>NC_133417.1:135720833-136036944 GCF_049350105.2 Macaca mulatta
GATACATTCCTTCTGTATCTATTTTGCTGAGAGTTTTTATCATGAAAAAATGTTGAATTTTGTCAAATGCTTTTTCTACATCTATTGAGATGATCATATGGTTTTTGTCCTTCATTCTATTAATGTGGTGTATGACCTTTTTAGATGTGTGTATGTTTAACCATTATTGCATCCCAATGATAAATCTTATTTGATCATGGTGTTTAATGTGCTATTGAATTTGATTTGATAGTATTTTGTTGAGGATTTTTCATATACGTTTATCAAGGATAGTGGCCTATAATTTTCTTTTCTTGTAGTGCTCATGTCTAGCTTTGGTATCAGGGTAATGCTGGTTTCATAAAATGAGTTTGGAAGTAGTCCCTCTTATTCAATTTTTGAGAAGAGTTTGAAAAGGATTGCTATTTGTTCTTTAAATATTTGGTAGAATTCAACAGTGAAAGCATCTGGTCCTGAGCTTTTGTTTGGTGGGTGGTGTTTTATTATGGATTAAATCTTACTCATTATTGGTCTGTTCAGATTTTCCTGTTTCTTTATTATTCAGTCTTGGTAGGCTTTATGTGTTTAGGAATTTATCTATTTCTTCTAGGTTATCCAATTTGTTGGCATTAAATTGTTTATAGTAGGGTCTTATGATTCTTTGTATATATGTGGTATGAGAAAGGTAGTGTCTCCTCTTTCATTTCTGATTTATTCATTTGAATGTTTTCTCTTTTTTCTTAGTCTAGCTAAAGGTTTGTCAATTTTATTTATTTTTTCAAAAAGCCTATGCTTTGTTTTGTTGATCTTATTTTTTTCTAGTTTTAAACTCATTTATTTCTGGTCTGATATTTATTGTTTCCTTCTTTCTGCTAATTTTTGCCTTAGTTCTACTTCTTTGTCTGGTTTCTTGAGGTATAACATTAGGTTGTTTGAGATCTTTCTTCTTTCTTGATGTATTCTTGTGTTTATTGCTATAAACTTCCCCTCTTATAACTGCTTTTGCTGTATCCCATAAGTTTTGATATGTTATATTTCTATCTTCATTTGCCTCAAGATTTAAAACTTTTTTCTTTTTAATTTCTTCAATGACCCATTGGTTGTTTGGGAGTCCATGTATTTGCAGATTTTTCAAAATTCCTCATTATTGATTTCTAATTTCATATCATTGTGGTCAAAAAATATATCTGATATAATTTCAGCCTTCTTTACTTTGTTAAAACTTGTTTTGTAGCCTAACATATGATATATCCTGTAGAATGTCCCATGTACAGTTGAGAAGAGTGGTAGTTTTCTGCTTGTAGATAAAATATTCTATATATGCCTATTAGGTCCCCTTAGTCTAAAGTATAGTTTAAGTTTGATGTGTTCTCATTGATTTTCTCCCTGGACAATCTGTCCATTGCTGAAGGTAGGATGTTGAAGTCCCCTAGTATTATTGTATTAGTCTCTCTTTCCTTCAGGTCTATTAATATTTGTTTTATATATTTAGTTGCTCAAATATTGGGTGCATATGTTTACAATTGTTATACCATCTTGATAAATTGACTCCTTCATCATTACATAATGACCTTCTTTTTTTCTTTCTTTTTGTTTCTTTTGTTTTTGTTTTTCTTTTGGAGATAGGTTCTTGCTCTGTCACCCAGGCTGGAGTGCACTAGTGCAATCATGGCTCACTGCAGCCTCAACTTCCTGGGCTCAGGCAATCCCCCCAAGTAGCTGAGATGACAGGCATGTACCACCACATCTGTCTCTTTTTTTTTTTTTCTCATTATTTATAGAGACAGGATTGCCCTATGTTGCCCAGGCAGGTCTCAAACTTCCGGGCTCAAGCAATACTTTCACCTCAGCCTCCCAAAGTGCTGGAATTACAGATGTAAGCCATCGTGCCTGGTTTTATCATGACCTTTTTTGCCTTGTTTTATATTATTTGATTCAAACTGTATCTCATCTGATGTAAATATACCTATGCCTTCTTTCTTTGATTTCCATTTGCACAAAATATATTTTTCTATCTTTTCACTTTAAGTCTATGTGTGTCCTTAAAAGTGAAGTGAGTGTCTTGTAGGCCACGTATACTTGGTTCATGTTTTATAAATTCATTCAGCCACTCTATATCTTTTGATTGGAGAATTTAATCTATTTACATTTAATATAATTACTGATAGGTGAGTACTTTCTTTTTTTTTTTTTTTTTTTTTTTTTGAGTCAGAGTCTCGCTCAGTCACCCAGGCTGGAGTGCAGTGGCATGATCTCGGTTCACTGCAAGCTCTGCCTCCCGGGTTCATGCCATTATCCTGCCTCAGCCTCCCAAGTAGCTGGGACTACAGGTGCCCGCCACCACGCCTGGCTAATGTTTTGCATTTTTAGTAGAGACGAGGTTTCACCATGTTAGCCAGGATGGTCTCGATCTCCTGACCTCGTGATCCACCCACCTCGGCCTCCCAAACATTTTGTTTATTGTTTTCTGCTTGTCTGTAGATTCTTTATTCTTTTCTTTCTCTCTTACTGCCTTCCTTTGTGATTAGGTGATTTTTCTCTAGTGATAACGCTTTGATTCCTCTTTATCTTTTGTGTATTCACTGTAAGTTTTTGCTTTGTGGTTAACATGAAGTTTACACAAAACATCTTATAACAGGCTATTTTAAGCTGATAACAACTTAATTTTGATTACCTACAAAAATTGCACTTTTACTTTACTCCCTCATTTAAAATGTTTGATGTCAGAGTTTACATATTTTTTATAGTGTATACCTTAACAAATTATTGTAGCTACTTTTTTTAAAAAATTGTCTTTTAACCTTCATACTAGAGGTAGAAGTGATTTACACACCACCATTACAGTATTATTCTATATTTTGACTGTACATTTACTTTACCAGTGAGTTTTATACTTTCTTATATTTTTATATTATTAGTTAACATTTATTTCTTTCAGCTTTAGCATTTCTTGTAAGACAGGTCTGGTGGTGATGAATGTATTCATCTTTTGTTTTCCTAGCAGAGTCTTTACCTCTCCTTTATTTCTGAAAGACAGCTTTGCCAAGAAAAGTATTCTTGGTTGTCAGGTTTTTGGGGGCACTTTGAATATTTCATCTCATTCTCTCCTGATCTATAAGGTTTCTGCTAAAAAGTTCACTGCTACATTTATTAAAACTCCCTCATATGTTAGTTGTTTCTTTTCTTCTATTGCTTTCAGGATTCTCTCTTTGTCCTTGAATCTGAACAGCTTATTATAGTATGTTTTGGTGTAGTCTTGTTTGCATTGAATCTGATTGGAGACCATTGACCTTCTTGTGCCTGGAAATTTATGTCTTTCACCAGATTGGCAAAGTTTTATACTATTATCTCTTTAAATTAACTTTCTACTTTTGTCTTTCTCTTCCCTCTTATGAATTCCTGTGATTCAAATATTTGCTCTTTTGATGTGTTTCATAAATCCTGTAAACTTTCTTCATGACTTTTCATTCTTTTTTCTTTTTATTCTCTGACTGTATTTCAAATAACCTGTCTTTGAATTCATATTCTTTCTTCTGCATGATCAATTCTGCTGTTGATGCTCTCCGATGCCTTTTTAAATTTCATTCATTGTATTTTTCAGCTTCAGAATTTCTGTTTGATTTTTTAAATAATTTCAATATCTCTGTTAAATTTCTCGTTTTGGTCATTTATTGTCTTCCTGATTTTAGTGAATTGTTTTTCTATATATTCTTAAGGTTTGCTGAGATTACTTAAAACAATTATTTTGAATTTTCTGTGTAAGGCAGTTTGTTGTCTCCATTGCTTTAGGGTCTGCTGTGGGGAGATTATTGTGTTCTTTCGGTCATGTTATGTCTCTTTGGTTTTGATGTTTCTTGTTGCCTTACATTTATGTCTGTGCATTTGAGAAAGTAGGAATTATTTTAGTCTTTGCAGTCTGACTTTGTCTGGGGAAGCCTTTCACCCTATTTAAAGATTCTAGGAAGGCCATCTGGCATGGTGCCAGGGCAGATTTGCTGCTAGAGTCCTCAAGCAGGCTAGTCTGGTGCCTAGGACGACCAGTGGGCAGGTCTGTGCTGGGGGGAACCTTGAACCAGAATCTGCAGGGTTCTACAGCACTGGTGCAGGCTTCTTTAGGCACTTCAGTAGGCCTGAAGCCCAGTGCTATTGAAGCCAGCTTGCTGCTGGGATGGGCCTAAAGCCCAGTGCCACTGGGTGCAGTTTGTCACTCAGTCTGGTCTGGATCGTGGGGTCACTGAGGCTGAAATAGAGCTATAGGAGGCTGGAGACTGAGTTTGCAGGGCTGGACTGAATCCTGGGGCTGCAGGATTTAGGTTGGGATCAGGGTGAGCTTGGAGGTTCCGACCATGGGTACTGGCTAGAGTCTGGGGCTTTGGGAGCCAGATTTTATTGAAGACGGTTCTGTGGTTTGAGTCTAAGGCAAAGTCTTGCACTCACTTCCTTCTCCTTTCCCCAAGCATATGGTATCTCTCTCAGTGCTGTGCTTCCTGGAGTTGGAGAAGGTGACACAGTGAAACTTTTCTTCCTGCCCTTTTCAATGTGCTCCTTCTTATTTCTGTGTTACACCCAGGTGCTGTGATCTTTCATCTGGTTTCCTCAGCTCTTGCAAAGGTGTTTTCATGCATAGGTAGTTGTTCACATCAGTGTTTCTGCAGGGGAAGGAAGGCTGGAGAGTCCTATTCTGCCATCTTCTGCTTCTCCCCAATTTTCAGAGCAGAGAGTCATATTCTGCTCTGCTTCTCCCCAATTTTCTAATTATATCTTTATTTTTCTATAAGCGCAAAACTTTCCTTTGTTTTCTTATACTAACTGCCTACTCCCACCCAAGACACACAGACTTTGTTCACAGCCTCTGGCTGCTTTTAACAGGTATGAGATGGAAGGGAAAAAGAGAGTAAATCTTTTTAACGGAGGGCCTGTCCCTGGTTAGAGAATGCAAGAAGAAAGAATACGAAAGAGGTTAACTAGGGAATATTAAATAACAAAATACAGTTGACCCCTGGACACTGTGGGGAGGGTACCAATGCCCTATACAGTCAAAAATTTGCACATAACTTTTACCTACCCCAAAACTTAACTGCTGTTGACCAGAAGCCTTACTGCTGACATAAACAGATGATAACACATATTTTCCCTATGTATTATGTGCTGTATTCTCACAATGAAGTAAGATCTCCAAAGTAAAATGTTATTAAGAAAATCATAAGGAAGAGAAAATATATTTACTATTCATTAAGTAGCAATAGATAATCATAAAGATCTTCATCCTCATCATTGAGTAGTTTGAGGAGGAGGAAGGAGAGGACGGGCTGGTCTTGCTGTCTCAGGGGTGGCAGAGGTGGAAGAAAATCTGCATACAAGTGGACTCATGTAGTTCAAGCCCCTGTTGTTCAAGGACCAACTGTATATGAGTAAAACAGATTTTAGATAAAGCGACATGGTATCCATACATTGCCATGTTGTGGAGTTGATGAATAGAAATATGTTGCAAGTTACTTTTCAAAAGTTATCATGAAAACATAGAAATTATGCATGATGCTGCTTGTCAGATTTTCAAAGGAAGGAAGCCCAGGTGAAAGACCTTCAGGAAGGAATGGCAAGTGGGGGGACTCTGGTGTGGTAGACAATGGCACTAGAAGAGACCTTTGGTAATGACTGGAATGTTTGAGATGAGGAAGATACAGAAAGACAAAAAGTGATGTAGCGCTCACGCAGATGCAAAAGTGTTTTTGGAGAAAAAAAGTGACATAGAAGAAGCTTGCAGAGGTAACATTAATAATTAAGAAATAAAGGCTGACTCGAAGCAGGTAGGAAATGTAACAGAGATGCAACATTACATAGGGGACAACAGGCCTGGCACGAGGTGAGGCAGGAAAGCCCCCAGGGCACAGCTTGTAAGGAGATCTCACTTGGCATGTGAGACTGAGCTTCCTTAAATTTCAAGGCACCTAAGTCATCACCTTCATCTCACCCTAGTTCTGACTCTAAGAGACAGTAATTTTTTAAAAGTGTAGATAAAAAGAGTACGAATAGAAAAAATATAGAGAGGGAAAAAAATACCAAGAAATAGGAAAAATGGAGGGAGGCACAAAGAAAAGTATGCAGAAAATGAGTTAAAGGACAATGAATGAAAAATTGGTAGAGAGTGGATCACGCAAAGAAGGGAAGAGAGAAGACAAATCAAGACATTCTCTGATCTGAGGAGACAAGAACTGGAAAGGAGGCACAGGGTTTGTCCTATTACTATGGGGGACCAGCTGCCTCCTTATCGAAATGGCCCCTGTGACTCCACCTCCACCCCCAGATTATAATAGGCCTCTCCTCAGGCATCACTTCCTCTCCATGGCTCAATCACCATCTAGGATCTGTTGATTTCTAAACATACGTCTCCAGCTCAGACCTGTCCTCTTGACTCCTTTCCCCAATTGCCTGAAGACCTTTATTTAAAGACCTGAAGAACATCTCTCTTCAGAAGCTGCATCTGTCATCTATTGCTGTGTAATGAAACAAACCATCCTGAAACTTAGTGGCTCAAAACAATCATCATTTCATTTGCCACTTCTGTCAATCCCAACTTTAAAATATCTCTAACTTGTCCATTTCTCTTCATCTCCAGCACAAACATCCTAATCTAGATCCCTGTCACTCTCACTAAAATTAGAGGAACAGTCTCCTGTCTGGCCCCCAACCTTACTCCTCTCAAGTCTGCACCTCAGCTGAATGGACTTTTCCAAAATAGAAACCAGTTGATATGACTCTCCTGTTTGAAACCCAGTGCCTTCATGTGGCCCTTAGCAGTAGGTCAGCACTGCTTGGAGTGGTGAATTGAAGGATGCCTACCACACACCTGCACATTCCCCATCACCCTCTTCTCACCCCTTCATGCCACATTCCCACCACACTAAGCTTCCTTTACTTACTGGAATTTGCCAAGCTCTCTTTCTTTCATCTCTGCCTTTATATATGCTTTTGGGAAAATAGTTGGGGGTAATCTTTCAAAGCTGAAAATATACATGCCCTATAACTCAACAATTACATTCCTCAACAGAAACCAACAAAAATGTGTGTTATGTCACCAAAACACATAGAAAAGAATGCTCAGGGCAGCCTTATTCATGGAAGCCAAATGCTTGAAATTGCACAAATGAATAAATAATTCATGGCTTATTTTTATAATGGAATACTATCTAGTAGTGAAAATAATTATTCAAAATGAATACAGATGACTTTCACAAGCATGTTGAGTAAAATATACATATAATTTTGGGGGATTTGGCTTCTTTGGGGAGATCTATATATATTGAGAGAGAGGTGGGGGAGAGAGAAAGAGCGAGAGAAAAGAGATGATTCAATTTATATAAATTACACAGCAAGCAAACTTAATCTCGGTGTTTGAAACCTCAATGATAGTTGGCTTTGAGCAAGTTAGTGGAAACAGTGGGAAGTGTCACTAGGAGGTATCTGGGGTATTGGTAATCTGTTTTTTGATCAAAGTGATTTACTTCCTTTGTGATCATTCAAAACCCACTTTTATTCATCTGTCTTATACTACCATTATAATTTTTATTTTTTTAAAAAAAGCAAAATATTAACCATCAAAGGATGAGAAGAGCAGGTAAAGGGAAAGGTAAAAAACAAAACAGAGCCAAGAGAGGCACAAAGGAAGGGACAGAGTTGAGCAAAAGGAAAAACAGGGAGGTGAGGTGAAGGTCTAGCCCCAGCAGTGATATTGCAGAGAGGAGGAGTTATTAATGATAGTGAAGGAGGTCCACTGGGGAGACAAATGAAAATTCTTCATTTATTATAATTTGGCCCAGGGGCAGAGCCACACAACCATGGAATCCAAATTAATTCCTGTTCTGTGCGACTGGTGGATATAAAAAAGGAAAAACCATATCGTACTTCAAATGCTGAATGCCGAGCCCAGGCATCTGACATAATAGGTAAGGCTGCCCGGGAGAAGTTGTAACTGTGAGCCACAGGTTACCAGGTAAGGGGCTCGGGGACTTCATCAGGGCCCATCGGGGCAGTGCAGGTACCTGGGATGGAGGCAGGAAGGGAAAGGGGCTGGTACCTGATGCGGTGAGTCTTCAGCTTGACAGAAGAAAGTCCTTGGGAGCTGGGAAAATACCAGAAGACAGAAATGGAGGTAATCAGTAAGAATGTCAGAGAGGCTATTTCTGAAGTCAGAGAGGGCTGGCTCATGCCTGTAACCCCAGAACTTTGGGAGGCTAAGGCAGGCAGATCACTTGAGTCCAGGAGCTCAAGATCAGCCTGGGCAACATGACGAAACCCCATCTCTACAAAAAATATGAAAATTAGCCAGACAAGATGACAATGTCTGTAGTCCCAGCAACTTAGGAAGCTGAGACAGGAGCATCGTTTGAGCCAGGGACGCGGAAGTTGCAGTAAGCCAAGATTCTGCCACTGCACTCCAGATTGGGCAACAGAGCAAGACTCTGTCTCAAATAAAATAAAAAAGGAAAAAATAAAAAATAAATAAAAATAAAAATAAAGTAAGAGAGGAAGTCATGGGAGAGGAGTTTAAAAAAAAAAAATGATCAGGGAGCCAAGATATTCACAAGAGGAGATGGGGGAAGAAACACAGCAGACAAAGAGACACCATCACCAGAAACAGAGGCAGAAGCAGGGGAGATGGCAGAACAAAGAGGAAAGATGAGAAGTAAAATGAGAGTGAAAGAGAAAAGTAGAATGAGGGTTGGGGTAAGAACAGTGTCAGTGGATGGGCACAACTGCCTTCTGTGTGTCGATTTTATCAGCTTTTGGTTAAGAACCTGGAACAAACTGCAGGTGGCATGCATTCCAGGAACACTCCAGGGTCTTGAGTTAACTTAGCTTTCCAGGTCTTCCTAGTGCTCTTATTGTGGAATTTCCTGGTGCGTGGACTCGTTGGTCACACCCTGAGACTCTTAATGGTTTTTGCTCCTTTGTGCAGTCATCAGCAGTGACGACTCTGAAGGATTCACCGATGTTGATGAGCCCCTAGAAGTCTTCATCTCACCAGTGAGAAGTAAGCCTGGTAAGGAAGTTTGGGAGAGCAAGACTTGGGCTGTGGGAATCTGATTTAAGAGCTACTGTTTCCTGATGCATTTTATTCTGAGCTCATTCTGTAAAATGGGTCCATTTTATCCTGGGATCCCATTCTTTGCATTAATTTTACTTGACCTTTTTGGAAAATGCAGAGAGACAAGAAATTGTTGGAAACTTATTTTTGAGAATTAGCCTTCTTTCTTGATGGAGTCTATTAATCAATATTCATACCCATACATTGATTATATAGCAGGAATAGGCTAGCAAAGTGATGAGTTTGTTTTTAAAACTAACTAGTTGCTACGTCTATATAATGTTAGATTTATATAGTGACTTTTATAGAGAATAGAAAGCTAAATATTCCTTTATGGGAAGATCTTATTGTCATCTGATCACGAACTTTGAATAGGATCAAAATAGGATGAGAATCCAACTGTCTGGTGTTGGCAAAAATAAACACCTGAGATAAAGTATTCTGAAACCTGAAGTATTGTTTCTGACAGCATTCTTCAGCAAGTCATGGCACATTTAGTGATTTTTCAAAAGACTTTTGCAGATTGTCTTACTTTTAAATTTACGATAACCTTAAAAGGGTAAACAGAATAGAGATTCTCATCCTTGTTTCCTAGAAGAGAGAACACAATTGCATAGATGTTTCAAAGTCATCTCCACAATCTCATGGTAAATTAAAAGAAAGACAAGGCTAGTATCCTGGATTCTGAGTTACTTCCTTTGTGAAATGAAAGACAGAAACATTATTAAAATCTTGTATTATCTCAATCCTATTTGCAGCATGAGTTGTCATAAGATTTATAACTTTTTAGTGTTCAAATTGGTTGATTTGTTTTGCCCTTTACTTTCTAGATCCAGGGGATATTAGAAACATGCCACTTTAGGGAAAATACACTAGGGAAAGACCTAAGAGCAAAGAAGAACCTCATCTTGATGTTATAAAATAACAATGTAGTAATACATTCATTCTAATTGCTCAATGCATCTTTCAAAGTAAAATGTAAATTTGCATTAGTTTTTGGACAGTACGTACTCTAACTTTGATCTTGGTGTAAGTAAACTGCTCTAAAAATTAGTCCCAAAATATGTCTTTGGCTCAAACACAAGAGGAAGTTATTTCTCAGCCTTATAAACAATTCAGGAAGGCACTGTGTTGGTGGGAGATAGAAGAGGCTCACATCTTTAACAGAAGATCTTCAAGGTCTCTCTGCATGAAAAATAGAAGCAGAAGCAAAGGAAATGTGGAGTGGCAAGTAGAAGGGATAAGAAGTAAAAGAAGTGTGGGAAAGCAAAGGCCAAGCAAACCAAAATTTCCCTCTGGGGACAAGAATGGAGTATCGCTAACCCACAATGCAGGTAACTTGAAAGGATCGAGACAAGCGTGGCCTGTGTACAGGCGAGGACTTGCACGCATTTTCAAGGTTTTCTAGGTTTTCTTATTAGGGAATTTCCTACTGAATTGATTCCTTGGTCACACACTGAGACCTCTAAAGAATCCCATTCTTTTGTGCAGTGATCAATAATGACAACTCTTTAGAATCAAATGAGGAAAAGGAGGGCCAAGAAGCCACTTGCTCACGACCCCAGACTGTACCAGGTAAGAATATTTTGCAACCCGAGGCTGCAGAATATCCAGAGTACAAATCCAGAACTCTGTTTTCTTGATTAGTTTCATTCCGAGTGGTCTCCTTATTCCTTGATTCTGTAAATTCTAGAATACCACTTTCTACATTTAACCTCTCTTGCCCTGTTGAGAAACAGAAGACATTAGGAAGACATTATAAACTCTGGTTGAACTGGATTGGTTCAATCGACTGACACATTGAAAATGTAGCAAAAATATTCTAGTAAAATAACAGTCTTTTTTAACAACAAACTATCAAGAGTTATTATTTTAAGGGTCGAAATAATGTACTTATTCTCTACTACTACCCTTTGTATTTGATAGAGCATGATAAGCACAGTCTTCCTTTATTCATTGATAATATTGTCTTAATCACAAACTCCAAAAGTCTTCAAAGAATAATTTGTGCTGCTATTTAATTATTAATGGAAAAACAAAAAAGGGGGGACTTCAGCTACACCCAAACCCAAATTATAGTTCACTCATTGGCTTACATTGTGATTTTTCACAGGGCTTTTGTAAATGTACCTTCATTTCCCCATCACAAAAACCTTAACAGGGAGGTAGGATAACTAGTTTATCCCTGCTTTATATGTGAGAAAATGGGAGCTAGTGGTGTTTAAGAGTCATTTACAATCAGGCACGGTGGCTCACACCTACAGTGCCAGCACTTTGGGAGGCTGAGGCAGGTGGGTTGCTTGAACTCAGGAGTTTGAGATCAGCCTGGACAACATGGAGAAACTCAATCTCTACCAAAAATATAAAAATTAGCTGGGCATGGGCTGGGTGCGGTGGCTCACTCCTGTAATCCCAGCACTTTGGGAGGCCGAGATGGGCAGATCACGAGATTAGGAGTTCGAGACCATCCTGGCCAATATGGTGAAACCCTGCCTCTACTAAAAATACAAAAATTAGCTGGGCGTGGTGGCACTCGCCTGTAGTCCCAGCTACTCAGGAGGCTGAGGCAGAAGAATCACTTGAACCCGGGAGAGGGATGTTGCAGTGAGCCGAGATCATGCCACTGCACTACAACTTGGGTGACAGAGCGAGACTCCATTAAAAAAAAAAAAAAAGAAAGCTCGGGAGGCTGAGGTGAGAGAGTCACTGGAGGCTGGGAAATTGAGGCTGCAGTAAGTTACGATTGTGCCGCTGCACTCCAGCCGGGGTGACAGAGTGAGACCCTATCTCAAAAAATAAATAATGAAAAAGAACAAGATCATGTATTTTGAGAGAACATAAATGGAGCTGGAGGCTATTATCCTTAGCAAACTAATGCAGGAAGGGAAAACCAAATACCACATGTTTTCACTTGTAAGTGGGATCTAAATAATAAGAACTTATGAACACAAAGAAGGAAACAGCAGACACTCGGGTCTACCTGAGGATGGATGGTTGGAGGAGGGAGAGGAGCAGAAAAGATAACTATTGAGTACTGGGCTTAATCCCTGGGTGACGAAATCATCTGTACAACAAACTCCTGTGACACACGTTTACCCATGTGACAAACCTTCACATATATCCCCAAACCTGAAATAAAAGTTGAAAAAATTTAATAAAAAAGAGGCATTTCCAAATAATACACACAGAGGATGACAGGGATTGCTGGGCAGGATCCCAACATTATGACCCTGAACCTCCAGAACTGGATTCACTAGAAGGAGAGAGAGAAAAATGCTCATCAAAATTTCGTTATTGGCGGGGTGTGACGGCTCACGCCTGTAATCCCAGCATTTTGGGACGCCAAGGCGGGCAGATCACCTGAGGTCAGGAGTTCGAGACCAGTCTGACCAACATGGTGAAACCCCATTTTTACTAAAAATACAAAAATTAGCTGGGCATGGTGGCGTGTGCCTATAATCCCTGCTACTCAGGAGGTTGAGGCAGGAGAATCACTTGAACCCGGGAGGCAGAGGCTGCAGTGTGCCAAGATCACGCCACTGCACTCCAGCCTGGGTGATAGAGCAAGACTCCATCTCCAAAAAAAAAAAAAAAACTTTCTTATTAACCCAAGCCCATTTGCCGTGTCAGTTGTCGTAGAATTTATAAGTCTCTTGCATACAAATAACGGGTTTCTCCCTTTTACTTTACAGAGCCCATGGATTCCAGAAAATCATTTATATTCAGAGAAGGGTTTAGGAAAAGAGGTAAAAGAAAATAACAACTCTTCATGGTTATAAATGAACAATATTTTCTACAAAAGAGTCAGTCTAATTCCTTGCTATATCCTTCAAAGTAAAATATAAATTTGCTTTAAATTTCAATGGTTCCTATTTTAACTTTTGTATTAGTTAGGTTGGCTAACTGCTATAACATATGAACCCAAAGAAGTCAATGACTCCAACATAACAAAAGGTTTTTTATTTTTTTTTAGTAGAAGTTTATATTTTTTTCAACTGAATATTTCAAAGATTTTTAGATGGGGGAGAGGTTGGGCTCTGTTTCAAGCAGTTCTTCAAGCAAGCAGGCAAGTAGAAGATCTGCCTTCTTTGATCCTAGACTTCCATGGTTGCCCTGAGAGAGAAGCAAATGTACAAATAAATACAAATCCATATCCAAAAACCACAACAAATCCATAAAGAGACAAGTAAAGAAAGAAAGATAATGTAGTGTAAGAAGACAGAGGGCCAAGACAAAGCAGAGATGCCCACTAGGGCTAAAATTTTCTCAGCCTCAGGCTCAGGTGACAGTGAGGGATAAAATACTAACCTTGAGCTACAAAAATCTGAATCAAAAGGCAGATCATGGAGGTTTGAGGGCACGGACATTCTTGCCCTGAAGTTTCAGAGCATCGCAAATCTTTCCTAGTTTCCTTTTCATAGAATATTCTTCTGGCTTGGTTCCCTTATCATACATTGAGACCTCCAAAGGACATTTGCTCCTTTCTGCAGTGATAGGACAAGACTGCAACTTTTCAGACTCCAGCGAGGAGGAGGCGCTCCCAGAAGTCTTAAGCAAGGCACTGAGAAGCAAGCATGGTGAGAAGGGTAAGAACAGCCCCCTTGACTCCAGGGCTCTGACTTCAGAGCATCTCTTCCCTGGTACACTGTGCTCTAGGCATGCACAACAGCTATCCAGGAGCCAGTTCTCTGCATCTAACTCATCTGGTCATTTTGAAAAATGCAAAGAAAGAAGTGACTCTAAATTCAGACTTAACAAGATGGTTGTGGTTGAGTGGCAGTGCCCTGTTTACTACATACTGCT
The DNA here is from genome assembly GCF_049350105.2 of Macaca mulatta. Classification (NCBI taxonomy): domain Eukaryota; kingdom Metazoa; phylum Chordata; class Mammalia; order Primates; family Cercopithecidae; genus Macaca; species Macaca mulatta. The sequence continues at coordinate 135,734,701 of NC_133417.1, forward strand.
TGTATTAGTCCTTTTTCATGTTGCTGATAAAGACATACCTGAGACTGGGTAATTTACAAAAGAAAGAGGTTTAATGGACTTACAGTTCCACATGACTGGGGAGGCCTCACAATCATGGCAGAAGGTGAAAGGCACGTCTCACATGGCGGCAGACAAGAGAAGAGAGCTTGTGCTGAGAAACTTCCCCTTATATAATCATTCAGATCTTGTGAGACTTATTCACTATCACGAGAACAGCACAGGAAAGACCTGCCTCCATGATTCAATTACCTGCCACCAGGTCCCTCCCCCAACACATGGGAATTCAAGATGAGATTTGGGTGGGGACACAGTCAAACCATATCACTGCCAGACCTATTAACTCCAAAGTATTAGATTTATGGAGTGATTTCTACTTCTGCCCATTCCCTGTTTTATAGAGAAGAGAAAGTACATTAGTCTGTTATTGCTTGATTTTGTCACAAACTTGTTCAAAATTCCAAAGCTTCTGGTCATACTCTCTAGTTATTGACAGAAAGACAGGCTCCTGGTTCTTACCATCAAATTCAATTCATAGCTTTTGACAGATGGCCCCCAAAATGAAATTGGCCAAATAGTGATATTTGAAAATATATTTGCAAATAAGATCTTCTTGCATCTTTACAACAACCTAAAATGTGGGCAAGATAACTATTGTTCCTCCCATTTGACAGATGGGGAAACTCAGGCACACTTAAGGATCTTTTTTCTTTGCACATCATATATGAAAAGTTATGGGAAGAGACAAGACTAACAGCCCAAATTCTTAATAAATATTCATAATCCTCTATAAAACCTTCAAAGCTAGATGTACTTCAAAGTTCAAAAAATGTTTCATTATTTTAGAAAGACAATGTGATTTATATTCTATATACAACAAAATACCCCAGTAGGATCCAGGAAGAATCCCATTCTCAAATATACTAATGTTTATACAGCAAATTATATAAATATTCACACGAAATATGATAAGATTTTACATAGACTCATGGCAACTCAAGTCCAGATTCACTGCCAAATTTGTTAACTGCAAACCTATGAAAACAATATTGGTTATTAAAATATCTTTGAGACCAGGTGTGGTGACTCACGCCTGTAATCCCAACACTTTGGGAGGCTGAGGCAGGTGGATCTTTTGAGCCCAGGAGTTCAAGACCAGCCTGGGCAACATGGCAAACCCCATTTCTACAAAAAAATACCAAAAATTAGCTGGGCATGGTGGTGCACGCCTGTAGTCCCAATAACTTGGGAAGCTGAGGTGGAAGGATCATTTGAGCCTGGAAGGTCAAGACTGTAGTGAGCCAAGATTACACCACTGCCCTCCAACTTGGCTGACAGAGTGAGACCCTGTCTCAAATTTAAAAAAAAAAAAAAAAAAAAGTCACTGATTTTGCAATTACACTAAAGGATTGTGGATCTGTGCTCCATTTCATAGTAATCCCTTTCCCTTAGATGGGAAGAGACAGAAATGATCCTCAGAGAATATTTGTAGTCCAAATTCTGTCAACACTGTAAGCAGCCATAAGACTTATAGATCTTTTAGTTAGATATTATTGATTTGGTTTTCCTTTACTTTCTAGATCCTGTGACTTCTAGAAGTACATCTACTTGGGGAATACCCAACAGGAAGAGACGTAAGAGCAATTAAAAACTCTTGATGTAACAAATGTCTTTCTCTGCTACAAAAGCTACATTCAGTTTTTTTGTTATATCCTTTAAAATAAAAAATTAATTTGTTGGGATTTTAGATGATTTGAATTTTACATTTTCTTTTTTTTTTTTTTTTTTTGAGACGGAGGCATTTTACATTTTCAACTAGATGAGTTGGGCTAGTATAAAACATAAACCTCAAAATGTTCAAAGGTACAAGCTCAACATAAGTTTATTTTTCACTCACATAAATAGGGTAAAGTAGTTCCTGAGTGGAAGGGGTGCCCACACAGTCATTCAGGGCCCAGCTGATGGAGGCTCTGACATCTTTAAGATGTTGCTTCCATGGTTCCCTTGGATAAGAAACTGAGATGGAAGCAGAAGTATGTGCAAACTAATAATGAAAGGATAAGAAGTTTAAGAAACAACGTCATCCCCAGCCCCAGCCTCAGAGAGGGCTCCTAGAGCAATCTTGACCAACAGGTCAGATGATCAAAGCCAAAGAGTGGCCTAGTAGTAGGAATATTTCTCCCCCTCCTACACAAGCTTCTCTTGTTCAGTTTTTCTTTTAAAGAATTCCCTGCCGACTTCTTTAAAGAATTTTCTTTTAAAAAATTCCCTAAGACTCAGACTAAGACTGTTAAGGAATTTTTTTTTTTCTGCAGGTTTCAGCAGCAGTGACTTTTCAGAGCTGAGTAATGGAGAAGAGCTTCAGGAAACCTGCAGCTCATCCCTAAGACGTGGGTCAGGTAAAGAAGATTAGGATGCCAAGACTTGGCCTGCAGAATGTCAGGAATCTGAATTAAAAGCTGCTGTTTCCAGATACTTTTTATTCTGAGCACCTTGACTGCCTTGTATCCAGTTCATCTGGGAACTCCTTTTTGCATTTTAGAAAATGGAAAGAGGCAGGAAATTATGATAAACTCATGTTTAACAGAATGAGTCTCACTGACTAAATGTATGTAATTATATTTTGCTGTTGTCGAAGAAATAAATAGCAAATTTGTGGATCCTTTTTTTAAAAACCTGCTCTCATTCCTGTTAACACTAAGATCTTAGATTTTTACAGTGATAAATGGGTTGACATCAATGTCGTTTGTAATTGTAAAGCCTCCTACTATGTAATTATAGACAGAAATAAAAACTTCAGATCGAACACTCTCAAACGTTAGTATAGTTTTTGGCAGATGTCCTTCATCATGTAATTGGATTATATTGTGTTATTTCAATGTATTTTGGCAAATAAGATCTTATTTTATCATTACAAAATTTTTAAGACATAGGCTAACTCTTACTATACCCATTTTGGGGTGAGGAAATAGAAGTACAGAAGTATTAGGGCCAAAAAACTAAAGAAACAATAGAAACTAGCAACCCAGGTGTCTCATGGTGGGTGACTGTTGTATATAACAGACAGGAGGATAAGAGCTGTGTCATTTAAGCCAAAGTCCAAAGAAGATGCACAAGGAACTCAGAATATTCACAGGAGACTATACCAGTGCCTGATGCCAGAAAGCTTATTTAGCAACAACTGTGAGCGTGTGTGAGCGTGTGTGTGTGTGTGTGTGTACACATGCATATATTTGTTACATATAACATGTATACATACATAAACACACACGTGTGTGTGTGTGTATATATATATAGGTTAATAATATAATCTTTATGGGGAAGGAAAAATTAAAATCGCAAAGAGACAGAATAGGAATGGAACCAGCTATATAATATACAAAATACCTAGAAAGATAGAAGCAAAATGGATAAACATAGAAATAAAGGAGAACAGAACATCATTGAATGAAACAGAAAAAGCAACACAGGAGACAAGAAAAATCAAAGGGAGATGAGCTCACCTAATCAAAGAGCTAGCGACAAAAATGTATAGCAGCAGGGCAATGGGCAGAAAAATGAGAAGTAAGGAGGAGAATGAGGTGTGGCTAGATAGAGTAGGGCTATGAGGTGTACTCATTGATGTAGGTGTATTTTTTTGTCAGTTCATCTAAGCTCTGAAAATAGTTCAGCATGACCACATTGAGACAGGTTCCCTGGTTTCCTGGTCACTGTCTATAGTCTATTATTTCCTTGCTTATCTTCATTGTCCTGTGAATTGAAAGCTCCTCCAATGAATACAAAGAGAGTCAGAAGAGATGCAGCCCATTAGCTTGTGATGGAGAAGCCAATTATGATGTTAATTATTAATTACCTTTGTTTTCCTCCTTGCATGGAGGAAAAGCTCTTTTTTCTTTTCCTTACCTCTCCCCCAAAACATATGCACACACGCATACACACTACACACACAAAGACTTGTGCACAGACTCTGGCTGCTTTCAACAGGTTTGAGGGAACCAAAAGAAAAAGAAGAGCTGGGCTCCTGAATGGAGGGAGGAGACACTGGGTGGATAAAGTAAGGAGAAAGAGTGGAGAAAGGTAGGCAAGAGTCACCAAATGGAAAGATGTAAGAGTCAGCTTCAGGTTTTTCTAAGTGGACAAGGAATTCAAATATTCCAGGTTTTGTGGGGGAAGGGGGATAATTTTCAAGATACTTCTCAGAAATTGTACCAGAAACGTGAAAATAAAATTGGTGATTGATTGACAGCCTTGCAAGTTAGAAAGCTCATAAGGAACAGACAAAGGTAATAGAGATGGCTATGTGGTCAGTGTCCAAACTGCAGGCATTTGGTGATGGAAGTAATAACCTGTGAGATAAAGACGAATATAGATGAAGAAAATGGGGATAAACACAAAGATTGAAATTGCAAAAACAGTCAAGATCAAGATAAGGGCCAGGCGCGGTGGCTCACGCCTGTAATCCTAGCACTTTGGGAGGCCGAGGCGGATGGATCACGAGGTCAGGAGATCGAGACCATCCTGGCTAGCACAGTGAAACCCTGTTTCTACTAAAAACACAAAAAATTAACCAGGCATGGTGGTGGGCGCCTGTAGCTACAGGTACTTGGGAGGCTGAGGCAGGAGAATGGCATGAACCTGGGAGATGGGTCTTGCAGTGAACCGAGATTACACCACTGCACTCCAGCCTGGGTGACAGAGTGAGACTCCGCCTCAAAAAAAAAAAGATCAAGATAACATTCAGAGAAACAAAGCTAGAAGAGAGAACAGAAGGAGGAGGTGATAGTAGAAAGAAGTTCACCTCAATAATAAAAATAGATCTAGAAATATAAACAGGAAAACAGGTGGAATGAGATACATACAAAGGGTTATAAATGGAGTGGTGTAAAATATTAGGTACTACGAGAAGTATGTAGAGAAAGAATTAAAAGATGAGAGAAAAATAGAGGTGAGAAGGGGGAAGTGTAAAAGGGAGAGAAAAGAATGATGGAGAAATTGTAGGATCTGAAATGACCATGAGATAAAAGCAATTTTAGCACAAGGCATGATTCATAATAGCAGTAAGTTTTCAGAATAAAGTGTCCCCTTACCCCTCTGACTCACCCAGATTACAAAAGCCCTCACCCAGGCATTTCATCCACTCCTATGATTTCGGTCACCACCCACAACCTCATGATTCCTTCATGTGTATCTCCAGCCAGCCCTGTCTTCTAAACTCTTTATCCAAGTGTCAGAAGGCTCCTGTTGGAGGTCCTGAAGGCCTTAGACTTCACCACTTGAATGTTACTCAAGACCTTCAAAGTCAACACCTCCAAAACTGAGCACATCACCTTTTTCCCTAAAAGCAGCCTTTGCTCCTCCAGTGTTCTCCATCACTGAAACAAACTATTAAATGACCCTTTATGTCAAGATGAAATTCTCAGGGTTATTCATGAATAGAAGGGACAAACACAGTGAGAAACCACAAAAGAAAAAGAGATTTTGGAGGTAGAGCCCATCCCTTAATTTAGCTGTGGGGAGTGGGTAGTCACTAATGTTGGGGGAAAGGAGAATCTTGGAGGAGAGTGGGCACAAATAAAAATGTTTACAAATCACAATTTAGGATCAGAGCTACAAGGACCTGAAAATGAGAAGTGTCCCTGTGTCATGTGTTTTCCAAAAGGTGTGCCAAGAAGCCAAGAAGCAAGGACTGAAAATAGTCAAGCATCTGATATGATGGGTAAGGCTACCCTGAGGTCTTGGGATGGAAGTGGCTCAGTGGGTATCACAGACACTGGGTAGGGATGTGGGAAGTGATCAGAGTTGAAGCAAAGCATCAGGCAGTCTCTGGATCACCAGCAGGAAGTGGGCCCACAGGCCTCAAGCTTCAGAATTTCAGAAGTCTGAAATCATAGCCCCCGTTTCTTCCTGCTCTTGACTGTGAGACGACTGTGACAAAGAACAGGTTTAGTGCATGCCAGAATCCTGTTCTCTGCATTTGCTTAACCTGACCCTTTTGGGAACTGCAGGGAGGCAAGAGATCATTATAAAGTCATATTTAACAGAATGGGCTCTCTTGGTTAGGAGGTAAAAGAAAATACACTGGTAAACATAGCAGTATGTCACTATATTAGCGTATCAATAGTAAAGTGTTGAGTTTATAAAGTGAGTTCCACCCTTGTTCTTGAAAAAAAAAAAACTCGTTCTTCCACTCACAGGTAATAGTGTCACTGTCATAACTTTGGAAAGCCTAAAAAGACAAATAGTCCTGCTACCTGTCAGAAAAAAAAAAAACTCAGATACCTACTTTTAATCTAAAAATACATAGTTTTGAAAGATATCTTCTTGTCTGTTATTGATTTATATAGTGATTTGCTATTAACTTTTGCAAATAAGATCATATTTAATATTCATAAAAATTTTAAAGTTGAACAAGATAACTGCTGCTATCCCTGTTTCATAAATGAGGAAATTGGTGCATAAAAGTAATGAAGAGCTGTTTCAAAGTCTCAGAGAACTACAGGAAGACCTTAGACATCAATAAAATGTCTGTTTCCTTTGGAAGGAAGACAGATAAATTATACTCAGAATATTGTTATAAACACAAGCCTTCCATGCCGTGTGAATTGTCATAAGATTTATAAATTTTACTTATAAATTACAGTTCTCTGACCACTACTTGTCACTTTCTAGATACCATGGATGTTGAAAACAATTCTACTTTGGAAAAACACAGTGGGAAAAGAAGTAAGAATAAATAAGAATTTACTTAATTTGTATATTACAAATGAACTATTTTTTAATGCTAAGGTTTATTATCATTATTTTCTTTTTTCACCTTTTATTATAGATTAAAGGGTACATGTGCAGGTTTGTTACATGGGTAAATTGTGTGATGCTGAGGCTTGGGGTCCCAAAAATCCCATCACCCAGACAGTAAGCATAGTACCCAAGAGATGGTTCTTCAGCCCATGCCACCCTCTCCCCTCCCCCATCTAGTGGTCCCCAGTGTCTCTTGTTCCCATCTTCACATTTATGTGTATTCAGTGTTTAGCTCCCACTTATAAGTAAGAACATGCAGTATTTGGTTTTCTGTTATTGCATTAAGTTGCTTAGGATAATGCCTCCAGCTCCATCCATGTTGCTGCAAAGGGCATGATGTTATTCTTTTTTTTTTTTCAAATTATACTTTAAGTTCTAGGGTACATGTGCACAACGTGCAGGTTTGTTACATATGTATACATGTGCCATGTTGGTGTGCTGCACCCATTAACTCTATCTCCTAATGCTATCCCTCTCCACTCCCTCCACCCCACAACAGGCCCCAGTGTGTGATGTTCCCCTTCCTGTGTCCATTCTTTTTATGGCTGCATAGTATTTCATGGTGTATATGTGTGCCACATTTTGTTTATCCAGTTCACTGTTGATGGGCAGCTAGATTGGTTCTATGTCTTTGTTGTTGTGAATAGCACTATAAGGAACATATGAGTGCATGTATCTTTTTGATAGAACAAATTATTTTCCTTTAGGAATATACCTAAAGGTGGTGGGATTGCTGAGTAGAATGGCATTTCTGTCTGCAGGTCTTTGAGGAGTCTCCACACTGTCTTCCACAGTGGTTGAACTAATTTTACACCCCCACCAACAGTGTATAAGCATTCCTTTTCGTCCACAACCTCACCAGCATCTGTAATTTTCTTGATTTTTTAAATAATAGCCACTCTGAGTAGTGTGAAATGGTATCTCACTGTGGCTTTGATTTGCTTTTATCTGATGATTAGTGATGTTGGGTATTATTTCATGTTTGTTGACCACTTGCATGCCTTCTTTTAAGAAGTGTCTGTTCATGTCCTTTGCCCATTTTTTAATTGGATTTTTTTGTTTTTTGCTTGTTGATTTGTTTAAGTTCCTTATAGATTCTGGATATCAGATCTTTGTTATATGCACAGTTTGCAAAAATTTTCTCCCATTCTGAAGGCTGTCTGTTTGCTCTTTTGGTAATTTCTTTTGTTGTGCAGAAGCTATTTAGTTTAATTAGGTCCCACTTGTCAATTTTTGTTTTAGTTGCAATTGCTTTTGGAGACTTAGCCATAAATTCTTTGCCAAAGCCTATATCAGGAAGGGTATTTCCTAGGTTTATTCTAGGATTTTCATAGTTTTAGGTCTTATATTTAAATCTTTAATCCATCTTGAGTTAATTTTTGTATAGGATGAGAAGTATGGGTCCAGTTTCATTTTTCTTCATATGTCTAGCCAGTTATTCCAGCATCATTTATTGAATAGACAATCCATTTCCCATTGCTTATTTTTGTTGAAGATCAGATGGTTGTAGGTGAGCAGGTTTGTTTCTGAGTTCTCTGTTCTGTTCCACTGGTCTATGTGTCTGTTTTTGTACCAGTACCATGCTATTTTGATTTCTGTAGCCTTATAGTATAGTTAGAAGTCAAGCAATGTGATGCCTCTAGCTTTGTTCTTTTTGCTTACAATTGCTTTGTCTATTCAGGCTCTTTTATGGTTCCAACTGAGTTTTAGAATAGATTTTTCTAATTCTGTAAGAATGACACTTTTATTTTGATAAGGATGGTGTTGAATCTGTAAATTGATTTAAACAGTATAGTCATTCAAACTATATTGATTCTTCCAATCCATGAGCATGGAAAAATTTTCTATTTATTTGTGTCATCTCTGATTTATTTCAGCAGTGTTTTGTAGTTCTTCTTGTAGACATCTTTCACCTCCTTGGCTGGATGAATTCCTAGGGATCTCATTTTCTTTGTGGCTGTCGTAAATGGGACTGTGTTCTTCATTTGATTCTCAGCTAGAACGTTTTTAGTGTATAAAGATGCCACTGATTTTTATGCATTGATTTTATATTCTGAAACTTTACTAAATTTGTTTGTCAGTTCCAGGAGCATTTTTTCTACACCTTTCATAAGATAAAACCTGAATGCCTTTTAAGGTAGCAATTTATTTTTTTTTTTAATGCTCATGTTGCTTTTTATTCTGTCTTCATCTTGCTTTTTATTCTGATTTTAAAATAGACGTTCTTGTGAACATTGGTGTCTATCTTTCCAGAATTTTACTATGCATGTATTAACAGATTTTGGAATATAGTTTTATTTATTTAAATGAGTAATTCTGTACATACTTGTCCTTTCTTGCTTTTTAAACTAATATACCTGGACAATAAAAACATATTTAATTGAAATATAAAAAGTCTTATGTCAGGACTGCTTTAATGAGCATGGTTTTCATTTTTAGTGTGGTCAGGAATTTTTCATTTATTATTGATGATTTCTGTTTCTTCTTCGTAGAACTCTTTGTCAGAGAATGCTCTCAGTGTTTGTGTGTGTGTGTGTGTGTGTGTGTGTGTGTGTGTGTGTGTGTGTGTGTGTTTGAGATGGAGTCTTGCACTGTTGCTCGGGCTGGAGTGGAGTGGTGCGATCTCGGCTCACTGCAAGCTCCACCTCCTGGGTTCACGCCATTCTCCTGTCTCAGCCTCCAAAGTAGCTGGGACTACAGGTGCCCACCACCATGCCCGGCTAATTTTTTGTATTTTTAGTAGAGTAGAGGTTTCACCGTGTTAGCCAGGATAGTCTCGATCTCCTGACCTTGTGATCCACCCGCCTCAGCCTCCCAAAGTGCTGGGATTACAGACGTGAGCCACTGCGCCCGGCCCTCTCAGTGTTTCATGTCATGGTGTTTTTCTTATTATTTTGAATGAATATAGAAATCTTATATGTTACATATATTAAATCTTGGTCATATGCATTGCCAGTATTTTGTCCATTTATTGTTTTTCTTTTAGATTTGTTAAGGGAATCTTTTGTCCTAGAGTAGTTTTAAATTTTTATGTAGTCAAATTTGTCAGCCTTTTTCTAACTGGTTCTTGGGTTCCATATCTTATTTACAACTATTTCTTCCTCAATATTTTAAAAATATTGTTCTATATTTGATTCTAGAAGTTTGATACAACTGATCATTTTTAATGTTTACATATATAATCTACATGGGAATTGCCTTTCTGTGTAACTGAGGTGGGAATTTTAAAAATATTCTCCACATAATGCAAGGTGATTTGAATCACCACTGTGATTACACACACAGTGCCTTTACCTGCCTGTATTCTGTGTTCTTCTTTTGTAATTGAAGGGACTACAGAAGAGAAAGAAGAGCTCAGAGGTAGAACCATCCTGATGCCTCATTGGGGGTGAATTTTAGAATGAGCTCAAGAAGATCTCTCCCAACTCCTTCCCAAATCCACTGAAAGCTCTGATTAGAAATACATTGAACTGGCTAGGCATAGTGGCTTACGCCTGTAATCCCAGTTTCTCAGGAGGCTGAGGCAGGAGGATCGCTTGAACCCGGGAGGCAGAGGTTGCAGTGAGCCAAGACTGCACCACTGCACCCCAGCTTGGGTGACAGAACAAGACCCTGTCTCAAAAAAAAAAAAAAAAGCATTGAAGGTTAATTCGGGAAGAACAGAGACTTTTACTCTTTTATTCATGTCTTATGTAATGTTCTTCCACTAAAAAAATTTTTTATACAATTCTGGCATTTTAAAAAAGTTTTATACATTGTATAAATTTATGTATTACTATGAATATCTTTTTTTCTATTACATAATAACTGGAGTGAATTTAAATGAGACAAGATTCTCAAAATCTTTATTTAAAAGGAAACCTGTAGTCAATTTATTACCTACTTGCATATGAGAGAATCAGAATGCCACTGAGTTAATATAAAATTTTACAAGCATTTATACAGTTTACGGATCCAGATACCACTTAAAATATTATAGCCAGGCCCAAAAATTATCAAATAAAACAATCAATCAGAATTACAGGTTTCTTTGGAAATTGGTTTCATGAGAAGTGGCAATAATTTTCTATTTTGTGGGATTATTACAAGACCTCTTCAAATAGCTCTCCTAAGGACAAGTTCATGTTAACATAGAACAGAACAAATCAGTAACGGTTATGAAAAGACACACTTCCATATTTTGCAAGAGAGTAAGACTGATCTTCTTTTGAAATTTCTCAATTTAACACTTTGTCAAATCAGATTCTTTATGTTAGTGTTGTGGTGCAGAATGTTCTCTCTCCTTCCACAACTATGGGTCGAGGGGCCTTTCCTTTCATCTCCTTCAGCAATTTCTTTTGTTAGTAATGAAGTCTTACATGTTTAAAATCTAGTCTGTGGAATTCATTAGTTAGCCTTATAAGAAATGTAAGCCCATGGAGCTCAATGTTACTGGGAAAAATAGAGGTGCCTGAAATGAATTTCACCTAAAAACAGTGAAATAGGATGCATAGAGACTTTTTTTGTTGTTTTTTTGTTTGAGATGGAGTCCAGCTCTGTTACCCAGGCCAGAGTGCAGAGGTGCAACCTCGGCTCACTGCAACCCCTGCCTCCTGGGTTCAAGCAATTCTCCCATCTCAGCCTCCTGAGTAGCTACGATTACAGGTGGATGTCCATCACCATACCCGGCTAATTTTTGTATTTTTAGTAGAGATGTGGTTTCACCATATTGGTTAGGCTGTTCTCGAACTCCTGACCTCAGGCGATCCACCCACTTTGACTTTCCAAAGTGCTGGGATTACAGGCGTGAGCCACCGTGCCCGGTCTAGGATGCATATAGATTTTTCAACTACAGCTCTCCTATTCTCCATTCTGAATGAGCTCCAGATCCCATATCGTTTTATTTTAAGATTTCCTTTCGTCTTGTCTTCACCTAAATATATAAAGTGAAGTCAGTTCAGTATTTAGGTGACGATGCTGATGGTGTCTTTCTTTTAACACTGCATCTTGTATAATATTTTACAGGCATTGCTTCTGTTTATAGGCTAATTATTATTCCCAGCATCATTAAAATACTTTCTGCATTTTATTTTCTTTTATCTCAAAATACGGATGGCCTTTCTTTATACCACTTCCATTTACCAGACCTCATCCTATGGATCTCATCACGCTTTCCTTTTTACTGTTCTACTTATCTATTTCACGCTCCGAACCCTCCCACAACCTTTCTTTCCTTGTAAATTAGACCACAGCTGTACTAAAGACTCAGTCTTCCTTCAGGGTGCATGTTTTGGGTTAGGACGTACAAATGGGCTTCAAAACTGTCCATCACTATTGGAGTAAAATAGGAAATCCAGTGAAATGGAAGAAACAGCCAGATTTAAAGGGATCCCCCAACCAAGAGTGTGGAAGGTTTCAGCACAGACGCCAAGATTTTGAGAGATTTTGGCCAAGCCCATGCTCACGGTGAAGACGGTGGAATTTCTTTGGTTGGAGAGGAAGTGACCATAGCTCAGTCTATAGGACATGGCAAGACAATTCACAGTGACCCCCAGTTCCACAGGATAAGGCAGTGTGCTCAGAGCCTGCAATAGTCTTTCTAGAGCATGATTTGGGCATCTTGACCAATGAAGGACAGGATTCATGGCTTACTCTCTGACCTTTTGTCAGACCTCTCCTCAAATGCTGACTTATGAGAAGTCCTTCCTGGTTCTTCTACATAAAATTACACATCCTCCTCCCACACACACTTCTAGCCCCATTCACCACTCCCTGAAGTCCTTATTCTGGTTTACTTTTCCACAAAACACTCTACCACCTTCTGTGTTTGTTTCTTCATTGCTGTCTCCCCACTAGACTGTAAGCTCTACGCCAGCAAGGACTTTGTTTCATTCACAACTGTATCCTCACCATCTAGGATAGTGGGTCGCTTCACAGTAAGTGCCCAATTCATAGTTATTGGATGAGTAATTTGCATGAATAAATTAATTCTAACAGCTTGTGAAAATTTAATCCAAATATATGATTGTACAAAATATGTACTTAGAGCAAGCAAAGAAAAAATATTAAAAATAAAATGATGGGTAAAGAAATGTTGAGAAACTATAAATTAGAAGATCAGGGATTTTCACTGCTTGCTTTTTGTCATAGGTAATCACATAGTAATCAATATTGTCAGCTAATTCAGGTTCTCTGTGGATCTCATTTATGGGGGCCAGACTGCTTTTAGACTACATGCTCTCAGTAGGCAGCTGGGCTTCTCCCTAGGAGGACTATACAGATTGGCCAAGGGTGAATGTCCTGCTGGCTTCACAGGTGAGGCAGGGGGTAGACAGCAGGTGTAGAGAGCAATGGTGAAAGGGGAGGCAAATCTCCTGCTAGGAGCCTCAGGCCTCAGGCCTGAAAAGATCTGTTCCCAAAGAGCTGGTTCCTCCAGTCAAAGAGATCGAGCTGGTGTGGCTTGTCTGAGAATGGCCTGCAGTGATTGCCTGCTCATGGCCTTTCCGACTGGGAGTTGTTGGCTGCCCTTTGCCTCCTAACACCTGGCAGGTATTGGCATGACCGTGATCAGGTGAGTGAACTGGGAGAAGGTGGTCTCCTTTGGGCCATGTGGATGGATGCATTCTCTTCTCTTGTCTTCTAGAAGACCCCAATCTCCTACTGGCTAAGAGCTCCTTGCTGGTGATGTTGGTGGTAGTGTGGATAGTGGTAGTATTATTGGTGGTATTGGTGCTGGTGGTGGTGGTGGTGGTGGTGGTGGTGGTGGTAGCGGTGGTGGTGGTGGTGGTAGTGGCCCCTTCGTGGTTTCCTCATGTCTACAAATTGGAGTGCCCCATGGATTGGACCTGAGTGCTTTCCTTGTCTCTATACTCTCTCCCTAGGAATTGCATCCAGTCCTGTTCTTTGAATTTTATCAGTATGTGAATGACTACCAACTATATTTCTCTTCTTTTCTCTCTCCTCAACTGCCAAGTCATAAATTCAACTTCATACTCCAAACTTCTACTTGAAGTCTAACAGGCGTCTTAAATCGGATGTGTCAAACACATTTCTTGATTCTCATTCCCAAACTTGTCATCCTCATCAGTAATCCTCATCTCAGTAAATGGCACTATATTTACTAAGTTTGAGCCAAAAATGTAGAAGATGTGCTTGATTTCCCCCTATCCTAACCTCTCGCACTCTCTCCATCATCAAGTTCCAAGACTATATATCAGATTTGTCCATTCTTTATCTCCCCTGCCACTGCCCCGGCCCAAGCCCTATTGTCTTGCATGTGGAATACCGCAGAGTCCTCCTAACTGGTCTCTCTGCTTTCATTCTTGCCCACTAGAATCTATTCTCCATTCAACAGCTGGCCACCCAACTCCTATACCCTTTCAGTGGTTTCCAGTTTAACCTAGAAAACTTTCCAGTTGAACCTAGAAAAAAAAAGTAAACTTCTTGCCATGCCTATGAAGCATTACACAGGCTGTCCCGATCAGCTCTTAAATCTCATCCTTTATGATTCCCCCATCACTTGCTACTCTGGCCTTCCTTGAATAAACCAAGTAGTGTTCAGCCTCAGAACCCTTGCACTTCATATTGACTCTACGTAAGATGCTTTCACCTGGTAGGAATGGTTTCTTCTTATTCATGTTTCAGTTCAAGTGTCTCCTCCATGGAGAGGCCTTACCTGATCTCCATTTCTTAAAAACTCCCCCAGCTTCTTTGATATCACCTTTTGAACTGTCTTTTCACTTGATTGTAAGTTTTTGATGTACAGAATATTTTATCCTTGTGTAATTGGTCTGTATTATCATTTATAATTATGTTTTCTAATCTTGTTTAAGAAATCTTGGCCTAATCTCAGGTTACCAAGATATTTTCATACTTTTCTTACTTCATTGAACATCTTGACCAATAAAGTCAGATCCAGTGAATAAATACTCTCACTTCCATTCCTAAGATGGGCAGCCTGAGGACCATTCATTATAGTTCTTCAGAGAGTCCCCAGTAAGAGTGAGGCTCAGTTGACCACACTGGTGACCAGCCCAATTGGCTTCCCTTCTCACCCTTTCCCTCTTCCTAGTTCCTCACTCCTAATCCTTGTGATTACTTCAAAAATAAACCTACTGAAAACAAAACCCTATCTCAAGATTTGCTTTTGGGAATATTAGGTGGAGACATTCTTATTTCTTTTCTCATTTGGATATTTAATTCTTTTGGAATTGATTTTTTTTTAGTGTGGCATAATGTAAGGGTCTGATTTTTTCCAACATGGATAACCAATTGTCCTAGCTTCTCCACTGATGTGTAATGTCACACATCGCATGTCACACATAGCATGCATATATATTTGTATATGTAAATGGCAGCTTGATGCAAGAAAGCCCAGAAACATATATACATATATATATGTATCCATTGCCCTATCTATTCTGCATCAATATATATCACACTCTACTAAGTACTATAATTTTATAACATTAATATCAGGTAGGATAAGTTCTCTCAACATTTTTCTCTTTCAAAATTGTCTTGGCTGTTATAGCCATTTTATCATTCTTATAACTTTTAATATCATTTTGTCAACCCTTGAAAACCCTGTTGTATTTTTATTGAAATTGCATAGAATAAATGTGGAGAGAACTGACGTCTCTAAAATATAAACCATTTCTATTCACGAACATAGAGATATCTCACTATTTGTTCTTTCCTTTTTTGACCCTTTATTCATTTATTCAGCAAATCCTTATTTCCAATGCTGCTCGATAGGGATAAAGAAGTGAGAAAAATCTCATCAAGCTTACATTCAACTTAGGGTATACAGACAATACACAAATAAGTGCATAATATTTCAGATAGTGACAATGTTATAAAGAAAAATAAAGAATAATGGAGTTGTAGAGTGACAGAAATGTGCCACTTTATGTAGGGTGTTCAAGGAGAGCCTTGCTAACAAGCTGCATGTAACTGAAAATCTAAATGCAATGAGGGACTAAGCCATGGAGCTGAGGCAGAGAAAACCTCAGTTGCAAAGGCCTGAGAGAGAACTATGGTCCTTTAGGGAATGGCAAGGAGGCCACTGGCTGGAGAGGTAGAGAGGGGTTGGGTGGAAAGTGGTTTCTCAGAGGTATATAGAACTTATAGGCCATGGCAAAGACTTTGAATTCTTAAGTAAGAGGAGACATCAGAGAGTTTTGAGCTGGGGAATATAATCTGAATTATGTTTTGAGGACATGCTCTGGATTCTACATGGATAATAGACTTTAGGAGGGCAAGAATGGGACAGGAGTAAGGAGGCTGTTGCAATGATCTCAGAAGGGTGACGGTGAGTTGGACTAAGTTGGTAGCAGTGGAAGCATTCAAAAGTGGGTAGATTCTGAAAATACAGATATGTGTGTGTATGTATTCATATACACATATACAGTCAATTCTCATTATTCCTGGTAGTTCTATTCTATAAAGTCACCATGAACACAGACTTAGCAAATATTGGACCATTGCTTCTAGTAGAAATACAGAATAAGGTTTTTGGAAGCCTCTAGTCATATTTTCATCAACTGATCAATACATAACCTTGTTTTATATATGTTTCTGTATAAAGACACCTTATGTAATATCACATTGATTCATTACTATTGAAGTCATATCCAATAGCACTATAACTCATGCCTGAACAAAGTTTATCTAACACATGTACTTTCTCTCCGGCGTCACAGCCTTCTTGTACTTAGGAACACTAGACAACTCTTCAGCATTACACTTGGGTGTCACTTAATATCGTGAAATTACCAACAAAAAGCACAAAAACACACACAAAAAAGTGGCACTAAATAGATCACAAACGGACTCTTGTTTACAGTGTGAAAGCTGAAACAAGAAGGCAAAGCATCACCTTGTTTGACCTCAGCTAAGAGCATGCATAGGTGACTCAAATAATTTGCCACACTGCATGTCTGCCAATGACCAGGGAAGTGCCATGAGTATTGATTTGAGGGTTCACATAAATATGAACTAATAGACAAATTTGCAGATATGGAATCTGCAAATAATGAAGATTGTGTGTCAATTAGCTTTACTCCACTTTTTAAAAATCGATTGGTGGGATTGTGTTAAATTTATAAATAGACATAGGGAGAACTCCCATCTTTATGATGCTGGACTGCCTCTCCAAGAACATGCCATGATGATCCATTTGTTCAAGAGTCCTCTGGGCCTTCAGTGGAGCTTTTATATTTATTTCCTGCATGTGGGTGGGTGATGCAGACTTTCTTTACGTTTAGTCTGAGCTTTGGTGGCAGTGTGCTTTCGCTGCTATTATAAATTAGGTCTTCCCTTGCATTATATCTTTTAACTGGTTTTTACTCCCATATAGGAAAGCTACTCATTTGTATATCTTAATTTTGAAACTTGCTAACTTTTCCTATTATGATAGTATATTTTTAATTGCTTCTCTTGGGTTTTCCAGGTATATAATCATATAATCTGCTTTACTTTTTTGTACTTTTCTAAGGCAGATGTTTAATTCAACTGGTGTCTTTTTTTTTCCCCACTGGTTCATTATTTAAGGCTATTTATTGGTTTGGTTTGGTTGTTTTTAGAGATAGAGATCCTGGTCTGTCACTCAGGCTGGAGTGCAGTGGTGTAATCATAGCTCACTACAGCCTTGAACTCCTCAGCTTAAGTGATCTTCCCGCTTCAACCTCCCAAGTAGCTGGGTTAGAGGCACATGGCATCAGGTCTCACTATTTTATCTTATTTTATTTTATTTTAGAGATGGGGTATCACTATGTTGCCTAGGCTAGTCTTGAACTCCTGGCCTCAAATGATACACCCATCTTAGCCTCCCAAGTAGCTGGAGGACAGGCATGAGCTAGCATGCCCAGCTGAGACTTTTCCCCTCCCTTTGGGCACTGTATTAACAATCTTCCATAGCTTCTCATAGGCAATGTTTTTTATTATTGTTATTTGCTAAATAGCCCGCAATTTGGATTTGTATTTCCTCTTTGACACAGTTATTTAAGAGAGGGTGGGGAAAATGTGTATACTCTATTTTCTGGCTATGGAGTTCAACATGTATCAATCATATTGATCCTGTTAAACAAATCACTTGGGTCTTCCCTCCTTTTCTGTTTTCTACACTGATCTCTTATGGGCTAAAAGAAGCAAAAATAAAGTCTTCTATCAATAGTGTGTTTCTACCCATTTCTTATTGCATCTCCTATAATTTCTACTTTCTTAAAACTTTTTGGTCTGAATTACATGGTCCCTGATTTCTTTTACTGATGTATACTGAATATATGTTTGCCTATATATTTATTTTCAATGTTTTATATGTTTTTAAATGAGTCTTTCATGCATGATAAAATCTTGGTTTTTACTTTGTAGTTAAATGTCTCAAAATTTCTTTTTTAAATAAGTGAGTTAACCCCATTTACTTTTATTGATAGAACCAAGGTGTTTGATTTTGGTTTAGTCACATTGGTTTATATTATATATTCTAGGGATTTGGATTTTTTTTAAGTCAACACTCTGCATTCTGTCTTCTATGCATTTTATGTGCATGTGTGTACTTCCGATACTAAGGAATATTTGCACTTTTCTTCTAGTGGTTACAACTAACTAGTGGCTACCTAGCTGAGACTATCTGTATTAGTCTATTCTCACACTGTTATAAAGAACTACCTGAGACTGGGTAATTTATTTTAATAAAGAGATTTAATTGACTCACAGTTCCACACGGCTGGGAGGCCTCAGGAAACTTAGAATCACAGCAGAAGGTGAAGGGGAAGCAAGCACATCTTACCATGGCAACCCAGGAGAGAGGGTAAGCTAAAGGGAAGTGCCACAGTTTTTTTTTTTGTTTGTTGGTTGGTTGTTTTTGTTTTGTTTTTTGAGACAGAGTCTCGCTCTGTCACAGGCTGGAGTGCAGTGGCGCTATCGCGGCTCACTGCAAGCTCTGCCTCCCGGGTTCACGCCATTCTCCTGCCTCAGCTTCCCGAGTAGCTGGGACTACAGGCGTGCACCACCATGCTCGGCTCATTTTTTATAGTTTTAGTAGAGACAAGGTTTCACCGTGTTAGCCAAGATGATCTCGATCTCCTGACCTCGTGATCCGCCCACTCAGCCTCCCAAAGTGCTGGGATTACAGGCGTTTTTGTTTGTTTGTTTGTTTGTTTTTTAAGTTCTGGGGTACATGTGTGGAATGTGCAGGTTTGTTACATAGGTATACATGTGTCATGGCGGTTTGCTGTACTTATTGACCGGTCCTCTAAGTTCGCTCCCCTCACCTCCCACCCCACAACAGGCCCTAGTGTGTTCCTCTCCCTGTGTCCATGTGTTCTCATTGTTCAACTCCCACTTGTGAGTGCGAACATACAGTGTTTGGTTTTCTGTTCCTGGTCAGTTTGCTAAGGATGATTGCTTCCAGCTTCATCCATGTCCCTGCAAAGCACATGATCTCATTCCTTTTTATGGCTGCATAGTATTCCATGGTGTATATGTACCACATTTTCTTTTTCCAGTCTATCATTGATGGGCATCTGGTTTGGATCCATGGCTATGCTATTGCAAATAGTGCTGCAATAAACATACGTGTGCATGTCTTTATAGTAGGATGATTTATATTCCTTTGGGTATATACCCAGTAATGGGATTGCTAGGTCAAATGGTATTTCTGGTTCCAGATCCTTGAGGAATCGCCATACTGTCTTCCACAATGGTTGAACTAATTTACATTCCCACCAACAGTGTAAAAGTGTTCCTATTTATTCACAACCTCACCAGCAGCTGTTGTTTCTTGACTTTTTAATAATTACCATTCTTACTGGTGTGAGATGGCAACTCATTGTGGTTTTGATTTGCATTTCTCTAATTTTAGGTTCAGTGGTGTTGAGCATATTTTCATATGTTTGTTGGCCACATAAATGTCTTCTTTTGAGAAATGTCTTTTCATATCCTTTGCCCACTTTTTCATGGCGGTGTTTGTTTTTTTCTTGTAAATTTGTTTAAGCTCCTTGTAAATTCTAGATATTAGACCTTTGTCAGATGGATAGATTGCAAAAATTTTCTTACATTCTGTAGACTGCCTGTTCGTTCTGATGATCGTTTCTTTTGCTGTGCAGAAGCTCTTTAGTTTAATTAGATCCCATTTGTCAATTGTGGTTTTTGTTGCAATTGCTTTGGGCGGTTTCGTCCTGAAGACTTTGCCCATGCCTGTATCCTCAATGTTTTGCCTATGTTTCCTTCTAGGGTTTTTATGACTTTGGGTTATACATTTTAAGTCTTTAATCCATCCTGAGTTAATTTTTGTATAAGGCATAAGGAAAGGGTCCAGTTTCAGTTTTCTACATATGGCTAGCCAGTTTTCCCAGCACCATTTATCAAATAGGAGATCCCTTCCCCATTACTTGTCTTTGTCAGGTTTGTCAAAGATCAGATGATTATAGATGTGTAGTGTTATTTCTGAGGTCTCTGTTCTGTTCCATTGGTCTATGTGTCTGTTTTGGTACCAGTACCTTGGTGTTTTGGTTACTGTAGCCCTGTAGTATAATTTGAAGTCAGCTAGGGTGATGCCTCCAGCTTTGTTCTTTTTGCTTAGGATTGTCTTGGCTGTACGGGGTCTTCCTTGATTCCATATGAAATTCAAAGTAGACTTTTCTAATTCTGTGAAGAATGTCAATGGTAGTTTGATGGGAATGGCATTTAATCTATAAATTACTGTGGGCAGTATGGTCATTTTCATTATATTGATTCTTCCTATCCATGAGGTTGGAATGTTTTTTCGTTTGTTTGTGTCCTCTTTTATTTCCTTGAGCAGTGGTTTGTAGTTCTGCTTGAAGAGGTCCTTCACATCCTTTGTTAGCTATATTCCTAGGTATTTTATTCTTTTTGTAGTGATTGTGAATGGGAGTTCATTCATGATTTGGCTCTCTGCTTGCCTATTGATGGCGTAAAGGAATGCTTGTGATTTTTGCACGTTGATTTTGTATCCTGAGATTTTGCTGACATTCCTTATCAGTTTAAGGAATTTTGAGGCTCAGATGATGGGGTTTTCTGAATATGAAGTCATGTCATCTGCAAGTATAGACAATCTGACTTCCTCTCTCCCTATTTGAATACTCTTTATTTCTTTCTCTTGCCAGAACTTCCAATACTATGTTGAATGGGAGTGGTGAGAGGAGGGCATCCTTGTCCTGGGCCGGTTTTCAAAGGGAATGCTTCCAGCTTTTGCCCATTCAGTATGATATTGGCTGTGGGTTTGTCATAAATAGCTCTTTTTATTTGGAGGTATGTCTCATCAATACCTAGTGTATTGAGAGTTTTTTGGTTTGTTTGTTTGGGTTTTTGTTGTTGTTGTTTGAGACGGAGTCTCACTCTGTTGCCCAGACTGGAGTGCAGTGGCATGATCTCAGCTCACTGCAGTCTCCACCTCCCAGGTTCACACCATTCTCCCACCTCAGCCTCCCAAGTAGCTGGGACTACAGGCACCCGCCATCACGCCTGGCTCATTTTTGTATTTTTAGTAGAAACAGTGTTTCACCATGTTAGCCAGGATGGTCTCAATCTCCTGACCTCATGATCTACCTGCCTTGGCCTCCCAAAGTGCTGGGATTACAGGTGTGAGCCACCATGCCTGGCCAAGGGTTTTTAACAGGAAGGGATGTTGAATTTTTTCAAAGACCTTTTCTGCATCTATTGAGATAATCATGTGGTTTTTGTCTTTGGTTCTGTTTATGTGATGGATTGCATTTATTGATCTACATATGTTGAACCAGCCTTGCATCCCAGGGATGAAGCCGACTTGATCATGATGGATAAGTTTTTTAATGTGCTGCTGGATTCAGTTTGATAGTATTTTATTGAGAATTCTTGCATCAATGTTCATCAGGGATATTGGATGGAAGTTTCCTTTTTTTATTGTGTCTCTGCCAGGTTTTGGTATCAGGATGATGCTGGCTTCATAAAATGAGTTAGGGAGGAGTCACTCATTTTCAATTGTTTGGAATAGTTTCAGAAGGAAAGGTACCAGCTACTCCTTGTACCTCTGGTAGAATTCAGCTGTGAATCAGTCTGGTCCTGGGCTTTATTTGGTTGGTGGACTGTTAATTACTGCCTCAATTTCAGAACTTGTTATTGGTCTATTCAGGGATTCAATTTCTTCCTGGTTTAGTCTTGGGAGGGTGTATGTTTCCAGGAATTTATCCGTTTCTTCTAGATTTTCTAGTTTGTGTAGAGGTGTTTGTAGTATTCTCTGATGGTAGTTTGTACTTCTGTGAGGTCAGTGGTGATATCCCCTTTATCATTTTTTATTGTGTCTATTTGATTCTTCTCTCTTTTCTTCTTTATTAGCCTATCTAGCAGTCTATCTATTTTGGGAATTTTTTCAAATAACCAGCTCCTGGTTTTTTGGATTAGTTTGCTCTTGTCTCTCTGGCTCTTTTAATTGTGATACTAGGGTATTGATTTTAGATCTTTCTAGCTTTCCGATGTGGGCATTTAGTGCTATAAATTTCCCTCTTAATATTGCTTTAGCTGTGTCCCAGAGATTTTGGTACACTGTCTTTTTGTTCTCATTAGTTTCAAAGAACTTCCTGATTTCTGCCTTAATTTCTTTATTTACTCAGGAGTCATTGAGGAGCAGGTTGTTCAATTTCCATGTAATTGAGTGGTTTTGAGTGAGTTTCTTAGTCCTGAGTTCTAATTTGATTGTGCTGTGGTCTGAGAGACTGTCTGTTACAATTTCAGTTCTTTGCACTTGCTGAGGAGTGTTTTACTTCCAATTATGTGGTCGATTTTAGAATAAGTACCATGTGACACTGAAAAGAATATATATTCTGTTGATTTAGGGTGGAGAGTTCTGTAGATGTCTATTAGGTCCACTTGATCCACAACTGAGTTCAAGTCCTGAATATCCTTAATTTTCTGTCTCATTGATCTGTCTAATATTGACAGTGGGGTGTTACAGTCTCCCACTATTATTATGTGGGAGTCTAAGGACTTGTTTTATGAATCTGGGTACTCCCGTATTGGGTGCATATATATTTAGAATAGTTAGCTCTTCTTGTTGAATTTTTCCCTTTACCATTATGTAATGCCCTTCTTTGTCTTTTTTGATCTTTGTTGGTTTAAAGTCTGTTTTGTCAGAGACTAAGATTGCAACATCTGCTTTTTTTTTTTTTTCTTTCTATTTGCTTGGTAAATTTTCCTCCATTCCCTTATTTTGAGCCTATGCATGTCTTTGCAGGTGAGATGGGTCTCCTGAATACAGCACACCAATGGGTCTTAACTCTTTATCCAATTTGCCAGTCTGTGTCTTTTAATTGGGGCATTTAGCCCATTTACATTTAAGGTTAGTATTGTTATGCATGAATTTGATCTTGTCATCAAGATGCTATCTGGTTATTTTGCACACTAGTTGATGCAGATTTTTCATAGTGTCATTGGTCTTTATATTTTAGTGTGTTTTGCAGCGGCTGGTACTGGCTTTTTCTTTATTTATTTAGCACATCTTTCAGGAACTCTTGCAAGGCAGGCCTAGTAGTAACAAAATCCCTCAGCATTTGCTTGTCTGAAAAGGATTTTATTTCTCCTTCACTTATGGAGCTTAGTTTGGCTGGATATGAAATTCTGTATTGAAAATTCTTTTCTTTAAGAATAATGAATATTGGCACCCCATCTCTTCTGGCTTGTAGAGTTTCTGTTGAGAGGTCTACTGTTTAGTCTGATGGGCTTCCCTTTGTAGGTGACCTGGCCTTTCTCTCTGGTCTTTCCTTCATTTGGACCTTGGAGAATCTGATGATCATGTGTCTTGGAATTGACCTTCTCGTGGAGTATCTAGGTGGTGTTCTCTGTATTTCCTGAATTTGCATGTTGGCCTGCCTTGCTAGGTTGGGGAAGTTCTCCTAGATAATATCCTGAAGTATGTTTTCCAGCTTGTTTCCATTTTTCCCATCTCTTTCAGGTACTCCAATCAATCGTAGGTTTGGTCTTTTTATAAAGTCCCATATTTCTTGGAGGCTTTATTCAATGAAGCACAATGACTGTCCCTTGGTGTAGGAGGTGTGCTTTGCTGGGGGGAAACCAAGTTGTCTGGGCTGCCTGGATTCCTCAGAACTACCAGGAGGAAAGGCTAGTCTGCTGGTTCATGGAGACTGTGGCCTTTTCTCTATGGGCTCAGGCCCAAGGAGATATGGGTTCTGTCCCTGAGCCTCTGGCTGGAGTTATTGGAGTTCCTGCAGGGAAGCCCCATCCAGTGAGGAAGGATGAGTCAGGGTCAGGCCTGAAGAGGCACTCTGGCTGCAGTAGGCCACAGCCAGCGTGTTGGGCTTTGGGGGACACATCTTGGGACCAAGCCGTCCAGTCTCCCTTGCTCCAGCTGAGGAAAAGCATGGCCTGGAGCTGTGGAGATGGATGCCACCCTTCCCCTGCCAAGGGAACTTAGCATTTTAGGCAGTTGTGAGTTTCAGTGCTGGCTGCTGAAGTGCCACATTTTTAAACCACCAGATCTTGTGAGAACTCACTATCATAAGATCAGCAAGGGGAAAATCTGCCCCTGTGATCCAATCACCTTCCACCAGGCCCCTCCCCCAACACATGGGGATTACAATTCGACATGAGGTTTGGAGACACAGAGCCAGACCATATCATTATACTTTCAGCCTTCCTTGCAGTTCACTGTGACCACGTCATTAGGTTCTAGCCAACGGCATATGAGCAGAAGATATGTGAGCCACCTCTGAGTCTTTCCCTTGAAATAAATGAATGGGTAAGCAGCCCACACTCATTTCGTATTTTCTCAGTGGTTAGGAGCGTATACTTCCAATTTAAAGAAGGTTTGCATTTTGTTCTAGTGATTACTTTTAGGATTACCTTTATATGATTCCTTTGGTGCTCTATTTTAGACAGTACCCTTTAGTTTCCCACCCAGAAGATTTATAAAATCAGCCTGTGTGCCATTCCATTGTCCAGTCTTTTTCCTCTCCCACCCAATTTTAGGCCATGACATCACCATGTTTACCTTTCAGCCATTAACCTTGCATTACATCAACACAATACCTTTGGACTCCTACCTTTAAAATAAACAAAGAACTTGCTCTACAGCCTATTTTTGCTTTCTCCTCCCTGTTTTTTGTTTGTTTGTTTGTTTTGTTTTGTTTTGTTTGAGACAGGGTCTCACTCTGTCACCCATGCTAGAGGGCAGTGGTGCAATATTAGCTGCAACCTCTAACTCCTGGGCTCCAGTGATCCTCTTACCTCAGCCTCCTGAGTAGTTAGGACTGCAGGTATGCACCACCATAGCTTGCTAATGCTTTCAAAGTTTTTGTAGAGACGAGGTCTTGCTAGGTTGCCCAAGCTGGTCTCAAACTTCTGGCTTCAAGTGATCTTTCCACCTATGCTTCCCAAAGTGCTGGGATTACAGGCATGAGCCACTGCACCTAACCCTTCTCCTCATATTTTTTGTTATTATACTATTTCTTTATTGTCAGAGCATATGCACTTCATATTCTCATCTGTCACCCTACTGCCCACTTTTATTTTGATCCTTTTGCCAGAATTTTCAGCTCTACCTTAGTTTGCTGAAGTAATGAGGACTCAGAAACTACATTCCAAGAATTTTTCTGTTCAAATTTGTTTGTGTTATTTATACCTGAAAAATAGTTTGCTCATTCTTTATTTCTAGAAATATCTTACAGGTTTTTCTCCACTTTCCTGTGGCATTAAATGTTGCTGTGGAAAATTTTGTGGCCAATAAGTCTCCCTTGAAAATAACTTTTTGCCTACACTGCCCATTCAATTATTTCTTTATCTTTAAAGTCCAATAAATGTGTTGAAAATATATCTCAGTGTTGGCTATTTTGGGTCAATTTCTCTGTGACAGGGTGAAGAGATAGGTACTTTTGATGTAAACATTTCAATTTACATTATAATTGCACAAACTTTTTTCATTAAGTATTTCTTCTATTATTTTGATTTTCTGCTTTGGGAACTCCAATAATTTGTTCACTTACATTGATTATTTTCTCTCTAATTTTTATTTTATGTTATTTTATTTTTGAAAGAGTGTCTCACTCTGTCACCCGGGCTGGAGTGCAGTGGAGTCATCTCAGATCACTGCAACCTCTGCCTCCCAGGTTCAAGTGATTCTCCTGCCTCAGCCTTCTGAGTAGCTGGGACTACAGGCATGTGCTGCCATGCCAGCTAATTTTTTTATTTGTAGGAGAGACAGGGTTTCGCCATGTTGGCCAGGCTGGTCTCAAACTCCTGAGCTCAGGTGATCCACCTGCCTCAGCCTCCCAAAGTGCTAAGATTACAGGGGTGAGCCACTGCACCCAGCTTGATTTCTAATTTGTTTAATCATTCTTAAAATTTCTTGTTTCCTTTTCCTATTTCTGTAATATATGTCCTTCACTTTAATTTCTGAAATGCCTCATCTCCTTTATTTTTCTTCTAAATTTATCTTCATTTCTCTGATTTTTTTTCTACTTATTTCTTAAGTTCTGGCTATTATAAACACAATTACAGCCTTAGCTATTCAAAGCATGCCTCTGAATTCCATGAAGTGTACTTCACTGGTAATTTCTTTCTTTTTTTATTTTATTTATTTATTTATTTATTGAGACTGAGTCTTACTCTAACGCCTAGACTGAAGTGCAGTGGCACAATCACAGTTCACTGCAATCTCCTCCTTCCAGGTTCAAGCAATTGTCCTGCCTCAGCCTCCCAAGTAGCTGGGGCTACAGGTGCATGACACCACTCCAGGCTAATTTTTGTATTTTTAGTAGAGGTAGGATTTTGCCATGTTGGTCAGGCTGGTCTCAAACTCCTGGCCTACAAGTGATCCACCCACCTTGGCCTCCCAAAGTGCTGGGATTCCAGGCACAAGCCACTGTGCCTGGCCATCACTGGTGATTTCTTAGACCTACTATTGTTTGACCCTCCTGGTACTCTTCTGCTGCTCCTGTCACCTCCTGCTTGATTTCAGCTACTTTAAAATCTTTCTTTATTGTGAATGATAAGACCACATATGGATATGTACAAGCATAGTGTAAATGACTAACACTGTGTGAAAACAGGTTGCTTTGTGGTTATTGGTTTCTCTGTGACAACAACCAAGATGGGATGTTGGTAGCCGAGGACTTAGCCCCACAAAAGTGGAAGGAAAACAAAATTAAATACTTGGAAACTATTGACATAAAAAGTGTGCAAATCTTTGTTTACAGTTATAGAGGATTATTTTCTTTCTTTTCTGTGTGCAGGAAAAAAGAGAAAACACATACTTAAAGTAAATGGTCTCCAAAGAGGTAAGAAGAAATGTGGGAATTTACTCCTTTGAACTCGCTGTGGTCCTGTTCTTCCTGCCAGACTCCATCCTTGCTGCAGCCTCAAAATCTCCTATGGGCCGTGGTAGCTTCAGACCCAATGGATTATTCAGAGTACCAGCTAAGTCATTGTAACAAACAGATCCCAAAATACAGTGGCTTAAAACAAATAATCTAAGAGCCCAGAAGTGGTAGGCAGTCTGCCTTCCTTGACATGAGGTTTCCAACAGTGGGTCCACAAGAGCTGATCTGGTTGACATTGTCTCCCAACCAGTGGGAAAGAAAAAAAAAACTGACAAAAGAACCAGCCATTTGTTTATTTTAATAGAAAGACTCAGAAGTCTTCTGCCAACATCCCATTGGCCAAAACTTGGTTACATGGCCAGAGCTAGCTGCAAAGTGAGGCTGAGAAATGTAACGCTGGCCAGGCAGTCTTTGGTTCAGCTGTAAGTCTATTCTTATGGAAGAAGGAATGATTATGGGTGACAAATAGCAATATGCCTACTTGCCCTTCATGTTTGGCTCCAAAGTCACTGATTCCCTTAAATAAAGAGGAAAACTCAGACTCTCCATTGATTCAGATCCAGCCTTTTTGTCACCTGAGACTCTTTGGCAAGCACAGGAGCCGGAAGCTGAGAGGCATTACAGAGCTATGTGAGCAGAGACATGCCAGTCCTGATTAGGAAATGAGGCAACAGGAGGAAGTGTTAGAAAGGTGTGTTGTAACTAATACAGTCCGGGACAGAACATGAAGAAATAGACAGAGATAACTTGAATCAATTACATGGAAGCCAGAGTACTGGTGCCACATCAGATTGAAGCCTGAGAAACACGGGGTTATTTTATTTTATTTATTTATTTATTTTCTTTTTTGAGATGGAGTCTTTCTCTGTCACCCAGGCTGGAGTACAGTGCTACAATCTCAGCTCACTGCAACCTCCGCCTCCCAGGTTCAAGCAGTTCTCCTGCCTCAGCCTCCCAAGTAGCTGGGATTACAGGCTAATTTTTGTATTTTTAGTAAAGACAGGGTTTTGCCATGTTGGCCAGACTGGTCTTGAACTCCTGATCTCAGGTGATCCACCTGCCTCGGCCTCCCAAAATGCTGGGATTACAGGCAGTGAACCAAACTCAATCAGAGCATATGCCACACTGGGCACTTGAAGATAAAAAAGATGTGACACTCCATTCTCTTCATCAGATCTTGTGGATTTTATGTTTATTGCATTCCTCCTTTTCTTCCTCTTCTTTGTCTCTCCTTTATTTCCTTTCCTCTCCCATTCTACTTATGTTTCTCTTGCATACCTTATTTAATTTTTTTGTTTTACATCTTGTAAAATATTTCTGGCAAGTTGATATGGCACTGTAGAGATGGCAGCACTTTTTCCTCTAGAGCTAAAGCATATTTGGATATATTTTTTCCCATGATTTCTAATTATTTCTGTCACTCATACACATATATACATATGTTTATATATGATATAACTATTTTCAAATATAACTTTAAATATAACTCTACTATAAGTAAGTATATACATGTAATATTTCCAGCATCTCTGTCATTTTTATTTCTATACCTATCTGTCATCTTGGTTATATTCTAGTTTGTACTTACCCAGGTCTGAGATGTTTCTTCCTTCATGTTTTTACTGGTTTCTATGGAAGCCTCCCTACCTTAACTATTTTATTAAAATACTTGGATTTGTTAAGTCTAAGCAGAAATCACATTTATTCCTTCTACTTACTTTTCAAACCTGTTCTCTCAAATAGTTATTTTCTTGCCCATGAATGAAGTCTTAGGTAAGCCCTAGAGCTATGCTAGTCCCTTTTAGCAGTAATATCTCATTTAATATTTAAAAGCCTGAGCTGATATAATATTAAAACTGGAAACCATGTGGTAGGGAAGCTGGGTGAAGTCAGCATTTCCTTTCATCCACACTTCCTCTCCACCTCCACTGAGTGTCTATTGCTTTCAACTAATTTGGGTCTAGGAGGAGGGGGAGAAAGAAGTGGACAGGAGCAGGAATGGCCCTCATACTATATAGCTTGGTGCAAAAGTAATTGTGGGTTTTGCCTTAAAAAAAAAAAAAAAGGAATAGCAAAAACTGCAATTACTTTTGCACCAACCTTACAGATTTTTGTGTCTCCGAGATATTGGTGGATGCATGAGCCATATTCATTTGTGAGTTCTTCAGAGACACTCAACTTAGAGAGAACCTCTCAACTGAAGTTCCCCTAATTCAGGAACTTCAACTGGCCGCTTACCAATTCCCTCAGTCTCCCAGCTCTGGGAGGTCCACACGACACTCCTGCTGGGGTCAACTCATCCACCCAAGTGATTCTCCCAGACAGAATATCTCTCAAGAAGAACTAAGTGAGCTCCTCCTTTCCCCAGGGAGACCTATAGGAATTATGACTCTTCAGACCCTCTCGACATTCTAGGATTGAGTCTATAAATGTCTCTGCCTTCCTCAAACTCCTGAAGGTGAAGATCAGTTACCTTGAAGTTGTAGTCTTCTCAGTTGCCTTAAGGAGGCAGGAGCAAGTTACTCAACTTCTATAGCAAGAACATGGTGTTAACTGTTAGCACTTGGATAGGAAATCCAAGAATTGCCACACTACTTCCTGTGGGGTATTTGAGCAAGACAATTTGCATAGAATAATTACAAAGGAAGTCCCAAGAGCTCCATAGTATTAGCAGATCTTAAGCTCCAAATCTCCTTGTAAGTAGAACTCAAGTAAACTGAACTAAACTACTTGTACACCTCTAATTTGTTTGTCCTCAATGGACTTTGATGACAGGCGACTACAACAGGACCAAAGACATAGAGGGACAGGAAAAGAGTCTTGTTTGTCTAAGATATCTATGGCTGGACAAGTTCAAATTGTGGCCAGGTCATAGAAAGAAAGAAAGGAAAGAAAAATACAGGGAGACAGCATGGGAAGGGAAAGAGGGAGGGAGGGAAGGATGAAGGGAAGGAGAGGAGGGGAGGGTGGGGAGGAGAGGAGAGGAGAGGAGAGGAGAGGAACTTTATGGCCTTGCCTGAGAGATCAGCACCTTGAGGAGAGGAGAGGAGAGGAGAGGAGAGGAGAGGAGAGGAGAGGAACTTTATGGCCTTGCCTGAGAGATCAGCACCTTTAAACATGGCACTCAAGAGGTGCTCCTGCACATACCTCACTGTCTTTCTACCTACCCCCATCACCTCCTGAATCTAACAGCATACTCCCGAGATAGGGTTTCAATCAACCCTTTGTTAGTCCTAACCACGAGGCTTTCTGGGATTTGAATCTCTATACAAATTCCCCTTGGGCAATAGTCTCTTGGTTCGTTCCTTAGATCCTAATTTTTTGGCCAAACCTATGTGAATAAGGTCTTTGGTCATTTTCACTGTATTTTCAGCCTCAACGCCTTCACTGAGGGCTAAGATGGTGGCTGGTGTCTCACCATCAAAATGAGTGGGACAATCCAAATTCTTGCGTTGCTGCCATTGATTTCCTCACAACCAGAGGAAATCTGCAATGCTTCACTTCATTTTGCAATATCTGTATGCTGAAGTTTCTTCATTGGTAATAGGAGGAGTAAAAGTCTCTATCTCATAAATGAATTAGTAGATGTACATATCTTGTGTTCATGTCTAGCACATAATAAGCACTCAAGTCTTAGCCCTCATCATTGTTATTATTCTTACAGTATTCTTTGGGATGTAAATGAAACTGTCTTAAGTTCTTTTTAAAATTAATGTAGGGGGACAAATGAATTTGGATTAATGTCACGGTAAGGAAAAGAAAATCTAGGATGAACCCAGGTTAACCACCAAAGGCTTGGTCATTGCAAGGCTATGTGTTACGTATTTTTCTTTGTGTGTTAAGCTCTGGAAAAGTTATAGCTGAAGAAAATTTTTGAAAGCACTATTATATATAATGTGAGTTTTTTACACCATCCGTATTTATATTTTCCTATTTTCTCAGGGAGAAAGAAACACAGACATAGAAAACACTTAACTCGGAATAACAAAGTCCCAAAGGAAAGACGGCAACCAAGAGGTAAAAAAAAATAATACATTTTAAATAAATAATGCGTAAATGTTCATGCTCTTAGTAAAAAACATTTTTTCCTAATTGCTTTTTGTCGCTGTACTTACTGTTGAGAAATATATCAGATTTAGTCAAGTTCTAAGATATGTCAGGGAGAAAAAGATGATAACACCACAAACAAGTAGCTAGGTGATGAATCTGCAACCTGACCCCAGGGCCCAGGAGCTGCCTGCAGTGCTTCCTCTGCTGAACTGATAACTTTCAAGGCCAGAAATAGTTGTTGGCATAGAAACAAAAACAAAACAGACAAAACCCGTGTAATTCGAAAGTGATGTAGCTGTCCCTCCTCTTGCTTATCACCATGTGGTAATTGCCTGGA
Source organism: Macaca mulatta (assembly GCF_049350105.2). NCBI lineage: Eukaryota > Metazoa > Chordata > Mammalia > Primates > Cercopithecidae > Macaca > Macaca mulatta. Next base: position 135,766,213 of record NC_133417.1, read on the forward strand.
CTTGGGTCTGCCCCAAGTAAATTACAGTTTACTTACCTGTAAAGTGAAATTAGGTCAGTTAGGCTAGACTGGCTGCCCTCCAAGGCCCATCCCAGCTTCCCATGTGGCTTCTCATTCCGTGGATCTCCTACAGGACTCAGTAAAAACCATAGACAGCCCCCTCTACTGCATCATCAGCACAGAGCCCTTGTAGACTGTGCCTCTTCCCCAATGTCACTGACTGGAAGGGTTGGAACAGCAGCTCAGCATCCTCAAGTTCATTTTAAGACCTTTACACCTGTTTCTACTAAGTCAGCTCTTCAGTCCCCACCTCTACCACATAGAGGCTCTGAAATGCAAAGCATCCTCCCTGTGCAATTTGCAGATGATTCTGGAACTCTGCTGAGCTGCTCCTTCAGCCAGGAGAAAGGTGCATGAAGGAGAAGGCAAACAGAGAAGACAGACACCATCTCCTGCCAGACTGCCTGTTGTTATCCTGCTCAAATTTACAGACAAATTTGTCATCTAAAAGAGTTTTGACACCTAAAACTCTTTCTCTGGCCACATAACTTCATATAGACTCTCTATATACATATATACATATATATGTGTGTGTGTGATATATATATATATATATATATATATATATATATATATATATATATATATATATATATATCTCCTTTGGCTGTGAGTTCCCCCACTAGAATGGCAGAAGCAGTGTATGCAACTGCCTCTCCATAGTTGGTGGTGGCCAACCTGCTTGGGAATTAAGACACTGGATGGTCCTTCTAGAAGATACACAATCCACTGCTGTTCCCTCAGTGAGAGTATCTCTTAAAAACACCCAGTCCAGCTCCCATCCACGAGGTCTGCAGCAGACCATGGGGATCGTGCTTCTTCATTATTTCCCTGCTGGCTCCCAGCTCAGCCCTCTGGCACCCTTGACCCAACTAGCCATGACCTTCACCTTTGCGCTTCTCAGCAGTGAGTCTGAGAGTCTCTCATTCCCTGACATTCCCAGGGACAGAGGTCCATCTCCTGCTTAGACGTCTTTAAACCTTCTCATTTGGCTTGAGAGAAGGTGTCTGACAATTCTCTCCAGAGAAATGTGGCCTCTCTCATAAGGCCTGAAGGTGGGAAAGGCTGATGCTGGCAGAACCAGGCTCCCAATCCCCTACCATGTTCTTTGCAGACAGACTGGCATCTTGCCTTAGAATATAGAAGTACTGGGCTCCTATTGTGGCATTCTTGGATGTTGAGGCTTCTGCTAATACTCTGAGATAACCAAAGAATCACCTAAACATGGTGATATACTCTTTTGCCAAAAATGATTAGTCCCTGTTGTGAAAAAAATATATATTTTAAAATAGCCTTTAATTTTTTCTGACCATATTATTATTTTACATGGTTAATGTAGAATTAAAACTGATAGACTCAAGAACAATTAAATCCTACTGTGTCCAGGCATTTGACTGCCTGGATATACAATTGTAGTGAGGTGCTGGAGCCAGCGAACACACAAAGAACCCCTGGAAAGCACAGTTCTGCAGCACTTTATTACACATGATCTCCTCCTCAGCCCAGATGTCTCCATACCAAGAGCGGGGAAGCAGTGCAATTAGCTTCTGGTGTTTTGCCCTGAAGTTGTTTGCCCTCAATAGGTTTTGATTGAAAGGAAATCCCTGCAGTCCAAGAAGGATTTAAACAGAGATAAACTGAGAGCAAGAGAATATATATTGACCAATAATGGCTAGGGCTGAACAGACCCAGATTATGGCCAGAGCTGGATCTCCAGTTTGACCACTTTATGGGAAAGAAGAAAGCAGACAGAGAACAAGTGTCTTTTGATGGAACTGTGGGGAGAAGGGAGAGTTGGGGGAAGGAGGAGAGAAGAGTTAGAAGTGGCCAGTTTTCCTGGGTGCACCTGCAACTTGATCATCATGAGTGACAGGAGAGTCCCACACAGAGCCACCCCTGTGTGGATGACATTTTACTGTGGCAACCGCATCAACTACCACACTTGGCACAATCATGGTCTTTGAAACTGATCTATCTAGAGCAAATTTTTCTGAGAGACAAACAAGGAGTGGTAAGAAAGCTTCATCTACTTCCTTGAGGTCTCCATGTTTCCACATTTTACATGTTTCTTTTAAACCTTTAGTTCAGGCTGGGTGTGGTGGCTCACACCTGTAATCCCAGCACTCTGGGAGGCTGAGGCAGGTGGATTGCTTGAGCCCTGGATTTAAGACCAGCCTGGGCAACATGGTAAAACCCCATCTCTACTAAAAATACAAAAATTAGCTGGGTGTGGTGGCGCACACCTATAATCCCAGCTACTCAGGAGGTTCAGGAAGGAAAATCACTTGAACCCGGGAGGTGGAGGTTGCAGTGAGCCGAGATCTGTGCCACTGCACTCCAGCCTGAGGAACAGAGCAAGAGGGCAAGACTCGGTCTCAAAAAAAAAGTAGGGGGGGCACTTTTAGTTCAATAGCCAAATTTATAATTCTTTTATGCAGGTTTAGTAATCTCTCCTCTCCATGTGTCTCTGTAATATTTTAATAAACTTCCTAAGGGCAACATCTTGTGCAGTAGAGCGTGCTTTCTCTCAGGATATGATTCCTCTTGGCATGTGAATTATCAGTAAATGTCTGATGGTACCATTTTTATCTTGATGAAGTTTAAAACAAAAAAACAAAAAAACAAAAAAACAAAAAACCTCTAAGTAATTGTTATGTCAGAGGCCCAGAAAATACAGTATCATCAATCCCAAGGTTTCTTTATGCTAGATTGAAGGAAAGATGCCTTTCCAACCTAATCTGGTCATAATTTGCTCAAAGGAAGAAGCATGCATGATTGAGTATCTGGAGGAGGTTTTCTCCCGGGTCTTGCAGGACCCAAATCAACACCCTATGATACCAGCCATGGGCACAGAATAATGGGCACAGACCTTTAGAAAGAAAGAGCATCCACTCTGCATCCCCGACTTCAGCAAACACGTTAGAACGATGCAGATCTAAACATACATCTGGAATGACTGGCTCTTGGTTTGGACACATCAATCAACACATAGATACATGCTTCCAAGGTTTGTTTCTTTTTTGAGATGGAGTCTCGCTGTGCCGCCCGGGCTGGAGTACAGTGGCGTGATCTCGGCTCACTGCAATCTCTGCCTCCCGGGTTCAAGCAATTCTCCTGCCTCAGCCTCCCGAGTAGCTGGGATTATAGGCACACACCACCATGCCCAGCTACTTTTTTTTTTTTTTTTAATTTTTAGTAGAGACAGTTTCGCCAGGCTGGTCTTGAACTCCTGACCTCAGCCTCAGAACTCAGCCTCAGAACTCCACCCACCTCAGCCTCTCAAAGTGTTGGGATTACAGGCGTGAGCCACCGCACCTGGCCCCAAGATATCTTTTAAGTCAATCCTGTGTGCTATCCTTAACAATACAACTCTTAGGCCTTGTGCCTTAATTTCTACAAATTCCTCTTGAATAGCCTTCATTGGGTTAGTTTTTAAGTCCTTGGTCATTTTCCTCACCATTTTCAGTACAAAACTTTCCAAGTTTACATATCTGACTGGTAGAGTCTACCATGAGGTCTGTCTTGAGACCTTATGTTGCTACTTTTTATCTCTAACTCTTTCCCAAAGAAAATTGTCAACACTTTAATTTATATATTTATCTCTGAGCATCAGTTTCCTCATCTGTAAAGTGAGGATAGTACTAGCGCCTATTTAATAGATTCTGTTGTAAAGATGAAGTCGGTTAATAGAGGCAAAGATCTAAGGATAGCTCCTGGCCTACAACAAGCACTGAATACATGTTCAACTTCTTTCTTGCTCTCCCCCTGTTGCTTGGGAAGCAGGTAAAATACTGTTTCAAATTTATTTGGAATGATTTGGAGATATTAATAGAGAAATATAGGATGCATCTCAGTTAAGCATCATGGTTGTAATCAAGTCTAGATCAGAGGTCAGCAAGCTATGACCTACAGGGCAAATCTATCCGGCTGACCGTAAATAAAGTTGTACTGGAACACAGCCACAGTCGCATCCTTTGATGCACTGATGACACAACTACAGAACTGAGTAGTCACAACAGAGGTTATGAACTGAAAAACCTTAACTACTTATTATCCGTCCCTTTACAAAAAAAGTTCCCAACTCCTGATCTAGGCATTTAATGTTTTTCTTTAAGTTCTAGACAGGATCCTGAAAAGTTGCATTTGAATGGTGGTTTTGTAAAACACTACTATTTGCAATGCAAAGAAATATTTATGTTGTGTTTCAACTTTCTCAGGAAGAAAAACCAACAATAGACCTTTGAAAAGAAGAAGAAAAAGAGGTAAAAAGAAATGATCAATATGTTTTTCATAATTAAACATTTAATATTTAATATTCTGTACTGTGAGCAATAAGTCAGTTTTCTTAATTTGCATATGGAGCTAGTACTGGAGACTTAACGTTGACCAGAAGTTCATTTTAATACCCTCAATACCTGCTTCAGTGGAACCAGATCCCCAGTGCCCCAGTCATGTGCTCATGCAGGGTTCCCCGAGCAATGTGCACTTTCTTTTTTATTGATTGCTTGATTAATACATAATAGATAAAAATACTTGGGGGTACGCATGATAATTTGATACTTTCATATAATCAAATCAGAGTTATTGGGATATCCATCACTTTAAATATTTACCTTTTTTGATGCCAGGAACATTCAGATTATTCTCTTTTAGCTATTTTGAGATGTATAATCAATTCATGTTAATTATAATCACCCTATTGATCTATTGAAAACACCAGGCTTTATTTCTTCTATCTAACGGTATATTTGAACCCTTCATCAATCTCTCTTTATCCCTCCTCTCTCAATGTGCAGTTTCTTCTAGAACCCTCTACACCAAGCTTCCCTTTTAGCAGCAGAGAAAGCTCAAGTGAAAGGGAAGTGAAGCAAAGCAGGTGCCCCATTAGGTGCCGCTCTGCCATCCTGCCCTCTATCCCCTCCGTCAATGCCTGGAATAGGGGAGATGAGACTAAAATTTGAGGGGTTTTTTTTTAACATAACGTCAAAGCAATAATATGAGTAGAAATCTCCCTTCAAAACATCAGGAGGAAAATCATTGTGTAATAGGTGGATATGACCAACCAGGTTGAAAGTTAAGATCCTACCACATGCCAGGCTGTTGTGTAGTATTTTAGAGGGTGGAGTGGAGGACAACAGTATCTACAGCTATCTAATGTGCCATGAAAGAAAGACTTTGAAATGTAACTGAATCATGGGGGAAATCCTTCCAATACATTTTAAATTATAAAAGAAAGCTCTCAAGACAGGTGGGGAGGAACAACGCACAGTTGTAAAATAAGATGGAATGGAAAAAAAAAATGCTTCCTTGCAGGTCCAAGAATTCCCAGAGATAAAAATATTAATTTTAAACAACCTGCACTTCCTGTGACCTGTGGTGACGTGAAGGGCACTCTATATAAGGAGCGATTCAAACAAGGTGAGTGTACTGGTCCATCTACGATTTTCAGCAGGAAAATATCCACACAGATAGCATACTGTTTAGTAGTAGACACCTGCTTTGAGGGTCTGCAAAACCAGCCTCAGGCTTGATGATTCGCTAGGAGCTTTCCTAGGACTTGGGACATCATCATATTTACAACTAGGGTTTATGAGTGAAGCATGCAAAACATACCCTAGGGAAAAGGCACTTGGGGTGAAGTTCAGAGACAACCAAAAGCAAGCTTCCAGGAGTCCTCTCCCCGTGGAGTCATGCAGGACTCATTTAATTATTGCAGCAACAAACTGTGACAACACATGTAAAATGTTGTCTACCAGGGAAACCAGCCTGAGTTTAGGAGTCCAGGGTTTTTACCAGTCACATAGGCGCCCTCTGCCTAGCACATACCAAAATTCCAGATTCCCAGAAGGAAAGTGGGTGTTCAGCATAAACCGTATCATTTGTGCAAACAGTTTAGGCACAGTGAGCCCTCTTCTTCGTTTACGTTTATAGATAAATGCAATTTATTTACATATGTCTGAAAATAATACATTAGGATAGGTGGTTCCCGGATTACACAACATTCCAACAAGATCTCTTTGGATAGGCTATCTCAAATTTATTCTTGTAAGAGAATATAAATAAATTGCATTTGTTTATAACCATAAATAAGAGGGATTTATCTTTAAAGGGCTTTATCTTTATGGATAAACAATATGTCTATCCATATTGTTTATTACAAACAGTTTAGCCCACAGTGAGTTCTGCAAATGATAGAACTCTCCTAAAATCCAAATTCCTAAATGCCAGTGGCCAACCTTGCATATAGACAATGGGCAACCTTGCATATAGGCCCTCTAAGGAAAGTCTCAGGCCCACTCTGTTAACTCTGTTTTGCACAACAATGACATTTTCACACTTTTAAAATTCATAAAACATTAGCCTATGAGGCCATCTCCCCTTTCCCCTATGTGAAAGGCCCACAAGACATCCAACTACCACCCACTACAAGGGCAAGCACCTTAATACTTGGGTGGAAAATGTACACATCTGAGAATCTCAGCACTAACTTTCACAGCCCCATTCCCATAACATCTGTACAGCCTGCTGCTAAATGATAAGATCACAAGGTTTAGAATCAGAAGACCTGCATTCAAGTTTCAGCTATACCAAGAGTGTCTGATTCATGTACAGCCAGGTGCTCGGTCTCTCTAACCTTGAACTTCCTTCTCTACAAAATCAGAACAATAATATAACTTGCCTCACTGTATTATTATGAGAAAAAATAAGATAACAGACATAAAACACTTTGCAAGTTACAGTTGTTAAATTACAGAACTAATGTTCTGTAATCTGTCATGACTGACACCTCCCCCACGACATAGTTCTTTGAGCACCAACAAATATAAATGCTTGCCCCATGACTATGTTGCATAAGGGTAATTTAACTTCTCCCACTATATAACATTTCCATAATTATTTTTAATACAAAATAGCCATGAGTTCAAAATGTGAAACATAATTGTCATTTGCTGGTTGAACAACATGGTACAAGACAAGGCAGACGTGGCTGTAGTAACAGCTTCCCCAGGGCCACCTGGGGACCCAAGAGCATGGCAGAGGGCTTTGTGCCTTCATCCACCTCTGAAATTCAGGCTGACTCTATATCAGGTCTCAGAGAGGGAAGAGAAGGAATTCTGCTCATTCTTTAGGGCCATCCTTTGCACCCACCTCCGACCTTTGGAGTATAGCAAAATACGTTGAAAAGGTAAATGTTGGTAGTAATATTTCTTCTCATTGCATGAAGGGCAAAGAAATGTACACACACGAAAGAGAGTCCCCTTCATCTCTCTTCCTTCAGGCGGGGTATGACACCCCTGATGTCTGACAGGAAAATTCAGACTCTACTGCTACGATCCTGAGCCCAAGTGGGAGACTCCAGACCCCAGCATGGCGGGGGCCAAGTTCGGGTGTTTTCACAGTTGGGGAGCTCACCTTGCCTTGGTCTTACAGGAATCTCAAAGAAGTGTATACAGAGTGAGGATGGAAGGTGGTTCACTCCCAGGGAATTCGAAATTGAAGGAGGCCGCGAAGCATCCAAAAACTGGAAGCTAAGTATACGCTGCGGTGGATACACCCTGAAGTTCCTGATGGAGGTATTCTAGTGACAAATGGCTGAAATCAAGGATTTAGCTGTCACGCTTCACTAACACCAAGCTTTAGCAGAATTTCTCAGTGTCCAGAAATTCATCATGACTTCCTCTTCCAAGGTCTCAATGCATACGTTATTACTAACATTCTCACCTGAACATTACGTTGGCTGGCTTATATTACAGCGTAATCCTCTAAGTACTTTATTTCTTACCCTTTTGAAGGTTGGACAGTAAATTGTGGCCTTGACTCTGCCACTAATAAACTGTGGAATTTGGTCACATGAAAGTAACTTAAGTTGGAGTAGAGGTCTTAAATGTGGGGGGGAGGTAAATGTTAAATACACACACACACATATATTTAACATATATATTTAACATATAGACATATATATATGTAGTTCCTGGATTACAAAACATTTCAACAAGATTTCTTTGGATAGGCCACCTCAAACTTATTCTTATAAGAGAATAGAAATAAATTGCATTTCAAAGTAACATTGCTTCTCATATCAACCCCTTGATGTTACAAAGCAGCGACAGGGTCTTTGCTGCAGATCAACGTGTGTCTTTCAACTCCAAATACAGTGCTTTCTGTTGCACACCCACAGACAGTCCTTCCTCATGCCACTCTGACAATTAAAAAAAAGATCTGCCAGGCACAGTGGCATATGTCTGTAGTCCCACTTACTCAGAAGACAGAGCCAGGAGGATCACTTGAGCCCAGGCGTTCTGGGCTGTAGTGTACTATGCCAGTCAGGTGTCCATGCTAAGTTCAGCATCAACATAGGGGATCACCAGAGTGCCTGAGGAGGTGTGAAACAGTCCAGGTTGGAAACAGAGCAGGTCAATACTTCCCTGCTGATCAGTAGTAGGATTGTGGCTGTGAGTAGGCACTGCACTGCACTCCAGCCTGAGCAACATAGTAAGACCCCATCTCTAAAAATAAATAAATAACTAATACACAAAGTAAAAGATCTTTGCTCAGCAAATACTTATTGAACCACATCTAAAGCTATGGAGGGTATACAAAGTGTGAGCCCCTTCCCAGAAGGAAGGCTGTGCCTTCATAATTACAGGCCTGGACAGGGTGTCAGTGTTCTCACAAGAGACACCTGCAGGAAGAGGTACAATCGTTCGGAGAAGAGAAAGTCATTTCTGGTTTTGAGGTTGAGGACCATTTTGTGGAACTCTTGCACTGAGGTAGGCCTAAAAAGACAAACAACTAGCAAAAATGTAGAATGGGGCATTCTACGTACAGAGAAAGGACAGCACGCAAATCTGTTCCACAGTGTGTCAAGAAATTGGGAGTAATGAGGTGGCTGCATTCTCTGGACTCATTGTAGAAGTCGTGAGGCCAGAGCAAGGCATTGAAATGCTTCCTTTAATCCCTGGAGAATCATGAAAAGTAATTTCCATGAAAACACCTTGAATTTGAGTTAATAGTGGGATATCCAGGTAGGAGTATTTGGAAGGCAGTCAGAAACACTAAGCTCACAAAATAAAAGCAAGAACCCATCAAATCATTCCTCTCTTTTCTTTTTTAGAAAGAATTTCTGCCAGAACCAACAAGCACAAGAAAAAAGGTGATGATCAAGTGACCTTCTGCCAATGTCTCATCTATTATGTTGTTGATTTTCTATCTCTGTCGCCTTGCAATCTTTAAATTGACCCATCATTGTAAATTTTGATTTTATAATACGATGCTTTTACAGTTGCTGCTTTCAAACATTATTCAATGTATAAGTCCAGGGCTCATTTGAGCATCAAAACATTTGAGATAGAGGTAGAAGCAATCCTCAGAAATAGATTAAGAGACAGAACTGAACTGTATGTGTTTTTTAGTAAAGGAGCTAAATGCCATACTTTTTCTTTTTTTTTAAGAGAGAGAGTCTCGTTCTGTCACCCAGGCTGGAGTGCAGTGGTGCGATCTAGGCTCACTGCAACCTTCACCTCCCTGGTTCCAGCAATTCTTGTGCCTCAGCCTCCCCAGTAGCTGGGACTACAGGCATGTGGCATGACGCCCGGCTATTTTTTTGTATTTTTAGTAGAAATGGGGTTCCACCATGTTGGCCAGGCTTGTCTCGTGACCTCATGTGATTTGCCCTCCTCAGCCTCCCAAAGTGCTGGGATTACAGGTATGAGCCACCATGCCCAGCGCCATACTTTCTTTAAATATAAAAGATAAGGCTGGCGTTGGAAGAATAAGCATGAGTTTGAAATGCACAAAACAATGTGCCTTTGCAACCTCAACATAAACGCTGGTTGTTTTTCACTGGTTTTTCTGGATTCTATATTTTAGAAATAAATATGAAGCAAAAGTTCCCCTAGAAACATCCCATGGTCACTACACATGATCTAATGGAAAATTCCCCCTAAAATGCATATATAGCCATATGTCACCCAGGGAAGCAAACAACAAAAAACATTCTCTTCTTTTCTTTTATCTTTTACTTCCACCACACACACACACAAACACACACACACACATGTACACACACACACGCACACACACACACACAAACACGCACACACACGCACGCACACACACGCACACACACAAACACACACACACACAAACACACACACACACACACACGCAGTTCTTCAGGTGAAAATTTCTGAGTGGGAGGCAGAGTGCCCTGTGAGGCTGCTGACCTGGAAAATCTTTTCCTTTGTGGAGACGCCCTTTGGCCCCAGCAAAGGGGCTGCGCAGACCTCACTTCCATCTGTGAAGGTGAATTCTCCCTCCATGGAGGTAGTATGTGCAGTTCACAGACCAGTGGTCTTCATGCTATGTGTATTGTAAGGAAAAATGATGAGATCACTGATGCCTTCCATGGCCTCTCCAAGGCTGGGTATAAGAGAGAACCTGGCAAAGGAAGGAGATGGAAGAACTTCAATTTTCATAAGCTCTGACATGAGTGACCTTGGATATTTCTGCCATACCAGGAAGTCACAATCTTTACAAAGCTGGCTCCTGGGGCCACCTGCTCCACTGGCTTTATGACTAGAGACTCGGTGACTAGGCTCTGTATCCACTGGGTTTTCTGGAGAAAGAGACATTATTTGATATAATTATTAAAACCAAACATGTCTGCCAGCTGCCAGACAGTCAAGGCTGATGCAATCTGGGCTAATCCATTGAGTTGGCCATCTCCCATGCCTTCATCACAGGCACCCTCTCTCCATTCCCTGAGGGCCCGCAGCTCTAGAGGTGCAATTGCCTCAGTTCTCAGAGGGTCCCCCCGGAGGGTCTATCTTCCTTCCTCTCTCCTTTGTTTCTAACACTTGTGTCACTCTCAGCACCGCGTGGTAAGTGCTACTGTTGCCAGCTTTCCTGCTGATAAGTTTTTTGTTCATCCTGCTGGCGATAGGTGAGATACTCCAGGATAATAAGATGTAAAAGTCCAAGCTAATCATTTACTGGCTGTGGAAGAGGGAGAAACCTCTTGTCCCAAGTGACAATTGTGTTCATTTGTTCATGCACTTATGTATCCATTCAACAAACAACTGTGGAACCACTGCAAAGCTCCAGGTGATAGGCCTTGACCAATGAAATAATGCAAAACAAAGGAGGCCAAAAGGATGAACCTGAAGGATTCTGTCAACTTCATTGTCTTACCTGCGTGAATAACTAATGGGATGGAGTGGGAGATTCTAGGCCACTAAGATACTATACTTTACCTTAGCCAAAAGGCCTAGATTGCTTCTGGCAGGTGGTAATATGGCCACCTCTTCTATCATTGTGCCTTTGATCACACTGAGTGGTTTGTCTAAGGCCTCTCTGCCCTGAGCTACAGGTAAAAGCTGAAGCAGGCATTGTTTCATCCCACAGATACCCTAGGTCAAAGCAAGCTCTCAAGATTCAGGAGAAAGTGGAGAGGTGCTTACCTTCAGGAGAAGAGCTACAGTACTGGGGATCTTGGAGGCATTTTGTCTTCAAAGATGTGTTCCTGGAGAGCCGCAGAAAGGGGGGGAAGTTCTTCCTGGGACACCTGCATGGCGTCCAGGACTCTGGGCCCTGTGGTCACTGGGAGCTGTGGAGGAAGAGTCAGCCGATTCCCTTTGCAGCCTCTCTGGATGGAATGACACTTCCTTTTTTTCTTTTTTTTTTTTCTTTCTTTTTTTTTTTTTTTTTAACAGAGTCTAGCTCTGTCACCAGACTAGAGTGCAGTGGTGCAATCTCAGCTCACTGCAACTTCTGCCTCCTGGATTCAAGCGATTCTCCTCTCGATTCTCCTCCCTCAGCCTCCCAAGTAGCTGGGACTACTGGCGCGCACCACCACACCCAGCTAATTTTTGTATTTTTAGTAGAGACGGGGTTTCACCATGTTGGCCAGGATGGACTCGATCTCTTGACCTTGTGATCTGCCCTCCTCAGCCTCCCAAAATGCTGGGATTACAGGCGTGAGCCACTGCACCTGGACACTTCCAAATGTAGACACACATGCCTGCAGGCCCCTTGAAGTAGGAGGACCAACAGAGTTGCTCCAGCTCAGTCGCCCTGAATGGCTTCACGAAGGCCTGCCTGGGGTGTGAGAGCCAGGAGACTGCACTTGCATTGGGCCAAACTGTCACTGACACATAATTTAGTGCTTTTTTATTCTTCAGTTAGATGTGCAGGCCCATGAAAGCAGACATGAAACAAAAGAAGGGCTGTGGCATGAATCTCTTAAAAATAAAGAAGTCTGTTCGAATGGGGGGTTAATGAAAAATCACACTCAATATTATACCAATCTTTCTGTTTTTTTCAACAGAGAATACTGGAGTCTCACAACAATACCTTAGTTGACCCTTGTGTAAGTATAAATTTCCAACTATGACCCCAAAATAGGTCAAGTCTTTCTCCAGGCACACTATGTCATGACTGCCTTTCCCCGAATCATGCTCAGTCTCAGTTGGAGTATGTTGCTGTGTGTGATGAGCAGATGCAAGCCAGGTACCTGGGTCTGGGATTGGGTATCTCAGTGCAAAAGCATCCTTTTTTTTTTTTCAGTAGAAATCTTCAAATTTCCTCATTTCCCTTAGAAAGTGAGTACGGGAGACTGAGCTCTAGATCACCGAGATCTCCAGAGACAAGAACTTGAAGTAGTAATGGGCAGGGCTGGCCTGCTGATTAGGGAGAAGCATCAAATGTCAGAAAATAAAAGCATTTTCAAGTAGGTGGCATGAATGGACAGGAAAATCCCGAATATCCATTCCAAGGTGCAGACAGAGCTCACTCAGCCAGAAGGAACAGGCTGAGCCAAGCTGGCGAGTTCGAGGTGTGGACTCTGTCATTAGTTCTGCAGAGGAACACACACAGGAAAAGTGAGTCTCTTATGAAGCCCCTATTGCCCGTCTTGAGGGAGGTTTAGGCTCAGTGTGCTGAGCTGGTTAGGACAAAAACCATCACCACTTGGCAAATGATGAGGCATGCTTACTCTCATTTCTTGACTGGTGCTCAGTGATGTACAAACTTGATTCCACGGGCTCCATTATCAACCAAAATCAAGGCTGTTTAGGAATAAATAAATTCCTTTGAGACAAGATCTTGCTGTGTCACCCAGGCTGGAATGCAGTGACACAATCACAGCTCACTGCAGCCTCAACCTGCTGGGCTTAAGTGAACCTCCCACCTCAGCTTCCCAAATAGCCAGGACTACAGGTGCATGCCACCACGTCGGCTAATTTTTTAAATTTGTTGTAGAGCCAGGGTCTCACTATGTTGCCCAGGCTTGTCTTCAACTCCTGAGCTCAAGTGAACCTCCCAGCTCCCAACCCAAGTGATCCTCTCAGCCTCCCAAAGTGCTAGGATTACAGGCATGAGCCACAGTGCTGGCCAGGAAAAAATAATTTGGTAATGATTTATTGAAAGCCAAATGTGAGCAGTGACTCAATAAAACACACCAACAAAGTTGGGAGTGTTTGGAGTTTTTTACAAATTGAAACGCCTTTTTTTTTTTTTTTTTTTAGATGGAGTCTCGCTCCATTGCCCAGGCTGGAGTCCAGTGGCACAATCTTGGCTCACTGCAACCTCCACCTGCTGGGTTCAGGCAATCCTCCTGCCTCAGCCTCCCAAGTAGCTGGGACTACAGGTGTGAGCCACCATGCCTGGCTAATTTTCTATATTTTTAGTAGAGACAGCATTTCACCATGCTGGCCAGGCTGGTCTTGAACTCCTGACCTTGTGATCTACCTACCTCAGACTCCCAAAGTGCTGGCATTACAGGCATGAGCCACCACACCAGTCACAAGTTGAAATGCTTTTATAGCAGAGGTCCCCAAACTTTTTGGTGCCAGGGACCAATTTCGTGGAAGACAGTTTTTCCACGGACCAGGATGGGGTTGGGGACAAGGTGATTTGAGGATGTTTCAAGCACATTAAATTTATCCTGCCCTTTATTTCTATTATTATCACATTGTAATAGATAATGAAATAATGAAATAATTATACACCTCACCATCAAGTAGAATCAGTGGGAACCCTGAGCTTGTTTTTCTGCAACTAAACGTTCCCATCTAGGGGCGATGGGAGACAGGGACAGATCATCAGGCATTAGATTCTCAAAAGAAGCACACAACCTAGATCCCTTGCATGTGGAGTTTATGATAGGGTTTGTGCTCCTATGAGAATTTAATGCTGCTGCTGATCTGACAGGAGGCGGAGCTCAGGCAGCAATGCGAGCAATGGGGAGCTGCTGTAAATACAGATGAAGCATCACTCACTCACCCACCACTAACCTTCTGCTGTGTGGCCCATTTCCTTAAAGGCCATGGATTGGTACGAGTCCTTACCCCAGGAGCTGGAAACCCCTGTTTTGTAGAAGAGGTTAGGAGAAGGGAGAGGGACTCCTCACACCAGAGCTTTCCTTTCTCATTGAAGGGTACAATACAGAAGTTACAATTATTGGATATAGATCGCAACATACAGGCTTAAATGTCTCCATGTAAGACCATCAGTAAAACTCTAAGATTCAGAAATAAGTCAGTGTCCTTTTCAGCGTCACTGGGTTATGCATTAATCACTGTGTCAACAGTTTGAGAGACTCATGATAAGATTCAGGGACAAGATTTCACCATGAATCACAAGACCTTCCTAAGGTGGGCTAATTGGAAAGCCTGTTTACTTTTAAACTAAACTGCCAAATGTGACCTGTAGATTATCACATTCCCCTTTTGATTAAAAAAAAAAAATCTTCCCATGGAAGCACTGCTGATCAATCTGCTAGGTTAGGGGGATAGATGTTCTTCATTCCTTGTCAATGGGAAGGCTTATTCCAGGGAGTCATGTCCCTCGGTGGGGGAAAAAAACCTTGTTACTGCAGCCAGGCCAGTTTGCTGACAACATGAGGTAGGTCATAACACAAGGCTACATGCTATTCTCCCGAATGATAAATCGTCTCACTGGGAAATCAGTATTTTGGCCTTAGCCGTTGATCTAAAGCAAGCAGAAATGCAAATCATGAGTGACTTAATAGCCAAGAAAATAAACTATGTTTATTATTGGGTTGGCACAAAAAAAGAAGTTGCAGTTTTTACCACCAGAAGTAATGGTGAAAACCGCAATTACTTTTTTGCACCAACCTAATATTATAATCACAACAACTTGAAAACCGCAATAGAATAAAGAAATTAGTCCTAAGAGTAACCAAACGAACAAGTCATCAACTTATAGTTGCTGTTGCTTGCTGAATCATCTCTAGTCTTCAGAATTTCATAATTTTACTTTTCTTGGAAGAAGTAAAACAATGAGAGATTCATAGCATCAGTAATTTGAATAGTAGAAATATAATGCACACAAAAATTAAAATCAAAAAGAGAATTTGTATACTAGAGTGGGGGGGAAAAAACCCTATTCCATTAGGGAGCCAACTAAGAAAGAAAATTAAATCCAGGTTCTGCTTTAGAGACTTACTATAGCCAGGAAATAATTAAGTCCAAATTGCAAGTAAATAGTAATTTTTGAAACTCAAAAACAATGGTCCGGACTAGAATCTAGTAACAACTACGCTATAATTTTCTTCTGAAAGATAATTTTT
The DNA here is from genome assembly GCF_049350105.2 of Macaca mulatta. Taxonomy (NCBI): domain Eukaryota; kingdom Metazoa; phylum Chordata; class Mammalia; order Primates; family Cercopithecidae; genus Macaca; species Macaca mulatta. The sequence goes on from NC_133417.1 coordinate 135,781,865, forward strand.
CTCTCTTCAATCTCCCTTTTCGGCCAAAGAAAAATCATAGGTCAATTTTATTTGCAATATAAGTTTTAGCCTTGTTGTGTTTGACCTGATTATTTATGTAAAAGGCAGCAGGAATAGTGATTGTCCATATAGGCTCCTTTTTTTATTACACATTTTAGATTAGACTTTTTTTTTTTTTGAGATGGAGTCGTGCTCCATCACCCAGGCTAGAGTGCAGTGGCACAATCTTTGCTCACTGCAAGCTCCGCGTCCTGGGTTCACGCCATTCTCCTGCCTCAGCCTCCCGAGTAGCTGGGACTACAGGCGCCGCCACCACTCCCAGCTAATTTTTTTTGTAGTTTTAGTAGAGACGGGGTTTCACTGTGTTAGCCAGGATGGTCTCATTCTCCTGACCTCATGATCCACCCGCCTCAGCCTCCCAAAGTGCTAGGATTACAGGTGTGAGCCACCGCACCCAGCCTAGATTAAACTTTTAAAAGCTTCTCCAGGATAGAAAGCCAAGTCAAGGATTTATCATCAGATCGTGCCTCTACTACTTGTAATAATTGGGTAAATTCCTCCTTTCTTGAAGTCCTCCAAATACCTCAAAGTTTCTGGGCCTGTCAGGAAGGGACATTACTTAACACGAGGTCAAAACACCTACAAGGGATTGCAGTACATTGAGCTCCATAGAGACAGTGCTGGGGCAAGTGAGAGCTGGACAGGCACTGGGCGACTCTGTACCTTGCTGAGGAAAAATAACTAAACATGGGCAAAGGAGATCCTAAGAAGCTGGGAGGCGAAATGTCATCATATGCATTTTTTGTGCAAACTTGTCAGGAGGAGCATGAGAAGAAGAACCCAGATGCTTCCGTCGACTTCTCAGAATTTGTTAAGAAGTGCTCAGAGATGTGGAAGACCATTTTTGCTAAAGAGAGAGGAAAATTTGAAGATATGGCAAAGGCGGACAAGGCCCGTTATGAAAGAGAAATGAAAACCTGTATCCCTCCTAAAGGGGAGAAAAAAAAGTTCAAGGATCCCAGTGCACCCAGGCGTCCTCCTTTGGCCTTTTTCATGTTCTGCTCTAAGAATCGCCCAAAAATCAAAGGAGAACATCCTGGCCTGTCCATTGATGATGTTGTGAAGAAACTAGCAGAGATGTGGAATAACACTGCTGTAGCTGACAAGCAGTTTTATAAAAAGGTGGCTGCGAAGCTGAAGGAAAAATACAAAAAGGATATTGCTGCATATCGAGCTAAAGGAAAGCCTAATTCAGCAAAAAACGGAGTTGTCAAGGCTGAGAAAAGCAAGAAAAAGAAGGAAGAGGAAGAAGATGAAGATGAAGAAGAAGATGATGATGAATAAGTTGGTTCTAGCGCAATTTTTTTCTTATCTACAAAGCATTTAAGCCACCTGTACACAACTCACTCCCTTTAAAGAAAAAAACTTAAATGCAAGACTGTGTAACATTTGTTTTTAAACTGTACGCTGTCTTTTTTTGTATAGTTAACCACTACCGAATGTGTCTTTAGAGAGCCCTGTCCTGGTGGTATTTTCAATAGCCGCTAACCTTGCCTGATACAGTATGGGGGCTGTAAATTGGCATGGAAATTTAAAGCAGATTCTTGTTAGTGCACAGCACAAATTAGTTTTATATGAGGATGGTAGTTTTTTCATCTTCAGTTGTCTCTGATGCACTTATATAAAATAATTGCTGTTCTGTTAACTGAATACCACGCTGTAATTGAAAAAAAAAACAAAAACAAAAAAAAACAGTTGCAGCTGTTTTGTTGACATTCTGAATGCTTCTAAGTAAATAAAATTTTTTTTAAAACTCTATGAGGGAACTGTGTAGACAAGGTATCAGGTCGGTCTTCTTCCATGTCTATTGGTTCTACAAAGCCAATCTCAATCCCTCAAAACAATGGTGTCATACTTGAAAATACGACACCCTAGTCAAAGCCTTGGTAAAATAATCAGTGTTTCCAATCTGTCCTGTTACAAAATAAACAGATTATTATTGAATTTGTGCAAATAACCATTGCCATAAGAATGTTTTCTTGAGTACTCAAAAACGTAGTAAAGACAATACAGGAATTATCTTAATAAAAATAAGTTTTGGGCCAGGCGCGGTGGCTAACACCTGTAATCCCAGCACTGTGGGAGGCCAAGGCAGGCGGATCACCTGAAGTCAGAAATTTGAGACTAGTCTGGTCAACATGGTGAAACTCTCTCTACTAAAAATACACAAAAAATTAACCAGGCATGGTGGCATGTGCCCGTAGTCTCAGATACTCGGGAGGATGAAGCAGGAGAATCGCTTGAGCCCAGAAGGCAGAGGTTACAGTGAGCCAAGACTGCACCACTGTACTCTAGCCTGGGCAACAGAGTGAGACTCCATCTCAAAAAAAAAAAAAAAGTTTTAAAAAGAAAGAGATTTTAGAATTAAAAATCAGTATCTCTTTTAATTTTATTGAAAGCAAAGCAATATTTTAAGCAAATCTTGTTCTAACATAGGGGACCAAATTTTTTGTTTTTTATCAGTGTAGTTTTAATATCAAATCTCAATCTTTAGAAAGACTTATAATTTCCTTTTCATTGTAGCTAACTTGATCATATACAAAATTTATTTCATAGGGTTTCTTTTCACAAACCTTATTATGACTTAGACTGTTTATGAAATGCTTGGACTTTTTGCTTTTGTCTGTACTTTCTTAAATAACTAGACATTTTACTTTAGAACAAAATATTTACCATACAAGACTTTTTTCTCATGTAAAATTATTCTCTTTTAACCTATCTTACCAAAAATATTCATAAATTTTTTCATTTTTCTCTCTCCTTCTTACTGGTTCCTTTCTATATTGCTCATTACTTTAAAACAACCTTAAATAACCCCTGAATTAAACACAATTACTTTTTCTCAGAAAGAACATATTTTTATGCCTTCTTATAATTTTCTGTCATTAAAAACACATCTTACTTTTTTGACACATTTTAAATGTAGAATTATATATATTAATTAGAATGCTTAAACTTTCAGTAACTTTAAATTTTATTGAAAACCTAGGAAACAAGAAATCTTGAATTGTCTGTCACATGACAGTATCTTACAAATGAGAACTCTTTTATAATTTTTAGAAACATTTTCTCTTAACAAAAACATTTTTTATCTTAATTGGAATTGACCTAGATGTTTAATAAGCATCTATTTTTGAGTTTTATTTAGCAAAACTTTAAGATTTTAAATTACATTAAAAGTTTATATATGTTTATCCCATTTACATTTACTTTATTTTTAACAGTTTACCTAGATTACTTATGAAAACTGATATATTAGACAAAGCTAGTCATCATTTCAAGTTATTTTCCTGTCAACCAATTTTATAGCCTGTGAATATCAGATGTTCACTTAAGAAAGAACCTTAAAGTTAAATATATGAGTATTTTGCTGATAACTCAGAAGATAGTTGTTTTTATTAAAGCAAAAATATTTAATCAGTCATACTTATCAAAAGATTTATTCAAGTCATGTGAACTTAGATATTTGGGACTACTAATTCCTGAGCATTAATGTATTTATAAGTCAATCTGGTACTACATAGAGATTTTATAGCTCTGCTTTTAAAATTCTGGTCATGAATCAGGTAAATTTCACTAGTTTAAAAGGAGGGTTGAATTAAATTGTGCCTTTCAAAATGGTACAAGTTAAAGTTATCTGTCCTGCATGACCGAAGCCCTTACTGAGTGTAGCAAATTTGTATCTTAAAGCACAGAGAAAGAATTTAATCCTTCCATAAGGCTAATGAAGTTTTACATCTCCAAGGGACTGTGAAGTCCAGCAGGGCATTTAAAGGGTATTATCTGATATCGGATAAAGGGTTTAATTGGGTTTACTTGCACTTTAATGGGGGTGGTTGAATACGTTTTACCAATGTCAGCAGGAGATTGGGAGCATAAATGATCCAGCAAAACTTGCAATAACTCATCAGTGTCATTCGTCAGTCTTGGGTCAGAAAAAAATGTTGGTGATAATTGTGATCATTTTGTTTCATTTTCATTCTTTAGTTGTTCTGTTTGCTCCTTCTGTTCCAAATGTAAATACGTTTTCCCCCTTTTGAGAGAAGGAAATGTGTGTATTGTGACATTGCAAAAATCTCTACCTAAGAGACAGATGGGAGCCAAGAGGACAAGTAGAAAGGAATAAATTCATTTAAGGAAGAATATGAAGGCACAGGGGTAGAAGGAGGAGAAGCAATTGGAATGAAAGGGAGAAAGCTTTTGAAGTCTTTTTCAAATCAGAAATAGTGTGAGATAGCCTTTTGCTTATCTCTTCAATGAAGGCCATTTTTTTCCCCCAGGATTTCTTTTAGGAGCATCTCACTGCTTTTGGAAGTAAGTCAATTTGTCTGGTTCTAAAACCAGCTTTTTCCAATTGTGCATGGCAATACATCAGCTTAGGCATTTTCAAAAGATCCCCATTTTGGCCAGTGCTGCTTATGACCATCCTGGGTTACATGGGTCCACTTATCTAAGTACTTGCAAGAAGAAGGACCCTAAGTGTTGCATATCAAATCAGCTGGTGCTGTTTCCCATCTTGGTTGTTTTGAATGAAACAAGTAATATAGTGGATCAAGTGTGGTGGTTTTGAATTTTTGTTCCCCAAAATTTCACTCAATAGGCTGAAAAGATTCTCTTACATGTCTCTGATTCCAGAGTCACCTCCAAAGAAATTTCAGGGTATTCATGGGCAAGAGATAATCAGTTTTTATGAAGCCTGCCAGCTGAGCAAAAAGTTAACAGTGTGGGGATTTTCCTATGAGACTGCTCCATGTTGTGGGGGTATGCCCTGACACCTCTGCTGTTTTGGGTTTCCTAAAAACCACTTGGTTGTAGACAGAGAAGGTTTCTTTTTTTTTTTTTTTTGAGACGGAGTCTTGCTCTGTGCCCCAGGCTGGAGTGCAGTGGCGCGATCTCGGCTGACTGCAAGCTCCGCCCCCCCGGGTTCACGCCATTCTCCTGCCTCAGCCTCCCGAGTAGCTGGGACTACAGGCGCCTGCCACCTCGCCCGGCTAATTTTCTTGTATTTTTAGTAGAGACGGGGTTTCACCGTGTTAGCCAGGATGGTCTCGATCTCCTGACCTCGTGATCCGCCCGTCTCGGCCTCCCAAAGTGCTAGGATTACAGGCTTGAGCCACCGCGCCCGGCCCAGAGAAGGTTTCTTAACTTCAGAGCAAGAGTGCCCTCCCTCATGCACTCAAAAAGGAGAAAGCTAAGGAAAGGTTGTCCCATTCAAAACCTTGAGAGAAACAATTCACAGAGCTCCTATTTTATGCTACCCTAGGATTCAACAAAAACTCCTGTCTAGTCAAGGAGAAAACCAGCTTCAAAAAACCAGAACTTCCACCACGATGAGAAGTTCATTTATTTTGGGAGGAACTCGTCTGCAACACCCAGCCAGGGCATCCAAGTTCAGGAACACAATGTGTTATGTGTTCATTACCAGTACCTGCACAAAGGTTGGAAGCCACTCTATGTGGTCCAGGGAGGTCACTCCAAAATTCTGCCAACTACACTAGAATGTTGACCAAAATTAAGCCTGTTGAGAAAGGAAGAATTTGAAAATGGTTTATTGAAAGCCAAATGTGAGGATCAATCCAAGAAAACACACCAACAAAGTTGAGAGTGTTCCAGAGTCTGTTACAAGTTGGAATGATTTTATAGGTAGAGTCAGGAGAAGGAAGAGGGACTCCTCACACCAGAATTGTCCTTTCTCATTGAAGGATACAATAAAGAGGTTACAATCGTTGGATACAGATTGTAACATACAGGCTCAAATGTCTTCATGCAAGACAATCAGTAAAATTTTATGATTCCGAAATAAGTCAGCACCCTTTTCAGGGTCAGTGGGGTATGCATTAATCAGTGTGTCAACAACTTGAGGATCTCATCATGAGATTCAGGAACAGGATTTCACCATGAATCACAAGACCTTCCCAAGGTAGGTTCATTTGGAAGCCTGTTTACTTTTAAATTAAACTGTCAAAAGTGGCCTGTAGGTTTTCACTATCCTTTCTCTGCTTGCCATGTGGATGCAGAGAAAAGGGGGTCAGCCATACTTGAAACTTAACCAATTGTCCTATAGAACTGATGTTTATAGTTTCTTTTGAATAAACGTGAAACTTGACCCCCCCGTTTTGAAACCTCAGAAAGTTTCATTTGTCTTATCTGAGGTCCTTTCTCAGGAAACCAACCATCAGGCCTCTCAAACTGTATCAAGGAACTGAAATACACCAGGTCACCACATCTGGACAATGCAACCCAGATAACTCACCCCCAATGGCTGCCTAACTGACTACCTGCTTCTTGTTGACATACTCCTCTTCTTTACCCCTAATTCCTGCTTTGCTGCATGTAGTTATATTTCTTCCCTATAAACCCCTAATTTTAGTCAGTTACAGAGATGGATATGAGACTGATCTCCCATCTCCTCAGCTGCAGCACCTGATTAAAGCCTTCTTCCTTGGCAATACTTGTTGTCTCAGTGATTGGCTTTCTGTGCAGTGAGCAGCTGGACATGGATCAGGGTGTTTCAACAACAGATTTTGGTTTCCTGACAGTAAACATGTTGTTTGTGGCTTGGCTGCCATGGGCCACAAGTCTCAGAGGCCCTCCTAAGCAGCTGCCCACCCAGTTTTGACCGGAGGTGAGTTTTGGATTCTCTCTGGCCCTGCTGCTATGTGCCCAAACCACATTCCTGATTGCCTAGGAAGAATAGCCTTTGAAATTCTACATCTGCCTCTGGATAGATGAGTGTCCTTTGTGGGCCCAGACAGCAATATCTGCTCTTCTCTACTGGGGAACATTTTAAAGGAATTTCCATTTGCAGGTTGAAAAATCCCAAATGACTGAGAAAGGGAAGCATCCTGACTGTTTTGATATGGACTTTCTTGATGGCTTGTTTGTAATTGTGTGTGTGTTCCAGCAACTGAGTGTTCATTGCAGGTACCAGAGAGTGGGATTGGCTCCTCTTGATTTGGGAAATTCCAAAGGAATTTCTGTTTGCAGCTTGAAAAAGCCCAATCAATGCAGAGAGGAAAACACCCTGACTACTTTAGTTGGGACAGTCTTGGGGTTTGTTTGTTGTGGCAGCAGATGGATCATTGTGTTTTGGTGATTGTGTGTGTGTCAATATAGTCATGGTAAATTAGATTTTGATAAACTGATATTCTTTCATAATACTGTTTTCCCCAATATTCTTCGGAATCTGGAGTTTATTCCTAAATGAGAAAGTGGGATGGAGTTCCATGTAACCAGGCTTTTAAGCTGCTATTCTAAGCAGAGTTGGTCCTGCTTAGTGTGTGATGTTCTCCTTTAGTGCTTTTTGGCCCCAGTGTTCTATTTTTTTTTTTTTTTTTTTTTTTTGAAACAGAGTCTCACACTGTCACCCAGGCTGGAGTGCAGTGGTATGATCTCAGCTAACTGAAACCTCTGCCTCCCAGGATCGAGCTATTCTCCCTCCTCAGCCTCCCGAGTAGCTGGGACTACAGGCACACACCACCACGCCCAGCTAACTTTTGTATTTTTTTTTTGAGGCGGAGTCTCGCTCTGTCACCCAGGCTGGAGTGCAGTGGCACCATCTCGGCTCACTGCAAGCTCCGCCTCCCGGGTTCACGCCATTCTCCTGCTTCAGCCTACTGAGTAGCTGGGACTACAGGCGCCTGCCACCACTCCCGGTTAATTTTTTGTATTTTTTTTTTTTAGTAGAGATGGAGTTTCACCATGTTAGCCACGATGGTCTCGATCTCTTGACCTCGTGATCTGCCCACCTCAGCCTCCCAAAGTGCTGGGATTACAAGCATGAGCCACTGGCACCCAGCCCCGGTGTTCTACTTTTTAAAAAAAATTTTTTTTACTTTATTTTTTTGAGACAGTCTCACCCTGTTGCCCAGGTTGGAGAGCAGTGGTGCCATTTCGGCTCACTGCAACCTCCACCTCCTGGGTTCAAGGGAGTCTCCTGCCTCAGCCTCCCAAGTAGCTGGGATTACAGGCACCCGCCACCATGCCCAGCTAATTTTTGTATTTTTAGCAGAGACAGAGTTTCGTCATGTTGCCCAAGCTGGTCTCAAACTCCCAACTTCAAATGATCCACCTGCCTCAGCCTCCCAAAATGCTGGCCCCAGTGTTTCTTTGGAGTCTGGGGAGATTTGGACTTTAAAAATCAAACTGCCATGAAAACTGCTTCACCCAAAATTTTGGTTCACAGCTTTCACTGGATAACCTATCAGGGCAAAGTTTAGCTATGTGAACATGCTTGTAGACTGGTGAGTTTGTATTGCTATCTCACGGCTATAATTCTGAAGTAAAAGCAACTAGATCTTTGTTTGTGTGTATACATGTTTAGATGTGTTTATGTATATGTACCTTTGTTATGTTATATATTATGCCAGCAAATTGGCTTATTGAAAAAAAGTGCTGGCCAGACATGGTGACTCACGCCTATAATCCCAGCACTTTGGAAGGCCAAGGCGGGTGGATCACTTGAGTTTAGACATTCGAGACCAGCCTGGGCAACATGGTGAAACTCAATCTCTATAAAATAAATAAATAAATAAACAAACACAAAAGAATATTCATTAATTAAGTTCAAAGTTTTTTTCAAGTTCATATGACTTAAGAAAATCTTTAATAAACAATCTGGCTTTACAATTATTGGTAAAATAGGCCAGATGTGGTTGCTCACACCTGTTATCCCAGCACTTTGGGAGGCCAAGGCAGGCGGATCACCTGAGGTCAGAAGTTTGAGACCAGCCTGGCCAACATGGAGAAAGCTTGTCTCTATTAAAAATTTAAAAATCAGCTACGCATGGTGGCAGGTGCCTGTAATCCCAGCTACTCGGGAGGCTGAGTCAGGAGAATCACTTGAATCTGGGTGGTGGAGGTTGCAGTGAGCTGAGATCATGCCATTGCAATGTAGTCTGAGTGACATGAGTGAGACTCCACCTCAAAAAATAATTATCAGTAAAATAAAAATAGATATGTCTTCAGAATTGTCAGCATATATTTCTGTCTGGGTTTTATGTTTGTCTCTGCTAGATATTTTGAGGTGACAGAGTTTGGCACAGAAGGTTATAAAACTATAAACCAGTGAGTATGGTCACTCATGCCTGTAATCCCAACACTTTGACAGGCTGAGGCGTGTGGATCACCTGAGGTCAGGATTTTGAGACCAGCCTGACCAACATGGTGAAACCCTGTCTCTACTAAAAATACCAAAAAAGAAAATTAGCTGGGCATGGTGGCAGGTGCCTATAATCCCAGCAACTCAGGAGGCTGGGGCAGGAGAATCACTTGAACCTGGGGGGCAGAGGTTGCAGTTAGCAAAGATCACACCATTACACTTCAGCCTGGGCAACAAGAGTGAGATTCCATCTCAAAAAAAAAAAAGGATAAACCCAGCCAAAACAAAATGATCTTTCTTTTAATAAGCAAGACTAATTTAATGTTGTTGATTTAATGAAAACAGTTGAATCTTCTGAGTTATTGGTGAAAATACCCATGTAGTTAAAGTTCTTACTTAGGTAAACATTTGATATTCACAGGTTATAAAATGGTTAACAAGGAAATGATGCATAAATAATCTCAGAAACTACTAAAAATAAATAAAATATAAATGGGTAAGTGCTATAGATAAAGTTTTTGTGTAATTTAAAATCTTAAAGTCATTTTGGATGCTCATTGGATGTCTGGTAATTTCCAATTAAAAAAAGGTTATGATATGGGGAAACATGTTTCTAAAAATTATGGAATGTTTCTCATCTATAAAATGCTAGTATCTGATAGAAAACTCAGGATTTCTTGCTTCCTAGGTTTTCACTAAAATTTAACATTACTAAAATAGTTAATATGTAATTCTCTATACGAAATGTGCCAAAGAAGATGTGTTTTTATTGAGAAAAAGAATAATTTTGTCTAATTCAGAGGTTATCTGAAGGTTACTTCAAATTATGGGCTTGAAAAGATTATTTATGAAACAAGGTAAAAAGGAACCAGTAAGTAGAGGAGAGAGATGTAAAGAGAGTTATGGATATCAAGATGTAATTTGGGTAAGGAAGGTTACAAAGAAAAGATAATAATTTTGTATGAAAAAGGATCTTGTATGTTAAATTTTTGTCCTAAAGTAAAATGACTTGTTATTTTTTTAAAAGAAAGAAAAAGAAAATTTAGGACAAAACAGACAGTTCAAGCACATCATAGATGGTCTGTGTAAGCCATAGGTAGTTTTTTTCCATTTCTCTGTGTGTCTGTCTTCATGATCATACAGAAAAAAACAGTAAGTTGAAAAAGTTTACATAATAAAATATTATTTAAAACCTGATAGAAAATTGGAGAAACTTGACTAATTAACATTGCTCATAGTTAAAGCTCTTAGTCTTGATGAAGGTGAATTAGTAAATTAAGAAGTGTTGTGAAGAAATACATTGGCACTCCAAGATGGCCAAATAGGAACAGCTCTGGTCTGGAGCTCCCAGCAAGATTGAAGCAGAAGATGGGTAATTCCTGCATTTCCAACTGAGGTACCTGGTTCATCTTATTGGGACTGGTTGAACACTGGGTGCAGACCACAGAGGGTGAGCTGAAGCAGGGTGGGGTGTCCCCTCACCCGGGAAGCACAAGGGGTTGGGGGATTTCCCTTTCCTAGCCAAGGGAAGCCGTGACAGACTATCAGTCTGGTTAACGGTATACTGGAGAAACAGCATGCTCCTGACCAAATACAGTGTTTTTCCCAAAGTCTTAGCAACTGGCAGACCAGGAGATACACTCCCATGCCTGACTTGGCAGGACCCATGCCCACAGAGCCTTGTTCAGTGCTTGCGCAGCAGTCTGAGATCAACCTGCGATGCTGCAGATTGGAGGGGGGAGGGGCGTCCACCATTGCTGAGGCTTGAGCAGCTCACAATGTAAACAAAGGCATGGAAGCACGAACTTGGCGGAGCCCACCACAGCTCAGCAAGGCCTACTGCCTCTATACATTCCACCTCTGGGGGCAGGGCATAGTAGAACAAAAGGCAGCAGACAGCTTCTGCAGACTTAAACATCCCTGTCTGTCAACCCTGAAGAGAGCAGTGGTTCCCTCAGCAAGACGTTCAAGCTCTGAGAATGGAGCATCCTCAAGCAGGTCCCTGACCCCCGTGTAGCCTGACTGGGAAACACCTCCCAGTAGGGGCTCACAGACACTTCAAACAGGCGGGTGCCCTTCTGGGATGAATCTTCCAGAGGAAGGATCAGGCAGTAATATTTGCTGTTCTGCAGCCTCTGCTGGTGATACCCAGGCAAACAGCATCTGGAGTGGACCTCCAGCAAACTCCAACAGACCTGCATCTGAAGGGTCTGATCGTTAGAAGGAAAACTAACAAACAGAAAAAAAATAGCAACAACAGCAAAAAGGGCATCCACACCAAAACCCCATCTGTAGGTCACCAACATCAAAGACCAAAGGTAGATAAAACCACAAAGATGGGGAGAAACCAGAGCAGAAAAGCTGAAAATTCCAAAAAATAGAGTGCCTCTTCTCCTCCAAAGGATTGCAGCTCCTTGCCAGCAAGGAAACAAAACTGGAAGGAGAATGAGTTTGATGAGTTGACAAAAGTAGGCTTCAGAAGGTCAGTAATAACAAACTTCTCCAAGCTAAAGGAGCATGTTCTAACCCAATGCAAGGAAGCTAAAAACTTTGAAAAAAGGTTAGATGAATGGCTAACTAGAATAAATTGAATAAACAGTGTAGAGAAGACATGAAATGACCTGATGGAGCTGTAAACCATGGCATGAGAACTTCGTGACGCATGCACAACCTTCAATAGCTGATTCAATCAAGTGGAAGAAAGGATATCAGTGATTGAAGATCAAATTAATGAAATAAAACAAGAAGACAAGATTAAAGAAAAAATAATGAAAAGAAATGAACAAAGCCTCCAAGAAATATGGGACTATGTGAAAAGACCAAACCTACATTTGATTGGTGTACCTAAAAGTGATGGGGAGAATGGAACCAAGTTAGAAAACACTCTTCGGGATATTATCCAGGAGAACTTCCCTAACCTAGCAAGAAAGGCCAACATTCAAATTCAGGAAATACAGAGAACACCACAAAAATACTCATCGAGAAGAGCAACTACAAGACACATAATTGTCAGATTGACCAAGGTTCAAATGAAGGAAAAAATGTTAAGGGCAGCCAGAGAGAAAAGTCGAGTTACCCACAAAGGGAAGCCCATGAGACAAACAGCAGATCTCGCAGCAGAAACCCTACAAGCCAGAAGACAGTGGGGGCCAATATTCAACATTCTTAAAGAAAAAAATTTTCAACCCAGAATCTCATATCCAGCCAAACTAAGCTTCAAAGGGAAAGAGAAATAAAATCCTTTACAGACAAGCAAATGCTTAGAGATTTTGTCACCACCAGGCCTGCCTTACAGGAGCTCCTGAAGGAAGCACTAAACATGGAAAGGAACAACTGGTACCAGCTACTGCAAAAACATGCCAATGGTAAAGTCCATTGACGCTATGAAGAAACTGCATCAATTAACAGGCAAAATAACTAGCTAACATCATAATGACAGCATCAAATTCTAACATAACAATATTAACCTTAAATGTGAATGGGCTAAATGTCCCAATTAAAAGACACAGACTGGCAAATTGGATAAAGAGTCAAGACCCATCAGTGTGCTGTATGCAGGAGACCCATCTCACATGCAAAGTCATACATAGGCTCAAAATAAAGGGATGGAGGAAGATCTACCAAGCAAGTGGAAAGCAAAAAAAAAAAAAAAAAAAAAAAAAGCAGGGGTTGCAATCTTAGTCTCTGATAAAACAGGCTTTAAACCAACAAAGACCAAAAGAGACAAAGAAGGCCACTATATAATGGTAAAGGGATCAATGCAACAAGAAGAGCTAGCTATCCTAAATATATGCACACAATACAGGAGCACCCAGATTCAGAAAGCAAGTCCTTAGAGACATACAAAGAGACTGAGACTCCCACACAATAATAATGGGAGACTTTAATACCACACTGTCAATATTAGACAAATCAACAAGACAGAAGGTTAACAAGGATATCCAGGAATTGAACTCAGCTCTGCGCCAAGTGAACCTAATAGACATCTACAGAACTCTACACCCCAAATCAACAGAATATGCATTCTTCTCAGCACCACATCGCACTTATTCTAAAAATGACCACATAATTTGTAGTAAAACGCTCCTTAGCAAATGTAAAAGAACAGAAATCGCAACAAACTGTCTCTCAGACCACAGTGCAATTAAATTAGAACTCAGTATTAATAAACTACTCAAAACTGCACAACTACATGGAAACTGAACCACCTGCTCTTGACTACTGGGTAAATAATGAAATGGAGGCAGAAATAAAGATATTCTTTGAAACTAATGAGAACAAAGATACAACATACCAGAATCATACAACATACCAGAATCTCTGGGACACTTTTTTTTTTTTTTTTTTTTTTGAGACAGAGTGTTGCTCTGTCGCCCAGGCTGGAGTGCAGTGCTGCGATCTTGGCTCACTACAAGCTCCACCTCCCGGGTTCACGCCATTCTCCTGCCTCAGCCTCCCAGGTAGCTGGGACTACAGGCGCTGCCACCACGTCCGGCTAATTTTTTGTATTTTTGGTAGAGACGGGGTTTCACTGTGTTAGCCAGGATGGTCTTGATCTCCTGACCTCGTGATCCACCCGCCTCAGCCTCCCAAAGTGCTGGGATTACAGGCGTGAGCCACCGCGCCCGGCCTGGGACACATTTAAAGCAGTGTGTAGAGGGAAATCTGTAGACCTAAATGCCCACAAGAGAAAGGAGGAAAGATCTAAAATCAACACCCTAACATCACAATTAAAAGAACTAGAGAAGCATGAGCAAAGAAATTCAAAAGCTAGCAGAAAGCAAGAAATAACTAAAATCAGAGCAGAACTGAAGGAGATAGAGACACACACAAAAAAAAAAATCAAAAAAGCAATGAATCCTGGAGCTTGTTTTTTGAAAAGATCAACAAATTAGATAGACCACTAGCAAGACTAGTAAAGAAGAAAAGAAAGAAGAATCAAACAGATGCAATAAAAAATGATAAAGGGGATATCACCACCAACCCCACAGAAATACAAACTACCATCGGAGAATACTATAAATGCCTCTATGCAAATAAACTAGAAAATCTAGAAGAAATGGATAAATTCCTGTACACATACACCCTCCCAAGACCAAACCAGGAAAAAGTTGAATCTCTGAATAGACCAATAACAGGTTCTGAAATTGAGGCAATAATTAATAGCCTGCCAACCCAAAAAATCCAGAACTAGATGGATTCACAGCTGAATTCTACCAGAAGTACAAAGACAACCTGGTACCATTCTTTCTGAAACTATTTCAATCAATAGAAAAAGAGGGAATCCTCCCTAACTCATTTTATGAGGCTATCATCATTCTTATACCAAAGCCTGGTAGAGACACAACCAAAAAAAAAAAAGAATTTTAGGCCAATATCCCTGATGAACATCGATGCGAAATCTTCAGTAAAATACTGGCAAAATGAATCCAGCAACACATCAAAAAGCTTATCCACCAAGATCAAGTCAGCTTCATCCCTGGGATTCAAGGCTGGTTCAACATACACAAATCAATAAATGTAATCCATCACATAAACAGAACCAAAGGCAAAAACCACATGATTATCTCAATAGATGCAGAAAAGGCCTTTGACAATATTCAACAGCCTTTCATGCCAAAAACTCTCAATAAACTAGGTATTGATGGAACATATCTCAAAAATAATAAGAGCTGTTTATGACAAACCCACAGCCAATATCATGCTGAATGGTCAAAAACTGGAAGCATTCCCTTTGAAAACTGGCACAAGACAAGGATGCCCTCTGTCACCACTCCTATTCAACATAGTGCTGGAAGTTCTGGCCAGGGCAATCATGCAAGGGAAAGAAATAAAAGGCATTCATTTAGGAAAAGAGGAAGTCAAATTGTCTCTGTTTGGAGATGACATGATTGTATATTTAGAAAATCCCATTGTCTCAGCCCAAAATCTCCTTAAGTTGATGAGCAAATTCAGCAAAGTCTCAGGATATAAAATCAATGTGCAAAAATCACAAGCATTCCTATACACCAATAACAGACAAACAGAGAGACAAATCATGAGTGAACTCCCATTTGCAATTACTACAAAAAGAATAAAATAGCTAGGAATCCAACTTGCAAGGGATGTGAAGGACCTCTTCAAGGAGAACTACAAACCACTGCTCAACAAAATAAAAGAGGACACAAACAAAAGGAAGAACATTCCATGCTCATGGATAGGAAGAATCAATATCGCGAAAATGCCCATACTGCCCAAGCTAATTTAGAGATTCAATGCTATCCCCATCAAGCTACCAATGACTTTCTTCACAGAATTGGAAAAAACTACTTTAAAGTTCATATGGAACCAGAAAAGAGCCCACATAGCCACGACAATCCTAAGCAAAAAGAACAAAGCTAGAGGCATCATGCTACTTGACTTCAAACTATACTACAAGACTATAGTAACCAAAACAGCATGGTACTGGTACCAAAACAGACATCTAGACCAATGGAACAGAACAGAGGCCTCAGAAATAACATCACACATCTACAACCATCTGATCTTTGACAAACCTGACAAAAACAAGAAATGGGGGAAAGGATTCCCTATTTAATAAATGTTGCTGGGAAAACTGGCTAACCATATGTAGAAAGCTGAAACTGGATCCCTTCCCTACTCCTTATATAAAAATTAATTCAAGATGGATTAGAGACTTAAATATTAGACCTAACACCATAAAAACCCTAGAAGAAAACCTAGGCAATATCATTCAGTGCATAGGCATGGGCAAAGACTTCATGACTAAAACACCAAAAGCAATTGCAACAAAAGCCGAAATAGACAAATGGGATCTAATTAAACTAAAGAGTTTCTGCAGAGTAAAAGAAACTATCATCAGAGTGAACACGCAACCTACGTAATGAAGAAAATCTTTGCAATCTACCCATCTGACAAAGGGCTAATATCAAGAATCCACAAAGAACTTAAGCAAATTTACAAGAAAAAAACAACCCCATCAAAAAGTGGGCAAAGGATATGAACAGACACTTCTTAAAAGAAGACATTTATGCAGGCAACAAACATGAAAAAATGCTCCTCACCATTAGTCATCAGAAAAATGCAAATGAAAACCACAATGAGATACCATCTCACACCAGTTAGGATGGCAATCATTAAAAAGTCAGGAAACAACAGATGTTGGAGAGGATGGGGAGAAATAGGAACCCTTTTACACTGTTGGCAGGAGTGTAAATTAGTTCAACCATTGTGGAAGACAGTGTGGCAATTCCTCAAGGATCTAGGACTAGAAATACCATTTGACCTAGCGATCCCATTACTGGGTATATACCCAACAGATTATAAATCATGCTACTGTAAAGACACATGCACACATATGTTTATTGTGGCACTATTCACAATAGCAAAGACTGGAACCAACCCAAATGTCCATCAGTGATAGACTGGATTAAGAAAATGTGGCACATATACACCATGGAATACTATGCAGCCATAAAAAAGGATGAGTTCATGTCCTTTGCAGGGACACAGATGAAGCTGAAAACCATCATTCTAAACAAACTATCACAAGGATAGAAAACCAAACACCACATGTTCTCACTCATAGGTGAGAGTTGAACACATGCACTGCAAGAACACATGGACACAGGGCAGGGAACATCACACACCAGGGGCTGTAGGGGGATGGGAGACTGGGGAAGGGATAGCATTAGGAGAAATACCTAACATAAATGACGAGTTGATGAGTGCAGCAAACCAACATGGCACATGTATACCTATGTAACAAACGTGCACCTTGTGCACATGTACCCTAAAACTTAAAGTATATTAAAAAAAGAAAAAAGAAAAATAAATAAATTTTTTTAAAAAGAAATACATTCGCAGTTTGGCAGTTCTTTTTTCAATATAATTAAGCATGAAGCCAGATGTAGTGTGGAGCCAAATATCACATACATGCTTGCATTGCTTCACATTCTATTGGCTATTCTGCATAGATGGTACTAGCACTAAAGTACTTGCTAGTTACATACCTAAAGTGAGTTTCTCAATTGTACAAAACATATAGTACATGTGGTGGACCTAAGGACATTTAATTGTATATCAGGAACAAAATATTCATCATATGTTTTTAGGCTCTGAGTAATACTATAGCCTCCAAGGTAAACTGAGTAGAAGAAAAATTGGAGGTTGGTTTCCTATTTATTTGTTTTTGCTCCTAATTTTCATGTATTTTCTGTTTGTTCTCCTTTGGATTTTACTTATATATACATATATAAATTTATGTTTTTTAGTTTCTAATGGAAGGCTTTTATTTGGTTCTATGAATAGTCATTTTTTTTCCTATACATTTCCAACAATTCATTATTTTCTCTATTTATCCAAACTTCCCAATCTACCTTTGTCAAGCCTCCAAAAATTAATAGAGGACACCAACCATTTAAAATTTGATGGTTTTGCTTACTTCTAATGATCTAGAGGGCTATAAGAGCTTTAAGGTTCCTAGCAAAATAAATAAATAAATAAAAGACATATAAGTTCTGAAAAGTAATAGCACATTTTTTATTTTGTTATTTGAAAAGTAGGTGAGAACAGAAATGTTTAAATGGTGTTTATTTCCAAGGTAATTTAATTCAATCAATAATTTGACTTGGTTTCAGATCTTTTCCTTTAATGAGGAAAAACTGTGATACAGATACAAAGTGTTAATGTTCACAAAATATTGGCCTATCCTTAAGGAAATTATACTAATTGGGATTTCTCTCAAATTACTTTAGTTATCTTTACCATTATTAAAATTAAGTGACATTCACTTGGATTAAGTAGTAACAAAAAAAAAAGATGTGAGACTAGTGAGTTTTGATCCCAAGCCTTCTATCACTGTTGAGTCTTTCATGTGTGTACTTGAAAACAAAATATCCACAAGTGTTTCACTGGTTTGAAGAGTGTAGTGGTGAATGTTACCTAATCAGTTGTCAGTACCGTAATTGATAAGAAAGTTACCTAATTAGTTGTCAGTACTATATTACCAGTCATGGAAATGTATGCTAGTGCTCTTTTATTTTTACTTTTACTTATTATTATTTTTTTTTTTTTGAGATGGAGTCTCACTCTTTCACTCAGGCTGGAGTGCAGTGGCGCGATCTTGGCTTACTGCAACCTCTGCCTCCTGGGTTCAAGCAATTCTCCTGCCTCACCCACCCGAGTAGCTGGAATTATAGGCACCCACCACCACACCCAGCTCTTTTTTGTATTTTTAGTGGAGAGGAGGTTTCATCATGTTGGCCAGGCTGATATCAAACAACTAACCTCATGTGATCCACCTGCCTCGGCCTCCCAAAGTGCTGGGATTACAGGTGTGAGCCACCGTGTCCGGCCCTGAAGCTCTTTTAAAATAGCTGAAAAGAAATTACTGTGTATGTGCTTAATCTCACTTTGCCCCTGTTTTGTTGCATAGTATCTAAATAAAAGGATATTATTTATCCTCATGCTAAATTTCCAAAACTGATATTTACATTTACCATTTTTTAATGATGGAGAGAAAAGTTAATTGTCTTACTTTGATAAGTTTAAAATAGGACCTATCCCATTTTTTATGCTTTTAGTCACAGTTCTGTCACCAGAATGCTAGCAATTAGATACATGCAAGGAGTAACCTAAATACTTTAATACAATGGTTTGAAGTGCTATAGGCAGTAATAACTACTGTACACTAAATCACAGTGTTTGTGACATGTCACAGAGAATGATAGGACTTTCTGCAGCATAAATGTCCTCTTAACTAATCCTCGTGCTGTTAAGTTACAGCGCTTTGACTTCTGGGTCTAAAACAGGCACCTACTTCTGCTGTATCTTAAACATTACCCTAGTTAAAGCCTCATCTTCAGACCTAGGAGAAAATGACAGTCAAAATGAACTGCTTTCATGAGACACTGGGCCAGAAATTAAAACTATTCAGTCCGTCTAGGCCAAGGGACTGTCATGGAAGACGTGGACATGTGAGATTTGAGGTTTTTCTATAAATTAAATGTTAATATCAAAAGCACACTGATACGAGGCCGGTGTCTAGGACCATGTGTCAGAACAATAGCATTTTCTTGGAGCATTAATCTGATCTTTAATAGAAAATTGTAAAATGTTTCTGGAGATCTTATGTTAGGATCAAACTGATTAAAATTAAAATTGTTTATAAGGTTTTAAAAATGACTTTTAATATTAATAATACACGATGCAAAGGTGAAATTTGGTTTTCTCTTTTGAACAAAATTTTCATGTGAGAGATAATGAAAGATCTTTATTTACCTTTTGAATAACTAAAGGGTGAAAACAGGAGGAAAGAGAGACATTTAGTTGGCCTCATGCTGTCTTTATTAGGTTTCATTGTTTGGGAAACTGAGTCTACTCTCTATAAAAGGGTAAAGGTTTTGTTTCATGTTCTTGGCTAAATCAATGACTACTTTACAGTGACCTGTGGATCCTATTTTGTAATATCAAATGTCTTAAAACTTCGATATTTGACAGACTTTCCAAGAGTAAAAATTTCAAGTTCTAAATTCAGTCTTTTTGACCTCAAACTAACTTTTTTGCATCTTAGTTTCCCTGAAGTTCAAGAGAGACATATTAGACTTATTGGCTTATTTGTTACATTAGGATTATGCAGAAAGCATTGTCACATCTGAGGTGGTGTTTAACTTCTTTGGGTTTATGTTTATATAGATGTGTTGCTAATATATGTTCCAGGATTGTATGAGATTCCTAAAATTCTTTCATGTTTTAATATATGTCATCAGTAATAATTATGCTTATTATGTTGAATTGTTATATGTCACAGAAATAATCAAATTTCCTCGTCAACTGTGTCTTTAACTATGGCTTGCTTAAGACTTTTGACATCTACAATTATTATTTTACACTGATTCTTCTCAAAAAGTAACTTGTAATCAGCTACAGTCCATGGTTTGCTTCTTTGGGGGAGTTCATGAAAAGGACTCTTTAATGAAGGTTTCTGATGACTTTGGAGGTTGTTCTATTAGATTAGAGAGAGAAAACGTCCAAGAAACTAATTGAAAAACTGATATGTTCATAAAGTTTACTAACCTAATATGAAGCAGAGCAGGAGTTAGTTGCATACACTGAACAAATGGAGGCCAGAAATAATTTCTTATGGATTTTTTTTGTTTGAAACATTGCTGCCTTTAACAATTGAGAAGAGCATTACTCTTGAAAACTAAATTTGAGGCATATTTCTCTCCGTGCCTAATTTCTCCAGAATTCATAAGCTAATTGTGAATATTATTAATTCATGGCAATGTGTTTGCATATGTTTAATAAGAATCTGTTTTCTGCTGGGCGCGTTGGCTCACGCTTGTAATCCTAGCACTTTGGGAGGCCAAGGCAGGTAGATCACTTGAGGTCAGGAGTTTGAGACCAGCCTGCCAACATGGTGAAACCCCGTCTCTACTAAAAATACAAAAATTAGCCAGGAATGGTGGTGCATGCCTGTAGTCCCAGCTACTCGGGAGGCTGAGGCAGGAGGATCACTTGAACCTGGGAGGTAGAGTTTGCAGTGAGCCGAGATTACGCCACTGCACTCCAGCCTGGGTGACAGAGCAAGACTCTATCTCAAAAAAAAAAAAAAAAGAATATGTTTTCTTTTATAATAAAACACAGTTGGAAGAACTGGTCATTTTCCCAGGGCTTTGACTGAAACGGCCTTGTGAGAGGTTCCAGCAAAGCCAGTTTAAGATAGCCTATATGGACAATGGTTCTTGCTGCACTTTGTGTGGGTAAACAAGCCAAGTATATGGGACTGAAGCTTATTTGGCAGGTAGGTTGGTCCTGCTGTGATTTGTCTTTAGTGAAAGCGGGAGACTGGAGAGAAAAAGAGTGTATTTCAGAAGAAACCTATAGTATTCAGTTAACTTTTGATTTCTGGGTGGCTATGTGGGTCACCCATGGTATGGAGCTACCCACAACACTCCTCATTAGCATAAAGCAGCCAGAAAGATTGATGACCAGGTTCCCCATGACTGAGGAATTGATAAACAGAAAAGGGGCACTGAAATGAACCCAATTGTCCCGTAAATCTGATTTTTACAGTTTATTTTGAATAAACATAGAAATTGACCCTCTCAGTCTTGAAACTTGAGAGAGTTGCATTTGTCTTATCTGAGTTCTTTCTCAGGAAACCAACCATCAGACCTCCCACGTAATATCAAGGGACTGAAACTCACCAGATCACTGTATTTGGACAATGAGATGCCAGACTCCTCACCCCTTATGACTGCCTAACCAACTATCTGCTTCCTGTTAACCGACTCCTCCTCCTTACCACTCCCTAATTCCTGCTTCCCTGCATGTAGATACATTTCTGCTATATAAACCCCTAACTTTAGTGAGTCAGGGAGACAGATATCAGACTGATCTCTTATCTCCTTGGCTGCAGTACCCAATTAAAGCCTTCTTCCTTGGCAATACTCATTGTCTCAGTGATTGGCTTTCTGTGTGGCAAGCAGCAGGACCTAGACTGAACCCCTGGTATTTCAGTAACAAAATCATGGGTGACTTCCCTGTCTAAACAAAGTCACATTTTGATTCCTTTCATTGCAATGAGATGAGCATTTTAGGCAGGATCAGCCTTCTGCAAAACTGCAAGGAGCATGTTTCACTATAAGAATGCCATGTAAGCTGGGCACAGTGACTCATGCCTGTAATCCTAGCACTTTGGGAGGCTGAGGCAAAAGGATCACTTGAACCCAGGAGTGTGAGACCAGCCTGGGCAACATGGCAAAACCCCACCTCCACAAAAAAATACCAAAAATTAGCCAGGCATGGTGGCACACACCTGTAGTCCCCGCTACTCCAGGGGCTGAGGTGGGAGGATCACTTGAGTCCAGGAGGTTGAGGCTGCTGTGAGCTGTGATTGCACCACTGCACTCCAACCTAGGTGACAGAGTGAGACCCTGTCTCAAAACAAAAATGCCATGCAGCTAGACTGGTACAAGACGCTAATTGAGAGGGGATAGAAAAGAGGTTGCCATGCCCTCTGTTTTCTTAGCCAATGCACTTCCCTAGCAAGATCTAGATCGATCCACACTGTTTCCACTTCTCTGCTGGAGATGAGAACCTTCAGTAGTCAAACAGCTCTCATCTCTGGGGTCTGCACAACTTGTTTGATGACTAAGGGAGACCCATAAGGCCATTTCTTACAGCCCACAGCCAAGCCCTCTGTGAAAAGGAAAAGGCAACTCTTCCAGCAAGGAAGTCCTCATCCCTTTTCAAAAACTTTCCTAGGCAAACTTGTAGGCTATTAATGACTCTAGTTATGACCTCCCAGCCCTTACTGAGGAGAAACCACTTTGTAATGTGGGTTTTCAACCTTGGCTGCACATTGCAATCACCTGGGGATCCCGCCCCCACCACCCACAAAGATTCCGATGTTATTGGTCTGAGATGCTGCCTGAGAATTGGTGTTTCCAAAGCTCCTCTAGTGTTTTGTGTTTTTCTAGCACAAGCAAAGTTGTGAGTCACTGTAGTGCAATGCAGTTCAGTCACAATTGCCACAATTGCGTAGGCTCCATCAGAACCACCTGAAGGACTTGGTAGACCACAGCTGGCTGGGACCTACCCCTAGGCTTCTGATTCAGTGAGTGAGAGGCAGCGCCCCAGGTTGTACATTTCTAACAAGTTCCAGGCGCTGCTGCTGCTGGTCCAGAGACCACTGCATTAGAGGCCAGAGTTCTCAACTATTGACTGCACATTAGAACCATCTGGACAACATTTAAGACGTACTGATGCCTATACCCCAACCCAGACTAACTGAATCAAAATCTCTGGTAATGGGGCTCCAGAGATGGTTTTTTAATCCTCCCAGGGGATTCTACTGTAGAGCAAGTTAAGAACCACTTCTAAACAAAAGAAAAAAATTCTTACTAAAAAGATTAAAGAGACATACACCAAGTTTGCAGGCTTCCTAGACAATGGAACTTCAAACATAGGATTTGCCTGTGGTATTTATTCTTTCCTGGGGCCCACTTGCAGTGTACTTGATAGGATGATGGATCAGAAACCTTGACCCAGCAGCCTAAAAATAGTGGTCAGCATCGATAAATCTCATCTATTACAACAAAAAGGAAAAACAGTTACAAGGCCCCACTCCAGGGGAAGCTCAGATACCCCCCTGCCCCCACGTGGAGATGTGCCCAAGAAGTGGCTCCTAATAGGCCACTCAAGTTCTGCCATTGAAGGAGAATACGTGGGCAAGATACATCTTGCAGCCTAGAATTTTTTTTCGTATATGTGACTTTAGTCTTTTCTTTGTGTAGTGACTTTGTAGATGAAGAGAAATTACAACACCTTACATGCGAAGTTGACTAAGTCATGGGGGCTCTTCCTCCAGGTTCCCAGAGCAAAAAGCAAAAAGCCCTGTACTCTCTGGTGCCCACCTGATCATCTTGCCCATGGTTTTTCCATCCCAGAGGTACTGCTATAGGCCCAGAGCCCTCCAGACAGAGAACTGCCATCCAGGAACTCCTCCCCAAGCCCTTTCTTCAACTCATTCTTGCTATGGCAAGAGTGTGGGTTGAAGTGATATCTCGGAAGTTTACTCCATTGTATTAAATTCCCAGTAAATCACCCTTTGACAAGTCAGTTTAAAGGATACAATGTAGACAGCTAGAAAAGACTCTATTTCTGGGCCAGGTTTTGCCAGCTGTTTAAAAAATTGCTCAAATCATCTCTAATGCATCCTAGTTTTGTCACTAGTCATCATGTCAGAATCTCTGCTTTCATAAAGAAAACTTTTCTGGCCTGACACATAGCCACTATCTACTGAACTTTGCTGCAGGCCAAAATGTCTTCTGAGATCTCCACTCAGCGATCCTTAATATTTTGTGGAGAGAAATTTACAAGTGTGCCCTTGATACATAAAAAGGTCACAAATTCTAGGGTCCCACTGATCCCAGTGATGTCTACATCATCTCCCCTTCTAGCCGGAAAACTCAAACATATGTGGAGTGTGCAACAAATGGGGACAGCTGTTCTGCTGCGACACTTGTCCAAGATCCTTTCATGAGCACTGCCACATCCCGCTCGTGGAAGCTAACAAGTGAGTAAGATGTTTCCCCTTCCCTGAACCCTTCCTTCTTGTGGTACAGCTCCTCCTGCCACTCATGAGTACTCTGCAGTTTCTGTACCTGGTTATGTGTTTCTTAATGCATAAGGGGCAGGCTCCTTAGTATCAGGATCCACAAGTATTATCCAGAGCTGTTGAACAGTGCTGGCAGCAGATTAATGGGAAGCAAAAACTCTTTAAGTGGTTATTGAGTGCAATAGAAAGAGGTGTCAACCTCTGCCTCCCCTACTTGGCTCCGAGACCCATGCTCTCTGATGGGGTGATGCCATCATACACTGCCTGCTGGTTTAAAGCATATACCACCTGCTGTGGGACCATCACACAGCTGGTAAAGCCAGTGCTGCAGCTGTCTATCAAGCCAACTGACTCTGGGTCACAGGTCACATGTCGAGACCTGTGAATTCTGCAACTGTGAGTCCCTGGCTCACTTCCTTTGCTAAAACATGTGCCTTTGGACAGAGGTGATGGTATGCAGGATACCATGGAGACTGATAAGGTGCTCTGTGAGTGGTGTGTGGACAGAATTGTTAAGGCTGAGAGGATGATCTCTACCAGGAATGTGTCTGACTCTATGAGGGCAGAGCATTGCCCTTCCATAATGGAGAAAGCTAATGTGACCCACCTGCTCCCAGAGTGTCATCTCAGGGGATCAGCATAAACCTCTGCTTTTGACCAGTTGGGCAATCTGCAGAGGCAGAAGAAAAATCAGCTTTTCGGTTGAGCCCATGTATAGCCCCCATCCCTGCACCAGAGTTGCAAAGTACTCTTAGAGGAGCACTTTGTAACAGGCTCCTTGAGCAAGCACTACATGGCCAAGGAGATGCTGGCATCACTAGGATGGTTCATTGTGCTTGCCTGATTATCAACAGCCTCCTAGCACAGATGGCCTAGTAGAGAAGGTTGGAGAATGAATCTAGGAGCAAATGGAAGATGTCTGACACTGTGTCCAGAGATTTCCTTTTCAAGAAGTTTCTGCAGCACAGATTCGAGGTGTAAGATATGGCAGGGCCGAGGGAGAGGATGCCTATAGCCTGTGTTCTGTGCTTACTCAGCAAAGTCGAGAAACAAGAGCTTGTTTTCTGATTTTTCTATGACCTGATTGACTCACAGAGGCCCAACACTTTGTGCTTAGGGTACTCATTTCCAATAACCGTGGCAAACAGTGCTCATTATCAAGTTCCCAGTGGCTCAGATGAGAACCCTAAGTTTTGAGGTGAATGAGACTCCGTCACTCACAGGGCACTTCACCCAATAGATGATCACCCCTGCTATTGCTATTGGTGGAAGGGCATGCCTTTGGCTATTGAGTCCTAATGGGGCTCTAGTGCAGAGGCCTCCAAGAGAGAAGTTAGATACAAGGTGGAAACCACCAGGCATTCTTGAGCACAGGACTTGAACAACTGTAAGAATGGCGGCTGATTCACAGAACCTGCCATTGTTCACTTTATGCCCCATCTCTCAGGAACCCGTGGAGTTGCATCTTCTGCAGGATAAAGGCTATTCAGGAAAGATGTCCAGAAAGCCAACCATGGCATCAGGAATCTGAAGTCCTGATGAGGCAGATGCTGCCCGAGGAGCAGTTGGTGAGTAAAAATGTGAACCTGAAGCCTCCTCCTTTCTGTTCACCTAGGCAGGAGAAGCACAGTCTTACAAAAAGCTTAAGGAATGGAGCCCAAAAGCAAACTGCTGGCCCATGGTGTGCTTTTCTCCATGACCTAACACTACAATTCATATTCCAAAGAAAATTCCTAGTCCAAAGAAACTCCCCATGCCATGTTTGCTTCAAAGAGTCCACAGGTTTGGGAGTTGTGTGTTCTCTTTGGGCATGCATATGAGCTCTTTCTCTCTAAACTGCATTTAACTTGAAATGTCCTCCGTCTTTTGCAGAAATGTGAATTCCTCCTCTTGAAGGTCTACTGTGATCCAAAAAGCCCCTTTTTTGCCTCAGAACCATATTATGTAAGTAACAGCCAAAAAAAAAAAAAATGCTTATACTGGCATTTGTCAAATCTGTGATCTGAATCCCATGGTACAAGGTGCCATTCTATTTGCCTTGTTGATGAGTTTTTAGTTTAGGCTACTATAAAAATTTATCATAGATTCGGTGGCTTAAACAGCAGAAATGTTTTTCTCACGGTCCTGGAAGCTGCATGTCCAAGATCAAGGTGTCAGCAGGGTCGGGTTCTGGAGAGGGGCTATCTTCTAGGTTGCAGAGACAACACAGGGTTGCTCCCTGTGTTCTTAAGTGGCAGAAAGAGGAGAGAACTCTCCAGAGTCTTTTTTATAAGAGTCCTAATCCTATTTGTGAGGGCTCCACCCTTCTTACCTCATGACCTCCCAAAAGCCCCACCTCCTAGTACCTTCACAGGGGGGTTAGGATTTTGACCTATGGATTGGGGGACCCCACAAACCTTTATTCCGCAATAGTGGGAGTCTATGGCACCAGGCTGATAGCCTCACTTTGGTCTTTTTCTCAACAGAACAAAGAGAGGTCTCAGGGCCCACAGAAGCCCATGTGGTTAAACAAAGTCAAGAGAAACCTGAATGAGCAGGCGTACTCCCGAGTAGAAGGGTTTGTGCAGGACATGCGTCTCATCTTTCATAACCACAAGGAATTTTACAGGGTGAGTGGCTCTCCCTGCTTCCTTTTCTTTTTCAATTACATCACTTTAAAGTCACTTCCCCTCTCATCTTTTCATATCAGGTAAATGTTACAATCACCCTTATCATATGACAAGCCCATACAAGTACAAATCTTGGAAGTATCCTAAAAACCCTGTGGTGCATGTGGGGAAAATAACAACGAACTGGAAGGTGCCCTTGCAAACATGGTCCTATAACCTCAGAGTTGACTCATTTCTAGATGGTTTGTTTTCACCCATAGAGAACAGTAGGCTGCAGACTCATTTGTTTCTACTAGAAATAGAAGTGCACTTTAAAGGCATTTAAAGTGTTTCTCTTCTCTGGAGGAATATACCAAATCAAAGGTCTCAAATGTCAAAATATTGGATTTCTTTACATCTGAATTTCCTGGCACCATTTCAGAAATTAACAAGGATTATGTCAAGGGGTGAGAGTGAAGGGAAAAGGAAGACATTATTAAATGGCCTTAAACATTTCTGCACTATATTAACGTTGCTAAAAAAAATGCTGTGCATAAAAATCACACAAGTAGAATTTTTAAAACTTAAATTAAACCATAAGCTTTTGATCAGGAATTAGATTTCAGTGTAGTAATATTTCGACTTGTCTGCCTTCCAGATAAAGATAAATAATTAAATTGTCAGGGAACATAAGCAATTCTTAACTAGATTAATTCTCATTTAACATTTGGGATAACCTAAAACAAAGCCCTGGATTATCTGCAATACTGGGTGACTCCGCTCATTGAATAATCGTTGCTATTAATGTTTTTTTCTTTGCTTTTTCAGGAAGATAAATTCATTACACTGGGAATTCAAGTAGAGGACAACTTTGAGAAGAATTTCAGAAACATTTTTGCAATTCAGGAAACAAGCAAGAACATTATAATGTTCATTTAGCCCATTCTTATTTCTTCCCTTCAGATCCTCTGGCAGCTAGGTACACAGTGTGCACGTGGTCCCACTAATCTCTGACTGCTCCTGTGGAAACTCCACATCACAATTCTCCAAAATTTTTCATTAACATTTTAAAACTGTCTTTATCAGCTTTCAATAAAATTCAACACTCCTTCATGTTAAAAATTCTCAATAAGCTAGGTATTGAAGGAACATATCCCAAAATAATAAGAGCCATTTACAACAAATCCACAGCCAACGTTATACTAAATGTGCAAAAGATAGAAGCATTCCCCTTGAAAACAAGCACAAGACAAGGATTCCCTCTCTCACCACTCCTATTCAACAAAGGATTGGAAGTCCTAGTCAGAGCAGTCAAGAAGCAGAAAAAAGTAAAGGGTATCTAAATAGGCAAAGAGGAAGTCAAACTATTCCTGTTTGCAGACAACATTGATTCCATATCTAGAAAACCCCGTAGTCTCAGCCCAAAAGCTCCTTCCACTGATAAACAACTTCAGAGAAGTTTCAGAATACAAAATCAGTATACAAAAATTACTAGCATTCCTATACACCAACAATAGCCAAGCCAAGTCAGGAAGGCAATCCCATTCACAATTGCCACAAAAAGAATAAAATACCTAGGAATACAGCTAACCAGGGAGGTGAAAGATCTCTACAATAAGAATTACAAAACACTGCTCAAAGAAATCAGAGACGACACAAACAAATGGAAAAACATCCCACATTTATGGGTAGAAAGAATCAATATCATTAAAATGACCATACTGCCCAAAGCAGTTTACAGGTTCAGTGTTATTCCTATCAAACCACCAATGACATTCTTCACAGAACTAGAAAAAAACTATTTTAAAATTCATACAGAACGGAAGAAGAGCCCAAATAGCCAAGGCAATCCTAAGGAAAAAGAACAAAGCTGAAGGCATCACGTTACCCAACTTCAAACTATAGTACAGGGCTTCAGTAACCAAAAGAGCATGGTACTGGTACCAAGAGAAAAGGCACATAGACCAATGCAACAGAACGAAGAACACAGAATAAGACCGCATGCCTATGACCATCTGATCTTTGACAAAGTTGACAAAAACAAGCAATGGGAAAAAAGACTACCTATTGTATAAATTGTGCTGGGATAACTGGTTAGCCATATGTAGAAGATTGAAGCTAGACCCCTTCCTTACGCCATATACAAAAATCAACTCAAGATCAATTAAAGACTTAAATGTAAAATTGAAAACTATGAAAACCCTGGAAGACAACCTAGGCAATACCATCCTGGACATAGGAACAGGCAAAGATTTCATGACAAAGACAAAAGCAACCGCAACAAAAGCAAAATTTGACAAATGAGATCTAATTAAACTTAAGAGATTCTGCACAGCAAAGGAAACAATCAACAGAGTAAACAGACAACCTACAAAATGGGAGAAAATACTTGTAAACTATGCATCTGACAAAGGTCTAATATCCAGCTTCTATAGGGAACTTAAACAAATTTACAAGAGAAAAAGAAACAACCCCATTAAAAAATGGACAAAGGACGTGAAAGACACTTTTTTTTTTTAAGATGGAGTTTCACTCTTGTTGCCCAGGCCAGAGTGCAGTGGTATGATCGTGGCTCACCGCAACCTCTGCCTCCCAGGTTCAAGCGATTCTCCTGCCTCAGCCTCCCGAGTGGCTGGGATTACAGGCATGCAAACCCGATTAATTTTGTATTTTAGTAGAAACGGGGTTTCTCCACATTGGTCAGGCTGGTCTCGAACTCCTGAACTGAGGTGATCCACCCGCCTCAGCCTCCCAAAGTGCTGGGATTATAGGCATGAGCCACCATGCCCAGACGAAAAGACACTTTCCAAAAGAAGACATACATGCGGCCAACAAGCATATTTTAAAAGCTCAATATCACTGATCATTAAAGAAATGCAAATTAAAACTACAATGAGACACCATCTCACACCAGTCAAAATGGTTCTTGCTAAAAAGTCAGTAACAGCTAGTAAGGTTGTGGAGAAAAGGGAACATTTATACACTGTTGGTGGGAGTGTAAATTAGTTCAACCATTATGGAAAGCAGTGTGGCAATTCCTCAAAGTACTAAAAGCAGAACTGCCATTCCACCCAGCAATCCCATTACTGGGTACATACCCAAAGGAATATAAATCATCTACCATAAAAACACATGCATGTAAATGTTCATTGCAGCACTATTCACAATAGCAAAGATATGGAATCAACCTAAGTGCCCATCAATATCAGACTGGATAAAGAAAATATGGTATGTATACACCATGGAATAGTATGCAGCCATAAGAAAGAATGAGATCATATCACAGGAACATGGATAGAGCTGGAAGTTATTATCCTTAGCAAACTAATACAGGAACAGAAAATCAAATACCACGTGTTCTCACTTAAAAGCGGGAGCTAAATGATGAGAACTCATGAACGCAATGAAGGGAACAACAGACACTAGGGTCTACTTGAGGGTGGAAGATGAGAAGAGGGAGAGGAGTGGAAAAAATACCTATTGGTGATGAAGTAATCTGTACAACAAACCCCTTTGACAAGAGTTTCCCTATATAACAAACCTTCACATGTATCCTTGAACCTAAAAGTTTTTTTAATTGTAAATAAATGGATCATTAATAAAAAAAATTTAATAATGAACTTTTCTTATCAAGTTCTCTTATTGAATAATTTGGAATGAAACTTATCATTGATAACATAAAGTCTTTCTATAAAGGATCATATTATATATTCCCAATTATTCAGTTTCATACTTTTTGTTGTTACTGTGAAAGTAATCTTTTCCCATTGAATTTTATTACTGATTATTGCCTATTACAGAAAGCTACTGTTATTTATGTATAATTATGTCACTGATTACCATACTGAATATTAGATAGCATCATTTTCACCTTTTACCCAGTGGCATCAGGAAGCCTGTGGTGGTTCCATAGCATCTCCAACTTTCAATTCATGGAATCGTAATTGGTTTAGGGGTTGGAAGCATTCCTCAGTTGAGCACTAAAACCTCTGACAATTCTTGGTTATGTTGGAAAATGATTCTGCCAGGGCACCCTGGTGTATTTGCATGTGTAAAGGAGGAAAAAGTAATTTTTCTGCTACCCTTCTAAGTTTCCCCTACCCCGATCCTCTGGGGCCCCTGTAACAAAAGACAGATCAACAAGAGAAAAACAGAAGTTTATTAGCATATATAGAGAGATATATATGTATATACACATATCTCTCTCTATATATATACACATACATATGTATATACATCCAACTCTGGTTATGGGAGACAGAGTACCATATACAGGTAGCTAGTTCCAAGCATATACTACATCCTTTCAGGAAGTGCTCCAACCTCAGAAATGACTGTTTGGGACCATAGTTATCTATATGTGTGTATATATATGTGTGTATATATGAGAGATACTCAGAGAGATGAATAACTCTCCAAGAGGTGGCTGAGACTTCAAACTTAAATACCATCTCCAGCTAAAGACAAAGAAAGAAGAGTATGGGAAAACCAGTTACAGGGATGACCAGGAAGCGCATGGTAAACAAGAGTAAAGTTTGCTGTGCAGATCTGAGGTGTCTTCTCCATTGATAAGAGTCCCTTGTGATTTAGAATCATCCTTCTCTTCCTGGGACAGAGAGGGAGATATCCTTATGAATGGAGATTTCCTTTGTAAATGTAAAGTTCCCTAACAAAGGAGTAACTTCTACTGTGTTTTTAGAGCTTCTCCTATGTCTCCTATTTCTCAAAATAATCCTTATGCCAAAGAGGCACATTCTAGGGTGGCATATTCTGGCCTCCCATACAGGTCTCCACATAGACCCCAGAGGCGGGGCTTAACTGCAGCTGATCTGATCTAAGTCTTGACAGAATACTTGTGGTCTTTCCAGAACATTTGCACAAGGAAGGCATGAGAGGAGCTGCTTGAAGGCCATTCCCCACTCTCCTGCTCATCTTTTGGAGGCTACCATGACGTTCATCATTTCCTAAGTTCTGATGAGGTCTGAGGCTTTCTGTTTCACCACCACTAAGGTACAACTGCAGGCCGTAAAACTGCTAGCCACAACGTGAATGTGGGCCATCACTCACGTTGTATTAGATGTCATTCAGCCCCTTTTCTTTCAGTGCTATCCTGGGGAACAAAGGACATGGAGAGCTAGCACTTTTGCTCTTTTTGTTTTTGTTGCCTGTGTAAGTGATAGACTATCTGAATCTAAAATGTGTCAACTTGTTTTTACCATCCAGATCTATTAGCCTTGCTAGACAGTTTCCCAGATTCAATAGATTCTGGTTATGGGAGACAGAGTGCCATATACGGGTAGCTGGTTCCAAGCCTACACTGCATCCTTTCAGGAAGTGCTCCAACCTCAGAAATTACTGTTTGGGACCACAGTTATCTAGAGTAACTGAATAAATTTCATCATAGACCAAGAAAAATATTTTATCCTTGAAGTTCTCTCTTAGCAGATTCTATTTCCAGTCCTTTGGCTCCTAAGTTAAATTTTTCATTTAGATTTAGGGTTTAAATTTTGGCCTTTTTTTTTTCTTTCTAATTCCTTTTAATTTACTTTGTTGGATTGGGGAGATTCAGTAGTGTGGCTTCATTCTTTCACCATTACCTAAGATTGGTCCTTTTCCAAACTACCGTTTTTATTTGTGGCGTAGAGAGTATGCACTAAATATCACAAGCACTCCCACATACAGTCAAAAATCCACAGATAACTTTTGACTCTCCAAAAACTTAACTACTAATGGCCTGCTGCTGACCAGAAGCCTTACCAATAACATAAACCATCAATTGACACATATTTTGTATGATATATATATATATAATACAAATATTGTGTATTGTCTTCTTACAATAAAGTAAGCTAGAGAAAAGAAAATGTTACTAAGAAAATATAAGGAAAAGAAAAGTACATTCATAGTACTATACTATATTTATGAATACAGTAAGTATACATCATCTATTGACAAGATGGTCTGTCTGAAATGGCAGGCAATTGCAGCTGCAGACCTCAATCTACGGTACATATCAAGCAATTCAGCTTTTTCTTGTAATGTCATGACTTTTCTCTGCTTTTTGAGACAGTTTCCAGCATCACTAGTGGTATTTTGTATGGATCCCCTGGTATCATTCAAGGAGCTATAGTAAACATGATGAAAAATATGTGAGAACCCTGGAAAATCACTTTTTACTGCAATATGCAATTTACTAGAGAGATGAACTGCAGAGAAGATTAGTGTCACAGCATTTGAAGAGAGTACTCACAATATTTGAGCTCACAGCAATAGCAACAGAAGGTAGCTATAAAATTAACTGTAGTACATACAAATTATTACAGTAGTACAGTATGTACTACAGTTAATTTTATGCAGTTATTTAATACTGTATCTTTACATTTGTTTACATTTCTCTTCACTGCAAATGGTGCCATGTTTAGTCTGTATGTGTCTGTGTGTGTAAGTTCAGATAAATTTAACTTTTTATAACAGTTTGTATATATTTTGTGGAAGTAAATGATAAAATAGGCTAGGATGTACATGTATTTTACAGATTCAGGACACAGTTAACTTCTTAATTTTGAACTTCTTAATTTTGTTGATATTTGTAGGTTTTGTGGTTTGTCTGTGAGTCTTTTCAAATTGTTACATATCTCAAAAAAAATTTCCAATACATTTACTGAAAAATATTTGCATGTAAGTGAATCTGCACAGTTCAAATCTGTGTTGTTCAAGGATCAACTGTGTGTGTATATTTATTATATATATATATCCTATTGTTTTATTTATTATATATAATATATATTTATTATATATTATATATATTATTATGTATTATATATAGCCTATATTTATTTCATATATATATAGCCTATTGTTTCTAGGCTACAAACCTACACAGCATATCACTGTACTAAATATTATAGGCAATTATAACACATTGATAAGTATTTTGTATCTAAACATAGAAAACATACAGTAAAAGTATGGTATTATAATCCTATGGGGCCACCTTTATATATGTGGTCCATCATTGACTGTATTAGTATGTGTTCACGCTGCTATGAATAAATACCCAAGACTGGGTAATTTATAAATATAAGAAGTTTAATTGACTCACAGTTCTGCATGGCTGGGAGGCCTCAGGAAACCTACAATCATGAGAGAAGGTGAAGAAGAAGCAAGCACCTTCTTCACTAGGTGGCAGGAAAAGAGAGAAGTGCAAAGAGGAAACTTTCAAACACTTTTAAAACCATCAGCTCTTATGAGAACTCCCTCACTTTAAACATGAGAACAGCATGAGGGAAACCACCCCATGATTCAATCGTCCCTCACCAGCACCCTCCCTTGATGCCTGGGGATTTCAATTCCAGGTGAGATTTGGGTGGGGACACAGAGTCAAACCATATCATTGACCAAAATATCTTTATACAGTGCATGATTATATAGAGAGAAAGAGACTAGGGACAGTTTTATTATGGAAATTGACTCGTGCATATATTAATGGAGCCAAGAAGAGCCACCATCTGCCAATCATGAGCTGGAGAACCAAGAAAGCTGATGGTCCAAGTCCAAAGGACTGAGAACCAGGTACCCACTGGTGTAAATCCTAAAATTTGAAGGCCTAAGAACCAGTAGCTCCAAAGTCCAAGGGCAGGCAAAGAAGGATGTCCAAGCTCAAGAAGAGAGAGACAATTCACTCTTCCTCTGCCTTTTTGTTCCATTTGGGCCCTCAATTGATTGGATGATGCCTGCCTACATTGGTGAGGGCAGATCTTCTTTACTCATTCTACTGATTCAAAAGCTATCTCTTTCAGAAACACCCCCGACAGACACACCCAGAA
Source organism: Macaca mulatta (assembly GCF_049350105.2). Taxonomy (NCBI): domain Eukaryota; kingdom Metazoa; phylum Chordata; class Mammalia; order Primates; family Cercopithecidae; genus Macaca; species Macaca mulatta. Next base: position 135,816,566 of record NC_133417.1, read on the forward strand.
ATAATGTTTACCAGCTATCTGGGCATCCCTTAGCCCAGTCAAGTTGATACATAAAATTAACCATCACAACCACAAAGGAAAATTGAAATTATTCATCCAGTTTTTATATCTAAGCTAGTTCACAAACTCATAGCCCATTCACTGAAAGACTCTGCATGCCACAACAAGTATGTACAACAGATAACACCCAATCCTTTCCCAAAGGGGCCTGCAACCTCTTAGTAGAGTAGCAGTGTACTTGTGAAAAGGTAATACCAGCCAATTTGAGGATGGTTGAACACGGGGTCTGTGCTAACACTAATATAAAGAGATGTAAATCACCTCCATAATCATCACAATAGATTCTTATGGAGGCCAGATGAGAAATAGAGAACTAGCCTAAGTCAGTCTCATGGTGGGTCCCTTGGCTTCATAGACAGACCTTGCAATTTTTTTCTCTAGTCCCTGTGTACATAATTTGAATGACTGCACTTAGGAACTAGCAGAACCCTCATTGGTTCACTAGCCTGTGACATAATATTCATTGTAGTAGGAAAAGCAAAGTGGAGACCCTTGAAATTGCCATCCCCCAAGCAAAAATAATGCAATTGCCGGGATTAGCACTCTCAAAAACCTAAAAAATATTAACTGGCCTCCGTAATATCCCCATTCAATTCACCTGTATGTCCTCTGTTAAAAACAAAACAAAACAAAACAAAACCAACAGATGGGTCACACAGATGACAGGGAACATTTAACCCTATAATAGCCCAGTTGCAACTGGTGTGCCAAATATGATAGTATTACTAGAACACAACAACATACGTTTTGGCACTTGGTTTCCAGCTACTGATATGCAAAAATATTTCTTTCAATCCCTATTAGTAAAGAGTTTACTTTTACATTGAAAAGACAGGAATACATATTCATATCCCCAGGGCTATGTTAACTGTTGTTTTCTGCTACAATCTATTCCTCAAGGACCTTGTTCTCAGAGACATTCCATAGAACCCATAGAACATCGTACTTTCCACTGTACAGGTCTGGTGTGCAGATAAGGACAAGTGACTTCACCTTGTCTTGTGGGGATCTACGGCAACAGCTAATATGCCATGATGTTCCTAGAAGTGAGATAGGTAGGCAGCCATAAAGAGTATTTCTTCACCAATATAACTAGAAAAAAATCAAGAGCTGGACAACTTGGTAAATGAATGAGCTGGCCAAGTACACGTATTCAACAGGTTACAGGAGGCTCTATGAACATTCCTGAAGGGAGATCACACACATGCGTGCAGGTTAAATAAATACATATGTTACATATGGCCCATGTTCACTTTGGGGTGGAGACAACATTAAAATGCAGTAAAATTAGGCTCCATATGTCAAAAGGTGAAACACAACATAAAGGTGCTATGTGCACAGCCTCCACAACCTTGCCAGAACCAGTCTGTGGACAGAGGTCATTTATCAGGAAGGAATGATTTGTAAGTTGGTCAACTGTCATGTTGAAATCTTGTAAAGGGAAAGGAGTCTGGCAACAGTGTCAGGCCATGGGTTGAAACCACCAGAGAGGTCTTCCATTCTTCGTTTTCCCGGGCTAGTTTCTGTTTATCTCTCAGGGAATAAGAATCTGGTGAAAAGCAGGGACAACAACAGTTCTCTTGCCCTACCCCTTCAGGTTTGTGAAAGGAAAATAAATCTTGGGACCCCAAACTCATAAAGCCAAAGGGAAAAGTTAAGCTGAGAACTGGGTCTTGCAACCTGCCTCCTCTTTTGATTCCTAAATAAAATGGCTACAAGATGAAAAGCTACACGCCTCCCCCATATTTTTTCTCACAAGGAAATTCCTAGTGAGCTTCAACAACTTTACCCTAAGGTGTCTCTGTTAAAATTTCACCATGGCAGGCCAGGCGTGGTGGCTCATGCCTATAGCTCGAGACCAGTCTGGCCAACATGGTGAAACCCTGTCTCTACTAAAAATACAAAAATTAGTCGGGCGTGGTGGTGGGTGCCTGTCATCCCAGCTATTTGAGAGGCTGAGGCAAGAGAAAAGCTTGAACCCAGAAGGGAGATCATACCACTGCACTCTAGCCCGGGTGACAAAGTGAGACTCCGTCTAAAAAAAAAAAAAAAGAAATTTCACCATGGCAATGTAAATTGATAGCTTATCCTTACAGGTGCAGTCACCTCGCTGCCCACCAGACACAAATGCATATCTGATTGTTTCCCTGTCCCCTTTTGTCTGTCATCTTATGTAAAAAATGCAGATTCACTGAGCCAGAAAAAGGCACGAATTTTTTCCTACTCTATTTTTTCCTACCCTCTCTTACATGGAAACCGTGTACTTCTCAATATCCCGTCCTTTCCCCCTTTAAATTTGGAGCCCTCAAAATCATCTTTGGAGAAAGGCATAGACCTGTCTCCCAGGCACACATCCTTAACTTTGGCAAGTCAATCTCCTAAAATGATTGAAACTTGTCTCATCATTTTTCTCGATTAGCAGGTTGTTGGAGTGATAGAGTTAGATTTTAGTTACAAAAGTGCTTTGGAAAATCACTTATAGTAAGCCAATATCATGCTAGAGGATATCTTTCAACAGCTATACTTTGAATTTTTGAGTGGCTGATTGAAAGATTGTCTTTCTAGCAGTAACTAGTGAACCTTTTTGTCTAGAAAGGCTCCTTCAAGTTTCTGATTAATAAAAAATGTAGCTATCTGTATTCTATAGAACATTGTAGATAGCAGATGGTAGAAATCATTACATACCCAGCTTGGGCAACATGTCAAAACCCCGTCTATACTAAAAATACAAAGAATTATCTGGGCATGGTGGTGCTTGCTTGTAGTCCCCATTACTTGGCAGTCTGAGGCAGGTGAATCTCTTGAGCCCAGGAGGCAGAGGTTCCAGAGACCTGTGATCACGCCACTGCACTCCAGCCTGGGCAACAGAGTGAGATCTCATCTCAAAAATTTAAAAATTAAAAAAAAATTATTATATACATTCAATTTATAGGCAGAGAGAATATGTTTTGCTTCATCTTTTCTCAAGAAGATAAATACATGACCACATATATTCAGTCCGTAAAGCCCATCTATGAAGTGAAAACTTCACATTTCTTGTCTCCCTGCATTTTAAAAGTGAAGGTAAAGAAAATGTAGCAAATAGAATCCCAAGTTAAAGTGACTCCATTGCAAGAACAGTATCTCTGGGTATAAACTGATAATCCACAGCTGATGGTTTGCAGTCCGAACTTCCTACCTTGTCTAATTATTGGCACTGAGCTTGAGGTTTTCGGGGGCTCTTCCCTTTTTAATGGAATCTGAAGGGAATCCCTTCTTATCACTGCACAAAAGAATGAAGCTTCTTAGTAGTCTCGGCATGTGATAATGGAGTAAGCCAGAAAGAAATCCGTGAAGAACTAACAAATACCTGGGAAGCTTACCAGGTCATCCTGGTCTGCCCTTTGAATTCATCCAGCCTTAATGGTGTTCCAGTCACTATTACCAGAAATTAAAAGCAATTCATCCACATGGAGCATCTTCACTTACTCTGGCTCCCCCTCTTACACCTTACTCTTGTTCCTGTGTTCCCTTCCCACTTGTCCTTACATGTTTATTATACATCTGCCTCTGTTTCACCATGAAGACTTTGGAAGCCACATGTCAAGAAAGCAGGACTCCCATCAGCCAGAATCCCTAAATGGCTTCATGACTCAAAGACCCCTGACAATCAGAAACCACCTTATCCTGATAACGTGCGCAAGAAATAATCCGCTTCTTGTGTTTGAGCCAATAAACGTTTTGGGACCTATTTCTGACAGCAGTTATCCTACTTGACATCCAAAAAAACATGTGTATTGGAAGAGGATGCCATACAAAAACCTGAAATACTGGCCATTGGCTTCATGATTCAGTAACAGACAGTGAAAGTAGAGAAAATGTAGAAAATAGAATCCGAAGTTGAAGCAAATCCATATCAGAGGAAACATATCAGAGGCTGAAAAGATTATGCAGCAGCAAATCAGGAAGGGAAGGGGAAAATGTGGTGAAAATTGCAAGCTGCTCACCAAAACCCAGTTTCCCCTCTTTTCCCAGAACGCATAGCTGAACTTGTTTTAAGGCTTCTTTGCAGTGAGGTAGGACCATTTGCCTCGGTTCTAGCCAAAGAACTATGCACAAAAGTGATGCGCTTCCTATATTTCTTTCACAAATTCAATGCCAAACCCCAGGTGACCTCGTGAGCCAGGAGATGAGAATGCCAAAACCTCTATCAACCTAGGTCCCCACCTAGGTCCCCAACTGACTGTGCGTGAAAAAACCACCCAGTATTCTGCCTCCAAGATTTTTTTTTTTTTTTTTTTTGAGACAGGGTCTAGCTGTGTTGCCCAGGCTGGGGTACAGTGGTGCGATCACAGCTCACTGCAACTTCCACCTCCTGGGCTCAAGTGATCCTCTCGCCTCAGTTTCCCAAGTAGCTGGGACTATAGGCGCACACCACCAGGCCCAGCTAATTTTTGTATTTTTTAAAGAGATGGGGTTTCACCATGTTGCCCAGGATGGTCTCAAGTTCCTGAATTCAAGCAACTAGCCTGCCTTGGCCTCCCAAAGTGCTGGGATTTCAGGCATGGGTCATCACACCTGGCCTGTAACCTTCTTAGACTTTTTATATAAGTGAGGCATAAAGTTCTACAAGTTTGAGCCACAGTGGGAAGGAGATTATTTGTTAAAGCAGATAGCTTCCTCTAACTAATTTAAAAATCCTATATATATTATATAGAATTTAAGTAGGAAGATAAAACATGGGTCACGTATAGTTTAAATACTTTTCAATTGGGAAAAATAAAGAAAATAATTAGAATGAACTTGTTGTAAACCACTAGTAACATCATGAGTTTATAATTGCTTACATTTTTTCCAAATATGTCCTCCCATAGAAGATATGTTTCAACTATTCATAGAATCTAGAAATACTAGAGGAAATAAAAAGGCAAAAATATATTAAGTAAAAAAGAGCAATACATTTTATAACAATTTGTACTTTGAAGGGTATTCAGATCCTAATGGCATTTTGATTACCATTTTCGGTCTTATCTAGCCATTTCTCTATTTAAGAATTGAGTTCTGGGTGTCCAGGATTTTAATCCTGGCTCATTGTTTAAATCTCATTGAGACTTCAAAAAAATAGACTTAAACAGTAACATGCCATGATTTCCTCACTTATAAAACAGAGAGATTGCTGGGTACAGTGGTTCACACCTAATCCCAGCATTTTGGAAGGCTGAGGCAGGTTTGCTTGAGCCCAGGAGTTCAAGACTATCCTGGGCAACATAGTGAGACCCACAACTCTATTAAAAAAAAAAAAATTTTTTTTTAATTAGCCAGGCATGGTGGTGTGTACCTACAGTCCCATCTATTCGGGAGGCTGAGGTGGGAGGATAGCTTGAACCTGGGAGGTCAAGACTGCAGTGAGCTGTGATCATGCCACTGGACTCCAGCCTGGGCAACAGAGTAAGATCCTATCTCAAAAAAAAGAAAGGAAAAGAAAGGAAAAGAAAGGAAAAGAAAGGAAAGGAAAGGAAAGGAAAGGAAAGGCAGAGACAACAAATTTCCTGCTTAATTCTTCTGAATGTATTTTTAAAATACCTTAATTGTTTGTAAAATTACTCTGTAAAATTATTACATTAGCCAATGACATGCTGGAGGAAATTTTTCAAAGCTACTGTTTGGGTTAGAAATCGTTTAATATGTAGCTTTTGTTTCTGGCACTAATTAGATAATGCAGCAATTGTCTCGTTTCTTTGTTGTTGTTTATTGTTTATTGTTTTGTTTTTGTTGTTTTTTTTTTTTGAGACAGAGTCACACTCTGTTGCCCAGGCTGAAGTGCAATGATGCAGTCATGACTCACTGCAGCCTTGACCTCCCAGGCTCAAGCGATTCTCCCACCTCAGCCTCCCTAGTAGCTGCAACTACAGGCATATGCCACCACACCCAGCTAAATTTTTATTTTTGTTGTCGTAGAGACAGAGTCTTTCTATATTGCCTAGACTGGTCCTGAATTCCTGGGCTGAGCAATACTGTTGCCTCTGCCTCCCAAAGTGTTGGGATTATAGGCATGAGCCACTGTGCCCGGCCCCAGTTGTCTTTTGAGGCTTTTTCCACATTTGCACCCAAAGGACATTATCAACCAGTAGAATTCTTAGCTTTCTGTGCTGTATAAAAGACATGGCACAAACAGATGTAGAAATCACACCATAAAGTCAAAACTTCAGTATTAAGAGGCATGACTATGTGTCATTTATACAACAGCACATCAAAAAGCTTATCTACCACAATCAAGTAGGCTTCATCCCCAAGATGCAAGGCTGGTTCAATATATGCAAATCAATAAGCATAATTCATCACATAAATAAATCTAAAGACAAAAACAACATGATTATCTCAATACACACAGAAAAGGCCCTGAATAAAATTTGACATCCCTTCATGTTTAAAACTCTCAATAAACTAAGCATTGAAGGAACATATCTCAAAATAATAAGAGCTATTTATGACAAATCTACAGCCAATATCAAACTGAATTGGCAAAACTAGAAGTATTCCCCTTGAAGACTGGCACAAGACAAAGATGCCCTCTCTCACTACTCCTATTCAACATAGTGTTGGAAGTTCTAGCCAGGGCGATCAGGCAAGAGAAAGAAAGAAAGGGTATTCAAATGAAGAGAGGAAGTCAAATTGTCTTTGTTTGCAGATGACATAATCCTATGTCTAGAAAACCCCATCGTCTCAGCCCAAAAGCTTCTTAAGCTGATAAGCAACTTCAGCAAATTATCAGGATACAAAATCAATGTGCAAAAGTCACAAGCATTCCTATACACAAACAACAGGCAAGCAGAGAGCCAAATCATGAATGAACTCCCATTCACAATTGCTACAAAAAGAATAAAATACCTAGGAATTCAGCTAATAAGGCAAGTGAAGGACCTCTTCAAGGAGAACTGCAAACCACTGCTCAAGGAAATTAGAGAGGACACAAACAAATGGAAAAACATTTCACACTCATGGATAGGAAGAATCAATATTGTGAAAATAGCTACTGCCCAAAGTAATTTATAGATTCAATACTATCCCGATTAAACTACTGTGGACATTCTTCACAAAATTAGAAGAAAGTATTTTACAATTCATATGGAACCAAAAAAAAGAGCTCATAGAGCCAAAACAATCCTAAGCAAAAAGAACAAAGTTGGAGGCCTTACACTACCAAACTTCAAAATATACTACAAGGCTATAGTAACCAAAACAGCAACGTACTGACACAAAAACAGACACATAGACCAATGGATCAGAATAGAGAACTCAGGAATAAGGCCTCACATCTACAACCATCTGATCTTCAACACACCGGACAAAAACAAGCAATAGGGAAAGGATTTCCTATTTAATACATTGTGCTGGGAGAACTGGCTAGCCATATGCAGATAATTGAAACTGGATCCCTTCCTTATACCTTACAAAAATTAACTCAAGATAGATTAAAGACTTAAATGTAAAACTCAAAACTATAAAAACCCTAGAAGAAAATCTAGGCCTTACCACTCAGGACATAGGCACAGGCAAAGATTTCATGACAAAATCACCAAAAACAATTGCAACCAAAGCAAAAATTGACATTTTCACAATTAAACTAAAGAGCTTCTGCACAGCAAAAGAAACTATCACCAGAGCCAACAGGCAACCTACAGAGTGGGAGAAAATTTTTGCAATCTATCTATCTGACAAAGGTCTAATGTCCAGAATCTACAAGAAATTTAAACAGATTTACAAAAAAAAAAAATCAACTCCATTAAAAAGTGGCCAAAGGACATGAATAGACACTTCTCAAAAGACATTCAGGTGGCCAACAAACATGAAAAAAAAGCTCAACATCACTGATCATAAGAGAAATGTAAATCAAAACCACAGAGAGATGCCATCTCATGCCAATCAGAATGGCGATTATTAAAAAGTCAACAAACAACAGATGCTGGCAAGGTTGCAGAGAAATAGGAATGCTTTTACAAGGTTGGTGGAAATGTAAATTAGTTCAACCATTGTGGAAGATGGTGTGGTGATTCCTCAAAGATCTAGAACCAGAAATACCATTTGACCCAGCAATCTCATTACTGGGTACATACCCAAAGGAATATAAATCATTCTATTACAAAGACACATGCACATGTATGTTCATTGCAGCACTATTCACAATAGCAAAGACATGGAATCAACCCAAATGCCCATCAATGATAGACTGGACAAAGAAAATGTGGTATGTATACACCATGGAATACTATGCAGCCATAAAAAGGAATGCGATCATGTCCTCCACAGGAACAGGCATGGAGCTGGAAGCCATTACCCACAGCAAATTAATGGAAGAACAGAAAACCAAACACCACATGTTCTCACTTATAAGTCGGAGCTGAACAGTGAGATCACATGGACACAGGGAGGGGAACACCACACACTGGGACCTGTTGGGAGTGGACTGAGGGGAAGGAGAGCATTAGGAAAAATAGCCAATGCATGCTGGGCTTAAGACCTAGGTTATGGGTTGATAGGTGCAGCAAACCACCATGGCACACGTTTACCTGTGTAACAAACCTGCACATCCTACACATGTACCCGGAACTTAAAATGAAAATGAAAAAGTCTCATAATTTTGCTAGCATATTTAAAATAAAACATAAATATATGAATATACATACTCAATCAAAGCTTCCATTTGTTAAACATGGAGTTTATAATTATGCAGAGAATAGATTCGGTGAGTTGTTTGGATTCCTTTTATGCGGATGCACTGAGAAAGTTCAGACTCCTAATTACAATCTTTTTCTTCTTTACCTGGCCAAATTCTTGGTGAGGAATTTTGTTTCTTGACCCTATTCTTTATTATTATTTCCTAAAGGATAACAGCTGCTGATCATAGGAGAAAGGAATAGAATTCTTTCGGGGTTTTGGTGATAACCAACTCAGAAGAAAATGCCGTATTACAAAAAGGAAGAAAAAAAAGAAACCTAGGAAAGACCTGGAAAAGTCCTGGGCTGGAATATACCCACCAACAAGCCAAATTAGTCTGCTTTTTGATTCATCTGAGGGATGACCAGAGAGGCTGGGAAAAACTTAACCCACAATAGGCAACCTTGCATTGTCTTGAAATACTCTTCTTACACTTTGTTCCCTTCTGATGTCCTACCCTTTCAAATTGTTCTACACGTTTCCTCTTCATCTGCTCTTTTCCTCATACATGGAAGCCTTGGAAACCATGTGCTAAAGGCACTAGAGCCTCCACCAACCACGGTCCTCAAACAGGTGGAATAGAGCCTTGCCCATCCACCCCATCCTCTATTAACAGGGAACCCCCTTGTTTACAAAAAATGTAAAACAAGCCTCAATTTTGCTTGAGCTGTTACATAGCTTTTGGTCTATTTAACAGCTATTATCCTATAACATTGAATATAGAAGTTATAATGAAAACTGGTACTGGTGATGAGAATGTCGTAGCCCATGCTTGTAATTCCAGCTGACCCAGGAGGATTGCTTGAGTCCAGGAGTTCAAGGCTGCAGTGAGCTAGGATGGCACCATTGTACTTCAACCTGGGTGACAAAGCAAAACCCTGCCTCTAAATAAATAAATAAATAAATAAATAGAAACTAGTACTGGAAGTGAGGTGTTGCCATAATAAAAACTTAAAATATGTTCCATTGGCTTAGTGATCAGCAATTTGACATCAGAGCATGGAAAATGGTTTCCTTTTTTAGGCAGCGGAAAACATGATAGATTTCTTGCATGATACTTCACAAAAGGAAAATTTTTTTTTAATGCCTCTAAGTCCTGTAGCTATAGGAAAAAGAATTGGAAAACAGTATCAACAGAGTCTGTTGGTTACTACTCACTGGGTTTGAAGGCTTATTACAGTTAAGAGATCAGTTCCAGCAATAATTGGCTCGTTTGAAAACAAAAGTGAATGGGACTCGAGAGAGTATAGAGAAGTGGGTTCTCGAAGAGTTGGAGAAGCCAAAAGATTCTGAACTCTGAAGAGTAAGAGATGAGACTGAAAGAGGCTTTAAGCAAAAAAAAGCTAGTTAGGGTTTCTTGATTAAACAGAGGAATTGAGCACTGAGGTAAATTTCAAAGTAAGCAAAGTCTTGACACTTAATCCCCTGGCATCAGATAGCCTCAAGGGAGTACCATTCAACTAAGAGAGAAATCTGGTTTGGGAGGGAAAAGTTAAGAAATAAATCAGGCTTACGGATTAAGTTTAGAAAAGAACTCTAGATGTTGTTATAAATATGTGGAATTCATGGATAAGAAATCAGTGAAAAGCCATCCAAGCTTTAATAAAATCACTGAAAGAACCATAAACCTGAACATAAAGTACTTTTCAAGGACTGTTCAAGGCTTAATAAAACGTTTAGGCATCCAAACTGAAACATGCAGAAAAAAAGCTGTGAGTATATACAGTGCTATAGAAGGGTGTGTTCCCCAGTGGATACTTCAGAGGTGGCCAAGAAGGAAATTAAAAGAGAAAATGAAAAAAAAAAAAAAAAAAAAAGAGGACAGGGTCAGGAGAATTATTTCAAGAGAGCAGAATCAAAGTCAAGAAATTTCCAATTTCCTCCACTGCTAGAGGAGAGGGACCCCTTTAATCACAGCCCAATAGATTTAGAAAATAGACCATTGGCCACTGTATATCTCTCATTTTTCCATTTCCTGGATAGTAGTTGTATTGGGGTTACTCTGTCACTGATCAAACACTGTATATTGGAAGTGGGGTAAGGGAAGACAACCTTATTAAAAAGTCACCAAAACATAAAGAACATCATCCAGACCTGATAGGAAGAACTGTACTTCACACAAAGTAAGTGGATATTGGCCTGTGTGCAGTAATTATGTGGGAGTTTGTGTTATCACCTGTAAGGGAGGGTCAGGAAGAAAGAGGGAGAGGAGGTTCTATATGTGGGAAGATGGGAAGAAGGGTGACACTTGAGGACAAGATAGAAAGCGTATAGGAGAGACAGTTAGCTGCTTACTCAAACCGTGTTTTCATCTTCTTCCAGGGCACACAGTTAAACTATATTTTCCAGGAATTCTTGCAGGTAGGAGCGGCCTATGACTAAGTTCTAGATAAAGGAACATCTGAGGATGACATGTGCCTAGTTCCAAGGCTGACCCATAAAAACTTCTTACATGTACTGCCCCACAGTCTTTCCTCTGCCATGAACTGGATGGCAGTCTCCAAGTAAAGACACGCTTGGAAGCCATGAGTGTCAAAATCTCCATCAGTCTGAGACCATGTATAATTACATGGAAGAGAGCCCTCAATAACCCAACAACCCTCCCAACTCACCAACTTGTAACTCATTAGACTGTTTTAAAAGAAATAAACTTAAATTTTGTTTGAACATTTTATATATACTGGGGTCTATTTGTTGGAGTAGATAGCCTAATCTAACTACTACAAAGCAAGTTAAGTATTATTATTATATGAATCTTCCAAAACCAAAAGGAATTATTTTCTATTTGTAACATATGCAGCAAACAATTAGAATAATTCCTTTGTAAAGAAAAATATTTTTATATGAGTATTAAGAGTTTTATTGGCTTTTCTCTTTTCCAAGTGGCTTTTCCCAAAGTAGATTTACTTCTAATATCTGTAAGATTTATAAAATGGCAGGAGAAATCTCAAATAGGAGTGTGTAAAGCCCTTATGTTGTCTAGAAAATTATAAGAGCATTAATGTTTATTAGGCATTGATAAACCAAAAATGACTATAATAATGTAATTTTAATTTAATCCAATAAAGAAGAAGAATAAAACGAACATAAAACAGGTAAGACAAATAGAAAACAAGTAGGAAGATGGTAGATTTAAACCTAAATATATCAGTAGCTACACTGAAAGTAAATGAAACAACTTCTCCAATTAAAAGGCAAACATAGGCCAGGCGCAGTGGCTCACACCTGTAATCCCAACACTTTGGGAGGCTGAGGCAGGTGTATCACAAGGTCAGGAGTTCGAGACCAGCCCAGCCAACATGGTGAGACCCCATCTCTACTAAAAATACAAAAAAAATTAGCTAGGCATGGTGGCATGTGCCTGTAGTCCCAGCTACTCAGGAGGCCGAGGCATGAGAATTGCTTGAACCCAGGAGGTGGAGGTTGCAGTGAGCCGAGATCATGCCATTGCACTCCAGCCTGGATGACAGAGCAAGACTCTGTCTCAAAAACAAACAAACAAACAAACAAAAAGGCAAACATTGTCATACTGGATTAAAGAAAACCTATAGGCTGCTTACAAGAGACATGATTAAATATATGAAGATACATAAACTAAAAATAAAAAGATGGAATAAGATATAACATGCAAACACTAAGTTGTCTCAAAAAAATATAAAGCTGGTGAATGGTATCAGAACATATCACCCCAAAATATGCCACTTTGCCATGTTGATTATTTTGAGCTAAAGGCAACTGAGAAACAGCAGATGCAGAAAGGGGTATCTTCCTTACACCTTTATGCCTAAGAAAGGTGCCATCCCTTGCCAGGAATAGAACATTCTTATCACCAGACTCAAGGAGTGGAAGTCATGATGAATCTGTACAAACAAACCCCACTGAAATAACCCTTATCTCCCATTAGTTTTCTCCATATATTTCTTAGTCGCTTTCCCATAATTTACCACTTTTAGCCCAAATCCCTTTTTCCTTTGTATTGCTACGTCTCCACAAGTTATTGCTCATTGTTAAAATAGTATATAAGCCCCCAGTCAATTCATTTCTTTGGGGTTTTTATTTCCTGCTATGAGGTTTCCTTTGCCATGTAAAAATATTAACATTAAATAAAATTTATGTGCCTTTTCTCCTGTTAATCTGTCTTTTGTCAGTTTAATGTATAGGTCCCAGGCATTAAACCTAAGAGAGTAAAGAAAAAAATTTTTTTCTACACTGGTGTAGACTTTTAAGCAAAAAAATCATTAGGGATAAAGACGGACATTACATAACGATAGGAGATTCAACACACACAAAAGATAATTCTACATTTATTGATACCTAACAGAAAAATCACAAAATATATGAAGCAGTGACTGACAAGATTGAAAGGAGAAATAGACAAATCCACTACCAAAGTAGAAGCTTGTAACTCACCTCAGTCGCTGATGGCACAAGCAAAAAATCAGTAAGGATGTAGAAAATCTGAACCATGTGATTAACAAACTTGACTTAATTGACATAGATAAAGCAATGTACCCAACAACTTCAAATGTGCATTCTTTTTAAGTACACATGGAACATATAAAAATGACAAATGTTGGGACACATAGTAAGTCTCAAATTTCAAAACACTAAAATTGTGCCAAGTACATTCTCTGACAATACGAAACAAAGCTAAAAATCAATAACAAAAAGAAAATTCCCCATGTAAATGGAAATTAACAAATAAACTAATAAACACCTCATAGATCAAAGAAAAAATTATAATTGAATTCAGAAAACAATTCCTGAATAATAAAAATATGACATATCAAAACTGGCCGGGCGCGGTGGCTCAAGCCTGTAATCCCAGCACTTTGGGAGGCCGAGACGGGCGGATCACAAGGTCAGGAGATCGAGACCATCCTGGCTAACACGGTGAAACCCCGTCTCTACTAAAAAATACAAAAAAACTAGCCGGGCGAGGTGGCGGGCGCCTGTAGTTCCAGCTACTCGGGAGGCTGAGGCAGGAGAATGGCGTGAACCCGGGAGGCGGAGCTTGCAGTGAGCTGAGATCCGGCCACTGCACTCCAGCCTGGGCGGCAGAGCGAGACTCTGTCTCAAAAAAAAAAAAAAAAAAAACACAAAACTTATGAGATTCACCAAAAGCAAAACTTAAGAAAGAAAAATTATAGCCTTAAATGCATTTGTTAGAAAACAAGATCCATCCCTGCAAAGTCTGCGGAAAAAAAAAAAAAAAAAGAAAAGCTAAAAATCAACGATCTGAGCATCCAAAGGTAGAGATATGAAAAAAGTTAAGAAAGAAACTGATTAGAAAACAAGCATTCAAGAAAGGGGCTCAACAAAGTGAAAGTCTAAAGTTAGCTCTTTGAAATAGCTATAAAATTAATAAGCTCCTAATAAGACTAGACTTTTCTTAAGGCAAGGGTCACAAGAACAAATATTGGGGGAAAAAAGAATATGTCAATACATATTCTAAAGACATTAAAATATCTCAGGATAATATGATCAACTGTATGCCAAACAATCGGAAAGTTTAAATTAAAAACACAATTTACAATATCGGCAAATGCAAAAATAGAAATTTTTTCTATTTTTTCTACAATTGTTCTGTAACTATTAAAAAATTGAATGTATCATTTAAAACCTCTCTTCAATAAATTTTTCAGGCCAGATGGCTTAAGTGATGTATTTACCAAGCATTTAAGGAAGATAATACACCAAACTTTATCAACTACTTCCATAGAATAGAAACAGAAGAAATAACTTACTGATTGTTTTGTGAGACCAGTATAATCATGATTCCAAACTCTGAGGAGGGCAAAACAAGAACCTAATGATTTCAAATAAGAATCTCTTTCATGAATATGGTTGTAAAACTCCCCAAAATTAAAAATAAAGCCAGTTATATATTAAAAAGTATAATTCTTATAACAAAGCTAGGTTTATTTCAGAAATGCAAGATTGGTTTAGCATTCAAAAATCAATCAGTGGGCCGGGCGCCGTGGCTTACATCTGTAATCCCACCACTTTGGGAGGCTAAGGTGGGCCGATCACTTGAGGTCAGGAGTTCGAGACCAGCCTGGCCAACATGGTGAAACTCCATCTCTACTAAAAATACAAAACTTAGCCAGGTGTGGTGGCGTGCACCTGTAGTCCCAGCTACTCAGGAGGCTGAGGTAAGAGGATCACCCGAGCCCAGGAGGCGGAGGTTACAATCAACCTAGATCATGCCACTGCACTTCAGCCTGGGCAACAGAACAAGACCTTGTCAAACAAAGAAACAAACAAATAAATAAATAAATAAATGTAATAAAATGCATTAACAGATTACAGGAGAAGAGCCATTTGATCATGTTCATAGGTCCAGAAAAACATTCAATAAAAATCAAGATGGGCACAATGGCTCACACCTGCACTCCCAGCATTTTGGGAGGCAGAGGCAGGTGGATCACTTGAATCCAGGAGTTTGAGACCAGCCTGGGCAACATGACGAAACCCCATCTCTACAAAAAATACAAAGAAAAAATTAGCTGGGATTGGTGGCACACACCTGTGGTTCCTGCTACTCAGGAGGCTGAGGCAGGAGGATCACCTGGGCCTGGGAGGCAGAGGTTGTAGTGAGCCATGATGGTGTCACCGCACTCCAGCCTGGGTGACAGAGTGAGACCCTGTCTGGAAAAAAAAAAAAAAAAAAGGCAATATCCATTCATGATTCTTTTAAGAAAAACTTAGCAAACTAGGAATTGAAGGACACTTCCCTAATTTAATAGAGGGTATCCATAAAATACTTACAGCATGGCTGGGCATGGTGTCTCACACCTGTAATCCCAGCACTTTGGGAAGCTGAGGCGGGCAGATCACGAGGTCAGGAGTCTGAGACCAGCCTGACCAACATGGTGAAACCCCATCTCTACTAAAAATACAAAAATTAGCCAGGCATGGTGGCACCTGTAATCCCAGCTACTCAGGAGGTTGAGGCAGGAGAATCAATTGAACTCGGGAGGTGGAGTTTGCAGTGAGCTGAGATCGCACCACTGCACGCCAGCCTGGGTGACAGAGCGAAACTCTGTCTCAAAAAGAAAAAAAAAAATACCCACAGCATACTTCACACTCAATGATGGAAAGTTGAAAGCTTTCTGATGATGATGAGACCAAGACACAGTGTCCTATTACCCCTTTTATTCAGCATCGTACTGGAGGTCTTTGCTGGTGCAGAAACTCAAAGAAAAGAAATATATGGTAAAGGACCAAAAACAAACATATGAAACTTATTTTTCACAGATGGTGAAATTGAATACACTGAAAATACAAAAGAACCTATCAGTAAATCACTAAAATTAATAAATAGTTTGGCAGGTTTTCTAGATCTGTGTCAAGTTACCAAAATGAAATGCATTTTACAAACCAAGAACAGTTACTACACAAAGTGTTGAAATATATATTTTCCATACTACTGAAAAGAACATATGAAAACAAATCTAATAAATGATGTGTAAATATCTATACAGAAAGTTCTAGAACATTGTTGAGAAAAATTAAAGAAGACCTGAGTAAATGGAAGGATATATTATGTTCAGGGACTGGAAAATGAATATTGTCCATTCTCCTCAAAATGATCTATAGAAACAACACATATTGTTTCCATTTGGAACATCAACAGCATTTTTGTGGAAATTGACCAGTTGATTCTAACATGTAATATGGGAATGCAAAGAACTGGAAGTAACCCAGACAATTTGAAAAAGGTGAACAAAACTAAAGGACTTCACTACAAAATATCAAGATTTAAAAATAAAGCTACTCTAATTAAATGGTATTGTCTCAAAGATAGAAAATAAGTCAGTGGAAAGAAAAGACTCATGCATATTTGGACAGTTGATTTACTACAAAGGTGACAGGGCAAAACTGTGTGGCAAAGACAGTACTCAGTTACTTGGATACCTACATCTAATAAATCTTGAGGAAAAAGAAATCCAGACCCTCTAATCCACACCAAGCAATTACTGATGGATTTTAGATAAAAATGTAAAAAATAAACCAATAGCATTTTGAGAAGATAATCTAAAATAATATCTTCATAACCTCTGGGTGGGTAGGAAAAGTGGTTTTTTTTTTGTTTTTGTTGTTGTTGTTGTTGTTGTTGTTTGTGAGATGAAGTCTCTGCTGTTGCCCAGGATGGATTGCAGTGGTACGATCTCGGCTCACTGCAGCCTCTGCCTCCTGGGTTCAAGCAATTCTCATGCCTCAGCCTCCCGGGTAGCTGGGATTACAGGTGTGCATCTCCACGCCCAGCTAATTTTTTTGTATTTTGAGTAGGGACGGGGTTTTGCCATGTTGGCCGGACTGGTCTTGAACTCCTGACCTCAGGTGATCCGCCCACCTCAGCCTCCCAAAGTGTTGGGATTGCAGGTGTGAGCCACTGCACCTGGCCAGATTTCTTAAACAGAATGCAAAAAGTACTTAACCATAAAGGAAATAATTTATATACGGGACTACACTAAAAGAAAAAAATGTCCTTAAAAAATACCATTAAGACCATGAAAATGCAAATCGAAGAGTAGACAAAGATTTTTTGAAGCCTATTTATCCAAACAAAGGCTCATATTCAGAGTATCTAAAGGACCCTTATACTTCAATATGAGAAACGCAGTCAACCCCAAAAGTAAAGATACTTGAATAGGCACTTCACAAAAGTGGATATTCCCAAGGTCAGTCTAAACACATGAAAGTGCTCTATCTCATTAGCAATTAGGGAAATGCAAATTCAAATCACAATGAAATATCACTACACACCTAAATTGGCTAAAAAAAATTGCCAACACCAAATGTTGGCAAGGATATGAAAAAATTGCAACTTCTATAAACTGATAGTGGTAGTGTCAGTAGTTGGTGCAATCACACTGGAAAACTGGCATACTCTTTTAAAGTCAGACATGTATATACTCAATAATTCAGCAGTTTCACTCAGGCATACATAGTCAACAGGAAGGCAGGCATGTTTGCAAATATTCATAACAACACTATTCATAATACCTCAGCACTGAAATTAATCCAAAAGTCTATCAACAGTAGAATGGGTAAAAACACTGTGGTACATTTTAATATATAAGTGGAATTTATAAAAAGTAATCTCTATGTCTGACTTCTTTCACTTGAACTTAACATTTGTGAGATTCATCCACATTGTTGCAGGCTTCTGTTGTTGAGAATCAGGATAGTGTTTTTGTCTTTGGAAAGGAGGGGGAGTCTGGTGGTTGGGAGGGGTCACCAAGTGGTTTCTGGGGTGATCAGTTTCTATCTTGATTTCTATAGTGGTAGCATGGGTATGTTCATTGTGTGATAATTATTCTGTAGGCTTATGGTTTGTACCTTTTCTGTAAGTATGTTATACTTCAATAAAAAATGTGTTTTTTAAAAGGCAAAACAAATTTTTAAATTATTAAAATTATTATATGACATGTATAAAAACTATTATATCTGTCTGAAAGTGATTCATCTAAAACATTTCTTTCTGTAAATTCTAGGTAGTAATTTCAGCTGTCTTTCGAGGTCTTTTCAAGGTTGTGACTAAATGACAATAGAAATCATTCTGTTAACATGAGTTTGAAGTTATTGATTGTTTATCATTATTTCCTCCAAACACCTAGTACTATGGTTTGACTGTGTTCCCCAAAGTTCATGTGTTGGAAACTTAACCCCAATGCAACAGCACTGAGAACTGGGATCTCTAAGAAGTAACTAGGTCGTGAGGCTCTGTTTTTAATGAGTGGATTAATTCTGTTATCCTGGGAGTGGGTTAGTTATTTTGAGAGTGGGTTCCTAATAGCACAGTTTCTGCTTACGTCCCCTTTCTCTTTCACATTCTCTTCCCCTTCCGCCTTCCACCACAGAATGACATAGCAAGAAGACCCTCACCAGATGCCAGCACCTTGATATTGGACTTCCTGGCCTCCAGAATTAAGAAATAAATTTCTTTTCTTTACAAATTACCTAGTCTCAGGTATTCTTTTATAGCAGCAGGAAAAAAAGAAAAAAAAAAAAAAAAAAAAAAAAAAAAACTGAGATACCCGGATAAAATGAATTGCAATCAGAGTAAATTTAATCAGGAAACAGTAATTCTAATTTCAAGCCCTGTTTGTGGACATTTGGCATCTTCCTTGCCTGGACCACTTCTTGGTGCTGAGCTAGAGGTTTCCTATTACTCTATTAGTCACTTGCAGAGTAACCCCTAATAAACTCTAAACAGAGAAATAAAACCCCTCGGAGGTTTTAAGTGGTGCCCAAGGAGCCAACACAAAAGGAAATCACGTAACAAGACTAGGGACACCTGGGAAGCTCCAGGAGCTCAGGAGTAGGACCAGGCCCACCTGATACCACTCTGGTGTGACTCTCAGACGCATCTCACCAGCAGAGGTTAATGTGGCAGCAGCACTATTGCGAGAGACAGAGAAAACTTTACCTACCACGGGCAGTTCCGCTTTGTCATCCTGCTTGCCATGTTCCTACACCTCACTGCCATTCTGCTACTTACCCTTCCTACTTGTCTCTACACACCTCTTCTGACTCTTATTCTTTTTCTCTCCCTGGATCATCTTGGAAGACAAGTGTTAAAATGTCAAAAATGCCAGAGCCTCCAGCATCCTAGGTGTCTAAATGACTATGGGGGTCACAGACCCCTAACCTCTCTCCCAATGCCCCCCACAACTCCACTTATGACCTGGAACACTGTAGATTGTCCACAAAGCAAGAATTAATTCCTATTTATTTTAGCAATTACAAAAGTTCAGGGTCTATTTAATATAACATAGCATACCCTAACAAAAAAGATTAATCTAGACTGTTTAGAATTTTTTGTTTTACTTGTGAATGATTTCACAATCATATTTAATGTTTCATAGAAATTTTTTTAAGTTCATTTGTATACCAAGAATTCTGATTTGGACATACTTCTTTTCCTAACATGCATTTTCAGAGATTTCTCCCCAATAGCCAGGTAATTACAAAGCAATGAGAGGAAAACAGAAACAAGATCATGTGATGGTCATTTCTCTCTGTGTATCTCTACCTTTCTAAGGAAAATGACAGCTATAAAAATGAATCCTAGCAATCAAAGCTGGTAATTCCAGCTCTTCCTTTAATTTCCTATTTGGCATTGTAAAAAGAGGAGGGAAAAGTCACCTTAAGCATCTGTGGGCTTTGGTTTTGTCATGTATAAAACAGGGCAATCAGTAATTCATTCTGCTTACATTTCATGATTGTTGTAAAGTTACAGAGTTTTTTTGCAAAACGCTTTGATAAACCACCATGTGTTCAATGACAAATGAAAAGTAAAATGAGAAAATATAAAGTAAAAATCTGCCCTGCTATTCATGAGACTTGATTAATAGATACAAAGTCAGCTGCAAAGTTAACAGGAAACAATACTTCTCCTAAGAACTTGCTGTAGCTAAGCTGGACACGGTAGCTCTTGCCTGTAATCCCAGCACTTTGGGAGGCCAAGGCAGGCGGAGCATGAGGTCAGGAGTTCAAGACCAACCTGGCCAACATGGTGAAACCCCGTCTTTACTAAAAATACAAAAATTAGCTGGGCATCGTGGCATATGCCTGTAATCCCAGCTACTCAGGAGGCTGAGGCAGGAGAATTGCTTGAACCAGGACTCGGGAGGCAGAGGTTGCAGTGAGCCAAGATGGCACCACTGCACTCCAGCCTGGGCTACAGAGCGAGACTCCACCTAAAAAAAAAACAAAAAAAAAAAAGAACTTGCTTCAGCTATATAAAGTCACAACCCCCCACTGTGGGGATTTCAGAAAATAAAACACTGTGCGGCAAAGAAAAAAAAATCATAACAATCCTCCTTTTTATTTTTTTTTATCAAATATGCTTACCCAGAATCCTCTTTTATGAATGAACACTTTCTTACTCTTTAAGGAAACTTGCTGTCAAAAATCACACACATTTCTTCTGCTTCTATTTCTTGCCTGGGGCAATGTTTGAAGATGGATCCCTGAATGGGTATGGGGATCTCTCCTCCTCCCTCTTTGCCTCCAGTCCCACTCAACCTCCCTTAACCCAGAATAGAACCTGTTTGAATGGTTTTCATATGTAACAAATAGACTTCTAGTGTTTAAGACATTCTACAGCTCTTAAAACTAGATGGTAAAGGCCAGGGGCAGTGGCTCAGGCCTATAATCCCAACACTTTGGGAGGCTAAGGTGGGAGGATACCTCGAGCCCAGAAGTTTGAGACTAGCCTGGGCAGCATAGCAAGACCCCATATCTACAAAAATTTGAAAAATTAGCTGGGTGTTGTGGCGTGCACCTTCGGTCCCAGCTATGTAGGAGGCTGAGATGGGAGGATCACTTGAGCCCAGAAGGTCAAGACTGCAGTGAGCCATGTTCACTCTACAGCACTCCAGACTGGGTGACAGAGAAGACCTTGTCTCAAAACAAAAACAAAAACAAAAATACATGGTGGGAACTCCCATTTAAAAAATGCTTTTTTTACTTATCAAAAATGTAGCAAACAATTAAAATGAGTCTTTTGTAAGAAAAATATGTACATTTTTACATTGACGTACCTTATTTGACATCATACCTAGTATTTATTTCCAAATTAATTTTGTTCATAAAATCCATGGAAGAGAAACAGTTGCTGGTTAATAAAGTCATAAATCAGCTGGCCACGGTGGCTCACACCTGTAATCCCCGCACTTTGGGAGGCCGAGGTGGGTGGATCACCTGAGGTGAGGAGTTCAAAACCAGCCTGGCCAACATGGTGAAACCCCATCTCTACTAAAAATACAAAAATTAGCCAGGTGTGGTGGCAGGCAGCTGTAATCCCAGCTGCTCGGGAGGCTGAGACAGGAGAATCGCTTGAACCCAGGAGGCGGAGGTTGCAAGGAGCCAAGACCGCACCACTACACTCCAGCCTGGGCAACAAGAGTGAAACTCCATCTAAAAAAAAATAAAAAATAATAGTAAATAAAAAATAAAGTTATAAATCCTGTAACAAATAACACTGCAAACATGTTTGATTACTATTTTCCTCTCTTCTTTCTAAAGAAAACAGTTATCCGCTGAATTGAGATTCAGGCCTATCTGTTTCTGGTACTAGCTCTGTCCTCAATTCTCCATGTGACTTTGTAAAAGATCTTTAAACACTTATGTGCTTACGTTTCCGCATCTATAAAACAAGGATAATGACAAGTTACTCTGCCTACCCGTTATGAGTGTTGTAAAGATACAAAAAGATGTTATTTCCAAAATTGTTTTGAAAAAAGTTTGTAGATAAGCCAATGGCATGCTGAACACCTATCAGAAAGACTATTATTTGGGTATTTCAGGTCTTTTCAATTTTTTTTTTTTTTTTTTTTTTTTGAGACGGAGTCTCGCTCTGTCACCCAGGCTGGAGTGCAGCGGCCGGATCTCAGCTCACTGCAAGCTCCGCCTCCCGGGTTCATGCCATTCTCCTGCCTCAGCCTCCCGAGTAGCTGGGACTACAGGCGCCCACCACCTCGCCCGGCTATTTTTTTTTTGTATTTTTTTTTTAGTAGAGACGGGGTTTCACCGTGTTAGCCAGGATGGTCTCGATCTCCTGACCTCGTGATCCACCCGTCTCGGCCTCCCAAAGTGCTGGGATTACAGGCTTGAGCCACCGCGCCTGGCCTGTCTTTTCAATTTTTTGATGATAATATTATATATCAAGCAATCAAAAATTACTTTTTTGTGATCTTTAGATGATGAGGGTTGTTTGGGGTGGAAATCAATACATAAAAGAAGTGCCTCAATATGAATAGGTATGTGTTTTTTTCTGACACCAAATGTGTGGCATCTTTTCCAACAACAAACGTATTCTTCCGAAACCAATCAGTTCTTTAACTTCTCTGAAACCAACTGAGTATCCAACAATTCAATTTAATTATTTATTTTAGCAATTACAAATGTTCAGAGTCTATTTAATGTAACACAGCCTACCCAAATCTCTGAAAGTTGGGATCAATGCCAACTCTGGCACTAGCCAGAGCTGGCATTGACCCCACAGGCTAAGATGTCAGTCCCACAAGACTGCCCTACTGTAGATAACAGCCATGAATGGGGTGACCAGGCCACCCACATTTCTGTGGAGAAGACTACAACTTTGGGGGTTCACAGGACTTCCCTCAGGTTGGGTAATTCCTTAGAATGATTCACAGAACTCAGAAAGTATTCTACTTATGATTAGTTTTATTATAAAGAACACAACTGAGGGATGACTGGCTTTGTTGAGTGAGCGTGTGGAGGCATTCTGGTGGCTGGTTGTGATTGGCAATTTGCAGCATCCTCATATCCATTCACAGGTCAAAATGAAAATCTTCATGACGACCTTGATCAGCAAGACAATCACCCTGGAGGTGGAGCCCAGGGACACCATGAAAAATGTGAAGGCCAAGATCCAGGATAAAGAAGGCATCCCCAGCCTCCTGAGTAGCTGGGATTACAGGCGTGCACCACCACAGCTGGCTAATTTTTGTATTTTGTTTTTGGTAGAGATGGGGTTTCACCATGTTGGCTAGGCTGGCCTCAAACTCCTGACTTCAAGTGATCCACATTAATTCTTCACTCGTGCATTCGCAGTGCCCAATGATGGCACTACTCTGCACTATAGCCATTTGCCCCAACTTAAGTTTGGAAATTACCAGTTTCAGTAAACAGTTAAACCTGCTCAAAATGTTAATAAAGGTTTTGTTGCATGGAAAAAAATAAAACCTCAGGAAGAACCAAATATAGGGCAAGGTGGGGAAGGAGGGACAGAGCTTTCATGACCTCTCCAGGTGAGCCTCAACCCTACCTCCCAACACATAAATGCATTCACCAATTCAGAAGCTCCCTGAACCCTGTCGTTCAGGGGTTTTTATCAAGGTTTCATTATGTTGGCAAGATTGATTAAATCACTTGCCACTGGCAATTGACCTCAATCTTCTGCCCTTCTCTTCTCCCCAGACGTCAAGGTTTGGGGTTGAAAATTCTAATCTTCTAGTCACGTGGTTGGTACTTATAAAACACCCATCATTTTGGAATTTCCAAGAGTTTAGGGACTTTGTGCCAGGAACTGGGGACAAAGATCAACTATGTATTTTTTAAAGTATACCACAGTAGGGCTGATCACGTGTGTATTAGTCTGTTCTCACATTGCTATAAAGGACTACCTGAGACTGGGTAATTTATGAAGAAAAGAGGTCTAATTGACTCACAGTTCCACAGGCTCTAAAGGAGGCACAGCCAAGAAGCCTCAGGAAACTTACAATCATGGAAGATGGCAAAAGGAAAGCAAGTACATTTTACCATGGTGAAGCAGGAGAGAAAGAGTGAAGGGGGAAATGCTACACACTTTTGAAAAACCAAATCTCATGAGAACTCACTCATTATCAAGAGAACACCAAGGGGGATGTCCTCCCCCATGATCCAATCACCTTCCTCCAAGCATCTCCTCCAGCGCGGGGGATTACAATTCAATATGAGATTTGGGCAGGGACACAAATCCAAACCACATGATTCCTCCCCTGGCCCCTCCCAAATCTCATGTCCTTCTCACATTGCAAAATAAAATTATCCCTTCTCAACAGTCAACAGACCCCCCGTCTTAACTCATTTCAGCATTAACACAAAAGTCCATAATCAAAAGTCTCATGAGACAAGGTAAGATCCTTCAGCCTATGAACCTGTAAAATCAAAAACAAGTTAGTCGTTTTCAAGATACAATGGGGGTACACACATTGGGTAAATGCACCCATTCTACATGGGAGAAATTGGTGAAAACAAGGGACTATGACCCCGTGCAAGTCTGAAACCCAGCAGGAAAGTCATTCAATCTCAAACCTATAATTTCCTTTGACTCTATATCTCACATCCAGGCCACACTGATACAAGGGGTAGGCTCCTAAGGCCTTGGACATCTCCACCCCTGTGGCTCTGCAGAGTACAACACCCTCAGCTGCTTTCATAGGCTGATGTTGGGTGCCTGTGGTTTCTCCATGTGCATGGTGCAAACTGTCAGTGGATCTACCATTCTGGGGTCTGGAGGATGGTGGCCTTCTTCTCACAGCTCCACTAGGCAGTGCTCCAGTGGGAAATCTTTGTGGGGGCTCCAACCCCATATTCCCCTCTGCACTGCCCTAGCAGAGGTTCTACATAATGGCTTTGCCCCCTGAAGCAGACTTCTGCCTGGACATCCAGATTTTCCATACATCCTCTGAGATCTAGGTGGAGGCACCCAAGGCTCAACTTTTGCACTCTGTATACCCGCAGGCTTAATATCACATGGAAGCTGCCAAGGCTTGGGGCTTGTACCCCCTGAAGCAACGCCCTGAACAGTACCTTGGCCCATTTTAGCCACAGCTGGAACTGTGCAGTGGCAATGCAGGATGCCATGTCCCAAGGCTGTAAAGAGCAGTGGGGCCCTGGACTTGGCCCACAGAACCATTCTTCCCTCTTGGGCCTCTAGGCCTGTGATGGGAGGGGCTGCCGCAAAGGTCTCTGAAATGCCTTCAAGGCATTTTCCCTATTATCTCAGCTATCAACATTTGGCTCCTCTTTACTTACGCAAATTTCTGCAGCCAACTTGAAATCCTCTGCAGAAAATGGGTTTTTATTTTCTACCACGTGGTCAGGCTGCAAAATTTCCGAACTTTTATGCTCTGCTTCCCTTTTAAATATAAGTTCCCATTTCAGATCATCTTTTTGCTCACACATATGGCCATATGCTGTTAGAAGCAGCCAGGTCACATGTTGAATGCTTTGCTGCTTAGAAATTTCTTCCGCCAGATGCCTTAAATCACCTCTCTCAAGTTCAAAGTTCCACGGATTCCTAGAATAGGGGCACAATGCCACCAGTCTCTTTGGTAAAGCATAGCAAGAGTGACCTTTACTCCATTTCCTAATAAGTTCCTCATCTCCGTCTGAGACCACTTCAGCCTGGACTTCACTGTCCATATCACAATCAGCATTTTGGTCACAACAATTTAACAAGTCTCTAGCATGTTCCAAACTTTCCCTCATCTTCCTGTCTTCTTTTAAGCTCTCCAAACTGTTCCAACCTCTGCCCATTACCCAGTTCCAAAGCTGCTTCCACATTTTCAGGTATCTTTATAGCAATGCCCCTCTCCCAGTACCAATTTTCTGTATTAGTCTGTTCTCCCATTGCTATAAAGAACTACCTGAGACTAGGTAATTTATGAAGAAAAGAGGTTTGATTAACTCATAGTTCCATAGGCTATACAGGAAGCATGGCCGGGGAGGCCTCTGGGAATTTACAATCATGGCAGAAGGTGAAGGGGAAGCAGGCACATCTTCACATGATGGAGCAGGAGACAGGGTGTGAAGGGGGAAGTGCCACACACTTTTAAACAACCAGATTTCATGAGCACTCACTCACCATCACAAGAACAGCAAGAGGGGAGTCAACCACCATGAGTCAATCACCTCCCACCAGGTCCCTCCTCCAACCCTGGGGATTACAATTCCACATGAGACCTGAGTGGGGACACAAATTCAAACCAGATTAATGTGAAAGGGAAAAACAACAAAATATCCTGGCTTCTTTCTAACCTAATGTCAATACCAGAGCACCCATAGTCAATGAAGATTGCCTCCCCCATTTCCCAAAGTGCCAGGTGAGGTGAGAGCTGAAAAAGAGATAACTGGATCTACAGAGTGTACTCCAGTTGAAACGCATCAGGAAGCAGATGCTCTGAACTCAGACATCTGAGGTCCTGGAGCCCCGCACAAATGGTCCTTGTCCTTCTCACCAGGCCTGGGCATTGATGCTGAGCTGGAGGCTTCCAGGGTCTCTTCGCCCTCACAGGAATCAGAGTCTTCACTGCTGATCACTGCACAAAGGAACAAAATCCCTTAGGGTCTCAGTGTGGGACCCAGGAGCCAACACAGCAGGAAACACACAATTAGGGACACCAGGAAAGACCCGGGAGCTTGTGTGACTTGCAGGTAGGAATGTCCCTACCCAGCACAGTTACAGTGCTCCTGCGGAATGCTGAGACGCAGGGTCCTGGTGCTCCAGTCACTGAAACTAGACCCTGAGGCTGGGGACAAATGGCCACAGTGGCCAGCTTTGAGTGTCTTGCTCTCCATTTCCTTACCCCCTCTCTCTCCTTCCCCTTCCCATTGTCTCTGTCCATTTCTCCACTCCTGCTTCTTTCTTGCAGCTTCTCCCTCTTTGTTTCTTAATCTGTTTGTCCTCACTCTGGCATTTTCTGTTTCTGCCTCTTTTACTTCCTTGCACCTCTATCACTCTCCCCTGGCTTTCTTGCTCTACATACCTACCCTCCACGTCTCCTCTGAGCCACTTCTCCCACTCCCAGGTCTCTCTGTACTTTTCCATTTCCCCACTGACTTTCCTGTGTCATGCAGAAGCTCCCTGAACTAAGCACCAGAATCCACGTCTCCCAGCATTCATCCGAGCTCCCTGGGCCACCATGTGGGACTCTGACCACACACCCAGCCTGTCACCTCTGCTGTGACTCACACAGTGTCACCACATCAACCTTACTGATTATTATACCCTCCACCAGCCTTACAGATTATTTCAGGGGCTTGGTTACACACCTTCCTTGCCATCTGGATGTCTTCCAGGAGCACAAAACTAGGTTGCACCCAATTTTGGGATCTAGATAGCTTTGCCCCTAGAACAAATAGTGATCTTTGAAGAATTTCCATCTTTTTCCCTCAAAAAAGCCTTATGGTACCCCTCTTCCTCTCTCTCTCCCCAGTTGACTTCAGAGGATCACTCTAGCACTAAATTTCACCTTCTTCCATACTGCCTCACTGCAGATACATTTCTTACTTTCTGTTTTTCTCTCTGTGTTTATCTTTTTACCTTGAACTCTATTTTGTTTTTCTCTTTTCCCTTTACCTGTCATTCTTATTTACTAACTGATAAATGTCTTGGCTGAATTTTGTGTTCTTCACTTAATTAACTTAATCATTAATAAAGACCTTAAGGGCCAGGCACGGTGGCTCACGCCTGTAATCCCAGCACTTTGGGAGGCCGAGGCAGGCGGATCATGAAGTCAGGAGATTGAGACCATCCTGGCTAACAGGGTGAAACCCCGTCTCTAGTAAAAATACAACAAATTAGCCAGGCATGGTGGTGGGCACCTGTAGTCCCAGCTACTTGGGAGGCTGAGGCAGGAGAATGGCATGAACCTGGGAGGCGGAGCTTGCAGTGAGCTGAGATCGCACCACTGCACTCCAGCCTGGGCGACAGGGTGAGACTCCCTCTCAAAAAAATAAAAATAAATAAAAATAAATAAATAAATAAATAAATAAAGACCTTAAGTTCTTAACTTAATTCTTATACTTATTTCCACAAAAGTAGCTTATTACATGTACATGTACATGTACATATAAATATAATTCTTAGGCTAGGTGCGGTAGTGCACACCTGTTATCCCAGCACTTTGGGAAGCCAAGGCAGGCAGATCACCCATGGTAGGGAGTTTGAGACCAGCCTGGCCAACGTGGCAAAACTCCATCTCTACTAAAAATACAAAAACTTACCAGGTGTGGGGGTGCATGCCTGTAATCTCAGCTACTCAGGAGGCTGAGGCAGTAGAATTGCTTGAGCCCAGGAGGCAGAGGTTGCAGTAAGCTGAGATCGCACCACTGCCTTCGCCCTCCAGCCTGGATGACAGAGCAAGACTCCGTCTCAAAAACAAATAAATATAAATAAATAAATACATACAATTCTTAGAACTATTTTTGTGATGCTTTCCATACAAATACATCAGTGATGTCATAGTTTGCCAAAATATGTGTCTAGTTTTTAGGGCACAAAAATACGAATACTTTCATTTCCTGACAATATGAAGTATGCTCTTTATTATGTGCCAGACACTGTCATGCTAGGTTCGAAGGACACAGTGAGAACAAGCAGCTGTGGTCCAGAGAGAGCACGTGCTAAGCACACGATCACAACAAGGCAGGAGTTTTATCTCACAGCAAGCAAGAAGTGCTCTGGAACAGACAGGCCAGTCCAGGAAACAGGAAGAGGCTTATGGGAAGAAATATCACGTGAGCAGGAGGTAGCCAGATTAGGGAGGAGATGAGAAGGATAGAGGCCAAGAAAACAGACCCTGATAGAAGACAGAGCATGGGCAAAGTAATTTGAATAACTATAAGAAGCCAACGTGACTTCTTGGAGTGAGAGAATAGAGGCTGGAGAAATAGGAAGGGTCCTCATTGCCCAGCTTTGAAAGTCTAGTAAAGAGATCAACTTCAACGCAGGTGTCATGCCAGTCATTGAAGGTTAGGTAGGAAGACAGCACAAACACACCCGAACTTTGGTATGATGTGGCAGCTGAAGTTCATGAGAGAGTTATCAGAGATCTCATTAGCATCACAGCATTAGGGATAGAGAAAAATGATCAGGTGGCAAATGTTACCAGGTACAGTGCACGGGGCTGGATGGCTGATAGGGCATGGGGGTTGAGGGAGGGAAGAACTCAGGAGGATTCCTTTCTGGTTTTTTTGTTGTTATTGTTGTTTTTGAGACAGAGTTTAGCTCTTATTGCCCAGGCTGGAGTTCAATGGCTCTATCTCGCCTTACCGCAACCTCTGCCTCCCATGTTCAAGCAATTCTCCTGCCTCAGCCGCCCAAGTAGCTGGGATTACAGGCATGCACCACCACGCCCAGCTAGTTTTTGTATTTTTAGTAGAGACAGGGTTTCTCCATGTTGGTCAGGCTGGTCTCGAACTCACAACCTCAGGTGATCCGCCCACCTCGGCCTCCCAAAGTGCTGGGATTACAGGCGTGAGCCACTGTACCTGGCAAGATTCCTGAATTTCTTGCTTGAGAAAACTTGACAGTAATGGCCACTTTACCAAAAAGGGAGTTCTGGAAGAGGAGGAGGAAGGGGAAAAGGAGGAGGATGTGGTTTCATGGAAGAATGTGTCTCCTCTCTCACTGCCACACTGATCTCCACCAATTTCTTATTTGCTCTTTACATTCACTCTCTTCCTGGCTTCTTCGTGCCTCTCCCCCGCTTTCTCTGTTCCTGGTATTTACATTGACCTCATGTTTCTCTCTCCATATGATTTTTCTCACTGTCCCTCATTTGAGTTTTCAGTTTATCTCTCCTCTGCCATGTCTCTCACTTCCTCCCCTCTGTCTCTGTGTTTCCGGGGCTTCCCTTGATCCTCTGTCTGCCTCGACCCCTCCAAGCATTTTCTTCCTATGTCTTGTTCTTGTCTCAAAAAGTCATGTCCCTTCATTCCTTTTTTGGCTTTAACTCTACCCCCAGGGCCTTTTCCCTCACCCTCCCCATTCTGAAGGTTGTCTCCAATGACCTTTCTTCCTTGCAAATCTGATGGTCGCACACCTTGTTTGCCTGATCTTGTGGCAACTTCCAGCAAGCAGGACAAAATTATTTCCTTGTCAATCCTCCACCAACCTAGGAAAGCTTAGACATCATGTCCACTTAGGTAAAACTGGGCTCACTCCTAAAACTTGCTATTCTGTGGCCCAATCGTCCACCTCTTCCATATTCACGCTCCTCAGCTTCTCCACCCAGGATGCCATGCTCCAGGGAGGCGTTCAGCTCTCCTTTCTCTCCTGCCTGGAAGACTTAGGGCGCATACTCTAGGGGTCCTGCCAGTGAGTGCCTCTCACAGTGTTGCAGCCTAGGCACATCACATGCCTCATCCTGCTTGCTTCCCTCACAAATTTGAAAGCGGCTGGAGGTTGGGCTCCTGTCAGAGAGGGAGGTGGGAAGAAAAGCCCTTCCTCCCTCCACACCGAGCTAATCAGGTAATTGGTCACTTAAAAGGCAGGATTCAATTGCAGTACCTTGTCTACCATGTGGCCGTCCACTGGGCATCTCTTCTGACCCTCTCTCCTTTTTTATTTGGAGATCCTTGAGTTCCCTGGTTTCTGAAGAGAGAATATAAAATGAGAGACCAGATCCAGTGGCCGGGAAAAGGACTGAGATATGACCACACTGAGCACTGCAGTTGGGAGCGGAAGTGAACTGCTCCTAGGGAGGTGATGCCCCTCTCCGAGGACCCCTGCTGTCCAGCCAAGTCCTGCTCTACCTCTTCCCATCTTGTCAGACCTTGTTCTCTCTCTCCTACTCAGCCTCCCACCAGGATCCAGTCCCCAGGCTTCTGCCCTAGGAAGGCATCTCTGCATCGTGGACTTAGCCAGCTTCTCTCTTGTCTCCCGGTGCATCTGTCTCTCTCCTCCAGCAATGCTGCAGGAGGACGCATTCCTCATTCTCCGTTTTCCTTTCCCAACTCTCTTCTTCTACATCTCTTCCAAGCTACATATCAGGCCCCAGTCCTGTTCTCTCTGTCTCTCCGTGTCTTTTTCTGCGTTCCTCACTTCAACTAGAAGACATACCTTTCCGTTACGTCAATGTCTACCTGCAGTGGACACTGGTCTATCCTTCTACTGTCATTCAGGACTCCTTGGGGTCTCCCTGTAGATAATGATCATTTGACACAGCACTGCCTTCCCCCTTCTGTGTGTGCTACAGACATCTACCACTAGTCACCCATGCAAACACCTGGCCGTCATCAGCCTTACCTACTTGGGTGCTTGTGTTTGCTTGCTGTGTTCCAAGAGCATCACCTGGGCCAAGGATAGAATGTTCTGGCTTTATATATGTTGACTTCACATCCCGGACAGGCTCAGAGGTTTCTGTTCTGGTTCCAGAATGGATGACCCCTAGATGACATTATGATTTCATAAATATGGCACTGTGATGTCATAAATCAAAACCTAAAGTTTTTATTTAAATGCATTAATAAATTAATCAAATATCCTTTTTATCATGTATCCCAATTATCAGTGACATCAGAATGACCTTCCACAGCTCTGAGAGTTCTCTAATATTTCTTCTATGTCATTCATATCAGAAAAAGTGATCATGAAATGCTGAACAAAGAAATAAAATTTGTTATGGACATTACGGTCTAAGGATGAGGGATATTAGGAAAAATAGAAAAAAGAAGAAGACCAAGAATCTAGAAACAGAGGCTAGTTATAGCACAAAAGTACTAAAGGGTTTTTGAAAAGGCCCATCTGGTATCTGAAAGGTAGCTCCTAGCTGCATGCCCCAGGGATGATGGATGAGGGTTTGTATGGGAGGCACAGTGGTGCCGTGGTCCTATGTGAAAGACCCAACAGGGAAGATAGCCTGTCCCACAGAAGGAACATGCCCATCATTTCCCTCCAGCCACCACAGCACGGGCCATCACTGGATGTAAGCTCAAAGTACCAAGGCAGCAGCCAGATTCAAGCAGATGCAGGCAGAAAAACAGTGAAGCAGACACATGGGTAAAATGAGCAGGCTCAGCACCAGCAGGAACCAGCAGCGAGTGTGCTTAAGGGGTGTAGGAGGAAGAAGTCCTCCCAGGCAACCTGGAGGATAAGGACTTGTTATTGAAATCCTGAACTTGGAGACAATGTAGATGCAAACACTAAAAATTCGGGACAATCATAAACAGAGGCAACCCTCTCTTCCCTTACCCCCAGCACATTCCAGAATGGGGCAAGAACAGCAGAGGATCACAGCACAATCAAGAGGAACAGACCAACAGGAGATGAGGAATCTGAGCGTGACCAGGTCAGGCTTTGAAAAGGGTCTTCACAGCCAGGTGCAGTGGCTCACACCTGTAATCCCAGCACTTTGGGAGGCTGAGGCAGGAGGATCACTTGATCCCAGGAGTTCAGACCAGCCTGGGCAATATAGTGAGACCCTATCTCTACAAACAATTAAAAATTAGCTGGGCGTGGTGGTACATGCCTATGGTGTCAGCTACTGGGAGACTGAGATGAGAGGATCGCTTCAGGCCAGGAATTCAAGGCTGCAGTGAGTTATGACTGTGCTGCTGCACTCCAGCCTGGGCAACAGAGGGAGGCTCTGCCTTTAAAAAATAGAGAGAGAGAGAGTTTTCACCATCTGGAGCTGGCCGCCTGATCCTTTTTTTTTTTTTTTTTTTTTTTTTTTTGAGACAGAATCTCACTCTGTCGCCCAGGGTGGAGTGAAGTGGCGCAATCTCAGCTCACTGCAACGTCCACCTCCTGGGTTCAAGCAATTCTCATGCCTCAGTCTCCCAAGTAGCTGGGACTTCAGGCATGTGCCACCATGCCTGGCTAATTTTTTTTTTTTTTTTTTTTTTTTTTTGTAGAGATGGGTTTTCGCCATGTCAGCCAGGCTAGTCTCGAACTCCTGGCCTCAAGCGATCTGCCCACCTCAGCCTCCCAAAGTGCTAGGATTATAGGCGTAAGCCACTGTGCCCAGCCCCACCTGATTCTCGAAGTCAGACTCCAGCCCTGAGAGTGGGGGACTGGGTCACTGCACCCTTGGCTGAGAGGGTCTTGGCCAGACAACCCCGCTGAGTATCCTCCATGAGACATTCTGGTAACTGGCGATGGCAGAGTGAACCTGCCTTTGTCCCCACAGCTACCCTGCCCAGGGCCCTTAGCTCATTTCCTGCGAAGTCCTGGTTGCCTCATGCCCACCTCCTTTTACACCACACCCTCCCTCTCCACATCTGTTCATGCTTTCTCATTGGCCTTTCCATGAGGACTCAGAGTTTGGGTCACCTCCCCTCCCTCCAGCTCTTTGTATTCTTTTTTCCCTGGACCTTTTTTTCTGCATGTGTTTCCCCACTTTTGTTTCATGTTTCTGTCTTTTCCATTAGATTCCCTGGGTAACAGGAAGAACGTAACTTCTGTCACAGTAGCAGAAAGACAGAAACAGCCCATCATTAACTGATGAATGAATAAACAAAATGCGGTAGAGACATGATGGAATATTACTCAGCCATCAAAAGGACTTGAGATAATAATTCATGTTACCACGTGGAAAAAACCTGGAAACATCATATTAAGTGAAGGAAGCCCAGACACAGAAGGCCACGTATTGTGTGATTCCATTTACATGAACTGTCTGGAATAGGCAAATTTGTAGAGGCGGAAAGTAGATTACTGATTGCCGGAGATTAGGGGCAGAGGGAAATTAGATGATTGGTTAATGGGCATAGGGTTTCCATTTGGGATGATTAAACCATTTTGAAACTACAGACAGGTGATGGTTGTACAACATTGTGAATATACTAAATGTCACTGAATTCCACACTTTAAAATGGTTAACATCTGAATTTTACCTCCTTCCCTCCCAAAAAATAACAAAGGCTCTGGGTTCATCTTTTCTCACCTGATCTAGGCAACCCCATACATTGTCCCTCTGGGTTTCGGTTTCCTAATCTGCAAAATGGGCACATAAATAATACTACTCTCCAAAGGCATCCATGAACACTAAACCCAGAGCTGCCACAGAGCAGGCATTCAATCACAGTGAGCTGTTCATAACACGGTTATTTTTATTGTTGACCTTCAACGTCTTTCAATTCCCCTCCTTCTTCCTCTCTCTCTCAAAATACCCTCATCCTCTTCTCAGCACATGCATCACTTCCTCTCTGTGTCTTTCTGTGTGACTGCCTTTCTCTTTGAATATTCCTGCTGCTGAACAACATGCCCCCGTTTAAATCGGCCCCTTCTTCTGGCATCACCAAGAGTATCTTCTTTGACGTTGGTGGCCATAGGCACATCCTTCTTAGCCCTTCAGGGCTTCTCACTGAAAGTCTCCTATAAACTAGTCATTCACACTCAGATCCTCACTCTACCCTCCAGGTTATTGGGGAGAAAGTCTGTTTTTGCCACCTCTTGAGAGTGCTCTTGGATTCCAACTGGAGTCAGGTCACTTTGGAATCAACACAAAGTGACCCTCAACCAGCTCTGCCACCATCCCCAGCAGTGTAGTCTTCCCTCAGACCTCAGTTTCCTGTCTCCTCTTCTTCTTAGTAGACCAGAAAACAAAGTTTTCATCCAGACATTATTACCTTGTTTACAGCTTGGCTGAAAGCTGGGCATTTTGGGTGTCTTTTTTCCGTCCCTTTTCTGGGAAAAGGGGAGCGCTGAACAAAGAAAAGAATTAATTAGAGTCTGCAAGCAAGTGACCAGGAACCCCAACTCGTGACCACATGAATACAGCACCCGTGTGTTCTTACAATTCAGTGGGAAACTCCTAGGCCTTCAGTCACTCTGAATCTCAGTGACTTGTGACTTGGTGTTGCTTATTTCTTCCTCTGAGGCAGCCACGAAAGAAAATAACACAACACATAACCACTGAAATCCTATAGGTGATGAGCCTCTCAGGTTTTAAGGATGACGGAGCAGTAGAAAAATTGTAAACCATAATTAATCATCCAACAAGATGATCAGAGAGGAGCGAAAGCGTATCTCATACAAATTCCGTAAGTGGAATGTCTCGTGACCTGTGCAAATCTTCCGGAAGAAACAAAGGGGTTTCCTGAGGAGAAGAGCTAAGATCCTAGAGAGATGCCTGTAGGTAAGAGAAGCCCAACAGCCTTAAATGTGGGGCTAGAAAACAGCAGAGTTTTGGCTAAATTGGGTCTGGAAAGATGAGTGGTTCCCAAAGAGAGAACATGGTGGAGGAACTAGACAGAGTTCCTCAGGGGTGACCCAGACCCAAGGAACAAAGGGAGGACTCCGTGAAGGCTACAAGCAGGGAGCAAATATTGCCACACTGGGAAATGTCCTGAAACGCCTGGACCAAGGACCCCGGAGTCTGCCAACAAAGGGAGGCCAGGGCATAGGTTAGTTATATTCACACCGCCTATCACAGGGCCTGGGACATGTAAGCATTTCTTTATTTTTTTTGTTATTTATTTATTTATTTATTTATTTATTTATTAGACAGAGTCTCACTCTTTGTTGCCCAGGCTGGAGTGCAATGGCGTGATCTCAGCTCACTGCAAACTCCACCTTCCAGGTTCAAGCAATTCTCCTGTCTCAGCCTCCTGAGTAACTGGGATTTATACAGGCATGTGCCACCACGCCTGGCTAATTTTGTATTTTTAGTAGAGATGGGGTTTCTCCATGTTGGTCAGGCTGGTCTCGAACTCCTGACCTCAGGTGATCCACCTGCCTCGGCCTCCCAAAATGCTGGGATTACAGGCGTGAGCCACCGCCGCGGCCGCATGTGAGCATTTCATGAATACTTGTTCAATGAATGACTGACCAAATGAAAGAAAGAAAAGCAGACCTAGACCCCAAAAGACAGGAGAAAGAATTGATTACCCTTTTTGAAGCTTTTATGAATCTCAATTAAATCAGGATACTCCTTCAAGTTAACCCTGCTGAACAGGACTGACAGAACTGAACAATCAAACACCTTCTCCAGGTGGCAGAGAACGTGGTACACAACTCTCTGTACAGGAATCAAGTTTATACAAGCTTCTTGAGAATCCTGTTAAAAAAGTCAATGGAAAAAGTAAACAAAATAATAGCTTTAAAGTTAAACAAAGATCGACAATGTAATTGCATAGAATACTTCCATTGTTCTCAGTGTAGGTTACTATTTTTCATGTAATATTCTAGAACTTCTTAAATATTTGATCCACTGTGTTAGAAAAACAAGTCAACCCTTCCTCTTGACTTTTGAGTTTTCATCCTGCCCAGGATGCCTTGGGAATAAATCTTACGGTGATTTTGTTGACTACACAGTAATCACTGCCCCCACACTCCCCACCTTCCCGCTATGGTATGAGAAGTCCTGAACAGGCTCCGGGAGACAGGGAGATGGTTCTTCCCTTGCCAAGAAGAACACAACAGGAAGAGCAAAATCGCACACTGAAGACATGGCTTCCTTCTCTGTACCTCCAGGGCACTGTTCAAAATACCTGAATTCCAAGGCTCCAGAACTACCCAACAAAATTTAAACACTTTAGACGAGACAACAGCAAGGCAGAAATTTGTTTGATAACAATTATAATGGCACAAAATCTCTGGGGGTTTCATCTGACACACGTAGACATGACAAAGAAATACTGCTTCCATTGTCTTAGTTATCTTAATTTTGTTTTATTCTTGTATGTTGCATAAATCACTACATATTTGCAGAGCATATCAGTTTCACTCCATCCATGTCACCATTACCGTCCACTCCCACCCCAATACTTGCTATAAAAGAACAGGGCAGCCGGGCACAGTGGCTTACGCCTGTAATCCCAGCACTTTGGGAGGCCAAGGTGGGTGGATCACTTGAGGTCAGGAGTTCGAGACCAGCCTAATCAATATGGTGAAACCCCGTCTCTACTGAAAATACAAAAATTAGCCAGGCATGGTGGTGGGCGCCTGTAGTCCCAGCTACTCGGGAGGCTGAGACAGGAGAATTGCTTAAACCCAGGAGGTGGAGGCTGCAGAGAGCTGAGATTGTGCCACTGCACTCCAGCCTGGGTGACAGAGCAACACGCCATCTCAAAAAAAAAAAGGCGGGGGGGCTTCAGTTAGAAATAGAGTGCCTTGTCCAGGAAAGGTGGCTCACACCTGTAATCTCAACACTTTGGGAGGCTGAGTTAGGAGGTTCACTTGAGGCCAGGAGTTCGAGACCAGCCTGAGTAACACAGCAAGACCCCATCTCTACCAAAAAAAAAAAAATTAGCCAGGTGTGGTGGCATGCACCTGTAATCTCCCAGCTACCCAGCAGGCTGAAGCAAGAGGTTTGCTTGTGCCCAGGAGATCTAGGCTGCAGTGAGCCATAATTTTGCTACTTTACTCCATCCTGGGCCACAGAGTGAGATGCTGTCTCTAAACAAAACAAAACAAAAAGAAAAGAAAACAAAAGAAAAAGAAATAGAAATGTCTTTAATGACATCTGTTTACCCCATTACCTTCTACCTTATACAATAATTAACCAGCAGAAAAGGGCCTTCCCACAAAAGGCATAAAAGGCCTTTCAGGCAGTTAGCAATATACTAAACTTTGAATCCAGGATGCCAAATATAAATGAATGTGGGGGCCAGACCACAGTGGGTGATGGAATAAACTTCACTTACAGCATACATCTTTTCAGTGATAAAAGAATTGTCTCTGAGGCTTTCAAGAAAAGGAAATGGCTTTGTTATTGCATTTGCTATCTCCACCTTATTTTCCTTGAAGTGATTGACAAAGATCTCACAGGAAATCTCCTTCTTCTGGACCACTGCAAACATCCTAAGGAAAAAAAGTACAATGAGAAAATAAACATCAAGATTTCAAGATGCCTTTCCCAGCCAAAACATTCCAGACCCAGATGACTTCACTTGCAAGTTCTTCAAAACATACATTTAAGATAGAATATAACCAATCTTACACAAACTCTTCCAGTGAATAAAGAAAAAAGGAACACACTCTAACTCACTAGAGAAGGATAGCATAATTCTGATACACAACCTGACAAAGACATTACAAAAATGAAAAGCACAGGTTACTATCTCCCATGGACAGAGATGGGAAAACAGCAACAAAACATTAGCAAGTCAAATCCAGCAATAGTTAAAAAGAATAATACATCATGACTAAGTGGGACTTATTCCAGGAATGCAAGAATTTTTTAACATTTAAAAATCAGGAAATGGTGCTTCCTTCGGCAGCACATACACTAAAATCAGAATAATACAGAGACTAGCATGGCCCCTGCACTAGGATGACACACAAATTTGTAAAACATACCATTAAAAAAAATCAGGAGGCCGGGCACTGTGGCTCACGCCTATAATCCCAGCACTTTGGGAGGCTGAGGCGGGCAGATGACGAGGTCAGGAGTTCGAGACCAGCCTGGCCAATATGATGAAACCCCATCTCTACTAAAAATACAAAAATTAGCCGGGCATGCCATGGTGGTATATACCTGTAATCCCAGCTACTCAGGAGGCTGAGGCAGGAGAATCACTTGAACCTGCGAGGCAGAGGTTGTGGTGAGCCAAGATTGTGCCATTGCACTCCAGCCTGGGCAACAGAGCAAGACTCTGTCTCAAAAAAAAAAAAAAAAAAAAAATCAGGAACTAAATATCACCAGATTGACAAAATAAAGGGAAAAAAATGATAATTTCAATAGATCCAGAAAAAGTGAAAATATAATAAAATATCTGTTCATGATTTTTAACTCACAGAAAACTAAGAATAGAAAGTAACTTTTTTAATATAATGAAGTATATAAACAAACAAAACCCTATGACTAACACTATACTTAAATGTGAAATACTAAATACTTTCCCACTCAATTTGAGAACCAGACAAAAATGTCTACTGTCACCATTTCCATTTAACACTTACTAGAAATCCTAGACAATGCAATAAGGTGAGAAAAAGAAATAAAAAGAATAAACCCAAAAGGGAGGAAATATAACTACCATATTTTGCAGATGACTATATACTTGGAAAATCTAAAGGAATGAATAAACTATTAGAATTAATTAGTAATTTCAGTAAAGTATCTGGATTCAAGGTTAATATGCAAAAATAAATTGTGTTTTTGTATACTAGCAAATTACAAGTTTAAATAACAATAGAAAAACAATATCCTTTTCAGAAGCATCAAAACCACTAACAATAAAGGTAAATCTAACAAAAGATGTTCAAGAACACTACACTGAAAATCATAGAACTTTTGCTGAGAGAAATTAAAGAAAGCCAAAATAAATGGAAAGGTATATCTGTGGATTGAAGACTAAATATTAATATGTAAATTCTCCCCAACTGATTCACAGATTCAATATAATTTTAATAAAATTCAAGTGGAATTGTTTGTGGAAACAGACAAACTGATTTTAAAATATAAATGAAAATGCAAAAGACCAAAAGAGTCTTGAAAAAGAATCACAATGTTTTAACTTCATATAAAGTTACAATAACTAAGACAACATGATATGGGCATAAAGACAAGCATATAAATCAACAGAGACTACAAGAAAGAGAAACACACACATAAGGTCACCAAATTTACAACAAAGACACTGCCACATTTCAGCGGGGAAAAGGATGGTCTCTTCATGAAATGGTGTTGAAGCAATTGAACACCCTACCTCATACCATGCACAAAACTTTATTTCAAATGAATCATAGACCTAAACGTGAAAGATAAAATAGTAAAGCTTCTAGAGCAGGTAGTATAATATCTTCTTGGCTCAAGGTAGGCAAAGATTTCTCGCAAAAGATCCCAAAACACTAACTATGAACAAAACCACTGACAAATTAGACTTACTTAAAATTAAGAACTTTTGTTCATCAAAAGACACTATTAACAGAGTGAAAAAAAGCCACAGAATATGTGAAGATATTCACAACACATATCTAACAGAAGACTTCTATGTAGAACATGTAGAAAGAATGTCTAGTAATTAGAAGAACACAAAAATCCCCAATTTTTTTAAAAAATGGGCAAAATAACAGGCATTTCATAACAAAATACTCGAATGACCAATAAACATATCAAAAAGTGCTCAAAAGCATTGTTTTTCAGGGAAAAGCAAAGTAAAAGCTCAATGAGATACCACTATGCCAAGATATCACTATCTATTCACCAAAATGACTAAGATTTAAAAAAAAAAAAAAAAAAAAAAAGAACAAAACAAAAAAAAACCTAGCATCAAATGTTGAGAGGAATATGCTATTTGAAACACTCATACATTGCTAGTGGAGTGAAAATTAGTACACCCACGTTGGAAAACTGGCAGTGTCTACTAAAGCCACCCTATGACCAGGCAATTACACTCCCAGGTCTATACCAAGAAAAACAAAGCAAAACCAATAAAAGAAACGTCAGGGTTCAAATGTCTTTGTCTCACCTAGGTAACATTTGCAAAAGGGTAAGTTACGATAGGTAGCATTCCATCACCAGCTATCACTTGCCACTTTTTACCTGATTTCTCAGAGTTTAGTTTCTTCTACTTTACAATATGCAGTTGGTTTTATGACCCAGTTCAAAGAAGTTTTGGAATAAAACTGAGTACAAGTAAATACATATAAAAACCCACATGGAGAAAGATGACAAAGGAAGGGAGAAAAAGACGCATATCTTCTGTTCACCTGCTGCCTTCCTGTTCCTGCTACTTTCTAGGCTGCAGTGCCCCATGGGGGCTGATGCACCATCTGCCAGCATCTATGCACTTTCAGGCCCAATTTGGGCTTTCCAACATGGCTCCCAGGGACCAGAACAAAAAGTCTGAACTGTCTCACCCAGAAAGTAGAAAAGGGAAGTGGAAGTATTAATATTTATGAATGCCTCTGTATTTGTGAAAACCAGGCCACAGATACTTGGAGTTTCTCAACTCTTGTGAAAATACGGTAGCAGGGAATTAAGAAGGACTTACAGAATCATGTCTGGAGGACCAGAAGAGGGTGCAGCCCAAGGAGGAGGAACAGGAGGCCAACTCCGAGGAGTCCATGGAAGTCAGGGAACCATGTGTTTATGCAAAGGAAAGAGGGCGGAAAAGTCTATTTGACCAAAGTTGACTGAAGTTATTTCTAGGTGAAGTAACATAGTTATGTTAGAGAGAAATAAACCTCTATGTTTGCCTCCTCCCCTTGCAGACATGGCCATGGGGGGAAAAAAAAAACAAAACGGAAAGACAGAAAGAAACTTCCAAGCCTCTCTCAGGCCTATGAGTTGGCAGGGCACACTGTGACCTTGACTGGACAAGTTAGACCCCAAGCATTTGGATATAGGTTGGAGGAAGCTGAAATGCTCTACATCATAAAGTTGGGGGAATGCCCTTAGAGTTTCTAAAAAACAGCCTGGGAGGAAAAAGAGAAACCTCTGGACCACTGGGGCCAGAGGCAGGAGTCAAGTTGATAAAATAGCCAACCTTTTAAAGAGAGTACAGATATGAGGCTTTAAAAAAAATACCCCCGGAATTTGACACTCCTCCCATTGAGAGGTGGAGTCTATGTCCCCTTTCCTTTAATCTGGGATCTGTGACTGCTTGACCAACAGAATGTTTGAATATGGCAGAAGCAATGCTATGCTGATTTTAGGACCAGGCCTTAAACCACAGGAGGGCCCCAGCCAGCCGGCCATATAGTGCGCCATATTGGTAGTTGATGCTGCAGCCCTGGTCAAGCTGCCAGGAGATACCCATCTAGAGCAGAAACACACCATCTCCACTGAGCTCTGCCCAAACTGCAGGTGTATCACAAAATAAAATAAGACTTATTGTTTTAAATCACTGCTGTAGGGTAGTTTTTTATTTCACAGTAGTATAACTAGAACAGATTTTGAAGTAGGATGCAGTTATAACAAAAACATAAAACATGGGGCATTTGGCTGTGGGACAGAGCAGTGGATGGAAACCTAAAGGTGTTCCAGAAGACGTCAGTGCAGTGTATGGGAAAGCGGAAGAAACACTAGTGCAATCTGGAGGAAGGAGACCCTTGTTATGTAGTGGTAAAAGTTCTGTGAAACTCTCACCGGCAGTCATGGGGAAGTAGAAAATGTACCCAGCAAAATCAATGACCTAGAGAGGTCCAGGCAGTGGA
Source organism: Macaca mulatta (assembly GCF_049350105.2). Classification (NCBI taxonomy): domain Eukaryota; kingdom Metazoa; phylum Chordata; class Mammalia; order Primates; family Cercopithecidae; genus Macaca; species Macaca mulatta. The sequence goes on from NC_133417.1 coordinate 135,858,675, forward strand.
GCTCAGAAAGGTTTCTCATGGGATGGGCCAAGGGGATGAGAACCAAGATTATCTAGGTCTTAAGGGGTGAGATGAAGATCCAGCTACATTTTTGTGTGTACACAGTGATTTTTTTTACTCATACTCTGATATTATTCAACAAAGATTTGAAGTGACTTTTTAAAATACTTTTGAAAATGTATCAGTACAAAGTTAAAGATAAATTGGAGCAAAGAGAGAATGAAAGTGGGACATGAACTAAAACCGGGGACCAGAACTCTGAGCAGAACTGTGGAGCAGAGACAGGGAGGCAGCTGGGAACCCCAGGGATGCTGGAATCCAGGGTTTGAGGTGAGCAGAGCCCAAAAGGGGGGGAGGATTCAGGGGCCCCAGGGGGACCGTGCTCCAGAACGATGCTTTCCAAAGCATGTTCCACTGAATCTGATTTCTGACTGTTTTTTGGTTTGTTTTTTGGTTTTGTTTTGTTTTGTTTTTGAGATGGAGTCTCGCTCTGTTGCCCAGGCTGGAGTGCAGTGGCATGATCTCGGCTCACTGCAACCTCCACCTCCCTGGTTCAAGCAATTCCCCTGCCTAAGTCTCCTAAGTAGCTAGGATTACAGGCACCCGCTACCACGCCCGCTAATTTTTTTATATTTTTAGTAGAGATGGGGTTTCACCATGTTGGCCAGACTGGTCTCGAACTCCTGACCTCAGGCAATCTGCCCACCTCAGCCTCCCAAAGTGCTGGGATTACAGGTGTGAGCCACTGCACCCAGCTGACTGTTTAAGAAGAATCTCAGGACATAAGGGTTCTGTGCCCAAGTAATAAAAAATGTGGGTCAACGAGGCTTCTGTCCTTCTTCTCCTGCACCCCCCACCCTGGTTTGCATTTCTCTCCACACAAATTGGGCATACATCCTAGCACCCCAATGGAGGACATCTTCACCGGTGGACAGGCACACGCAGGTCCTGCACATGCGTGGGTCTCTCCCTCTCTCTCCCTTCTCCCTCCCTCTCCCTCTCCCTCCTTCCCCCACCCTCTCGCTCTGGCTCTGACTTGTCACTTGTGTGTCACACGTTTCACTGAGGCAGGATGTGCTCCCTCTGAGCAGAGCCATCTCTCCAGAGTGCTGCTCTCTTTTGCTCCCAACCATTATGGGGCAAGTTAACCTGAGCAAGAGAGTGGCCCAAATGTGCTGACTTCTCTGACTCCCTTGGCAAGAACAAAGCACTTTGGTGTTCCTCGGATGGTTGTTGGGAGGATTAGAACTATTGTGGTTCAGAAATAACCCTTTGATTCTATACCCCATGCCCTAGTCAATAGAAAGACCTGCATTGCAATGTCGTACCCTAGCTGCTAATAACACACCATAACTGAGTTCCCATCTCCCAGTCTTTTTTTTGTTTTTTTTTTTGAGACCAAGGTCTCACTCCGTCACCCTGGCTGGAGTACACTGGCATGATCTCAGCTCACTGCAACCTCTGCCTTCTGGGTTTAAACAATTCTTCTGCCTCAGCCCCTGAGTAGCTGGGACTACCGGCGCGTGCCACCAGCCCAGCTAAGTTTTGTATTTTTAGTAGAGATGGGGTTTCGTCATGTTGGCGGCTGGTCTCAAACTCCTAACCTCGGGTGATCCATCCACCTTGGCCTCCCAAAGTGCTGAGATTACAGGCAGGAGCCACCGCACCTGGCCTTCCTGGAGTCTCACCTGTAGTCCCAGCTACTCGGGAGGCTGAGGCAGGAGAATGGCGTGAACCCGGGAGGCGGAGCTTGCAGTGAGCTGAGATCCGGCCACTGCACTCCAGCCTGGGTGACAGAGCGAGACTCTGTCTCAAAAAAAAAAAAAAAAATCATTCCAGGCCAGGCACAGCACTTTGGGAGGCTGAGGTGGGTGGATCACTTGAGGTCAGGAATTCAAGACCAGCCTGGCCAACATGGTGAAACCCTGTCTCTACTAAAAATACAAAAATTAGCCAGGTGCAGTGGTGCGCACCTGTAATCCCAGCTACTTGGGAGGCTGAGGGAGGAGAATCACTTGAACCCAAGAGGCGGAGGTTGCAGTGAGCTGAGTTTGCACCACACTATACTCCAGCCTGAGCGACAGAGTAGGACTCCATCTCAAATAAATAAATAAAATAACTCCTTTAAATTTAATTCAGCTTAAGTTTTTCTTTTAACAGACCAAGTGTCTCAGTGTTTGTGCAACCCGACTGACTCCAATAGAGTGATCAGGAGACCTCACCTTGAGAAACATTCTTCCTTTGACCTTTGGGCTATTAGAGCCAGGAACTGTTAGATACTTCAAAGCTAACAGTCTCAACTTCTGTTTGTCTTTCTTTTTTTGTTTGTTTTGTTTTGTTTTGTTTTTGTTTTGAGACAGAGTCTCACTCTGTCGCCCAGGCTGGAGTGCAGTGGCAGGATCTCGGCTCACTGCAACCTCCGCCTCCCGGGTTCACACCATTCTCCTGCCTCAGCCTTCCAAACAGCTGAGACTACAGGCACCCGCCACCATGCCCGGCTTTTTTTTTTTTTTTTTTTTTTTTTTTTTTGTATTTTTAGTAGAGACGAGGTTTCACTGCGTTAGCCAGGATGGTCTGGATCTCCTGACCTCGTGATCTGCCTGCCTCAGTCTCCCAAAGTGCTGGGATTAAGGCATGAGCCACCACGCCCAGCCTGTTTGTCTTTCTTTTCTTTGGAATTCCATCCAGGTGAACCTTGGCAGGCCTCCTGTAGGTGCAGTTTATCTCAATCCCCATCTTCCCTCCTCTTCCGCTGAAATCATATCTCCCCACTGAAGGAGGCCTCACCGTGGTAGTGAGTTGCAAGGAACTTTTCCTTATTTCAGACCCAACTGTGTAGTGGACTTCTTACTGGGAAGATTGAAAGGAGCGAGGATCTTGGCCAGGCCTGGTGGTGCATGCCTGTAATCCCAGCTACTAGGAAGGGTAAGGCAGGAGAATTGCTTGAATCCAGGAGGTGGAGGGTGCAGTGAGCTGAGATTATGCAACTCCACACCACCCTGGACAGAGTGAGACTTCGTCTCAAAAAAAAGGAATCAGAGACCGGGTATGGTGGCTCACGCCTGTAAGTCCAGCACTTTGGGAGGCCAAGATGGGCGGATCACCTGAGGTCGAGTTCAAGACCAGCCTGGCCAACATAGCAAAACCCTGTCTCTACTAAAAATATAAAAATTTGGCTGGGTGTGATAGCTCATTCCTGTAATCCCAGCACTTTGGGAGGCCAAGGCAGATCACGAGGTCAGGAGTTCGAGACCAGCCTGGCCAGCACGTTGAAACCCCATCTCTACTAAAAATACAAAAATTAGCCAAGCATGGTGATGCATGCCTGTAATCCCAGCTACTCAGGAGGCTGAGGCAGGAGAATCACTGGAACCCAGGAGGCGGAGGTTGCAGGGAGCCGAGATTGTGCCACTATATTCCAGCCTGGGAGACAGAGTAAGACTCCATCTCAAAAAAAAAAAAAAAATTAGCCAGGTGTGGTGGCACAGACCTACAGTCCCAGCTACTTGGGAGGCTAAGGCAGGAGAATCGCTTGAACCCGGGAGGTGGAGGTTGCAGTGAGCCAAGATCGTGCCATTACACTCCAGCCTGGGCGACAAGAGCAAGACTCCATCTCAAAATAAAAGGAATGAGGATCTCTACACTGGGGAACATATCAGTTTCTTGGTTAAGATTCAGAATAAACACAAACCTAAGTGGTAAGGTGATTAAAGAACCTATGTCAGAGCATTTGGCTTAAAGAGAGAGGACACTCTGGTTGGCTCTGCAAATCCCCTCTGCCTCAGATGACTCCCCCAAACCAGTTGTGGTCATGTCTCTGCCTCTCTGGTCACTGGCTCATGGATGGTCAGGACTAAGCCAGTTTGCACCGATGACATGCAAGGACAGTTTTCCTGGAGCTTCTGTGCAAAACCAGCCAGCCTTCCTCACCCTGTGGCTCTAAACAAGGCCTCGTCTCCCAGCTGCTGCCAGCAGTCATCTTATGGCCATGAGAGGAACCACCAACCTCAGGGTGAACATATTCTCTTTATTGAGGCCAATTTGAGTCAAGATATTTGTTAACTTGTAGATCCTAACTTTAAAAATCTTCAGAATTTATTATGTGAACAGAAGAGGTTTGGGAAGAAATAAAAAGAAACAGGAAAAAATAGGATCCGTTTAAGAACCAGGCTTGGGAAGAAGAAAAATTGTCTGTTTGTAAATGACATGGTCTTACATATAGAAAGCCCTAAAGACACCACCAAAAACCTGTTAGAACTAATAAACGAATTTCATAAAATTGCAGGATACAAAATCAACATTAAAAAGTGCATTATCGGGGGCAGGACAAGACAGCCAACTAGGTGCAGCCGGGAAACATTTCTCCCACTGAGAGAAACCAGTCTACCAAGTAAACCATCACACCTTGGATTGATCTTCTGAGAGAAAATACTGAAACTGGATAGAGAGGCAACGCAGACATTGAGGCTGAAGATGGAGGAAGCTGGGAAGCCTGCACGGGATTGTCGAGTGCTAGGACCAGATCCTAGTCCTGAACAGGACCTAAGGGAGGAACTGTGAGGCACCATTCTCCTGTCGCAGGCCCCTGGGATCCCAGCTACAGGAGAACCCAGCGACCCCCACAGACATTTGAAATGGCAGAGGGAATGTCTGAAGAGCAGGCAGAGGCAGAGTTGGAACCTCTGTGGAGTCCAGGTTTTGCTCGTGGGGCAGCTGCAGTGATACACAACCATAGGCACCTATCCCCCGAGGCTCTCGGTCTTGCTCTGAATGACTGTAGCCCCTGAGGACCGCCAGCCTGGGAGAGAGCAGGGCCTTTTCCGCAGGACCGAGGTGCATCTGATCTACATGCCGCTCTGTACACCAGCCCCTCCCAGGGCCCCTGCCTCACTGCTCCCGCCAAGAGTATGGTCTCCACTGCCCTGTCTGAAGGTTTGGCTGGTGGCCTGGGAGCAATTCAGCCCCCAGCACAGCCAGTGCTCAACCTAGAGGGACTAGAGAACAAAGCCACGGTCCTAGTCCCAATTGCCCAGGGTTTGTGTACACTGCTCAGGGGTATTGAGCTGGGATCTGTAGCCTGAGCTCAAGCAGTAGAGGAGCCCCCACTCTCAGACACTGAGAAGAGGAAGGCACGGGTTCATGTGCTGGTGCAGGAGCTTGGCATGTATCCCTCACAAGACCCATCCAGGTAGGGTGTAGGTCAGCTGCAGCCTCTGCCCAAGGGAGCCCCATGGCCCAGAACACCTAATAGCCCAATGATCCAGGCACAAAAGGCTAAGGGTAAAACTAGCTGGTCAGGCCTACCCCAGGGGCAGACAGTGGTGGGTGATCCAGTTGGGGGAGAATGAGCTACATGGTCCACAACAGTCTGCTGGGTAAAAAACCCCAGGCCACAGGTACCAACCAGCTGCCCACCCACAGCACCACCACCCTGCCCAGGGAATCCTCCACCCTGACCCAGTGCACCAACAGATGACCCACAGACATACCCTACAACCCATCCTGATTCTGCCAAGCACAGAGAACCAACAGGTCCCCAGGAAGTTTCCAGGTCTCCCGGTGACCTAACCTTTAGCTTGGACTGCCCCTAAGGGGGAAGTACAGCCCTCCTGGGCCTTGGAGCCAAGGCCCAGAAATAAACTTGGCCAAGGCCCAGGAATAAACTTGGTGAGAGAACCATTTCTCATCCCCCCAACTCCCCTTCCCCAGAGCACTGCAGCAAACACACTGAAATACAACAAAAAAAAGCACATAGCTGAGTAAGACCTGTCTGCTGGTCCTTACTCTTAAACACCATTGACTGGATCACAGCCTGAATTACACCACCACACAAAAATAAATTCCTTCAACACACATCGCCTGTGAAACACAAGACAGAAAATTAGCCACAACTAAGAAACGAGTACAGAGCTTTGGCCCCATGGAGGCACCCAGAAACAAAGTCCATCAACTGCACACAACATACACCACACTCAAACCCTCATGGGAAAAATAGAATATCTAAACAAAAGCCCTATCCAGATGACAGCACCTTCAAAAAGATAAAGAAACACTAGCCTTCTCCAATGAGAAAGAATCAGCACAAGAACTCTGGCAATTCATAAAGTCAGAGTATTTCCTTGCCTCCAGAGGTTTGCACTAGCTCCCTAGCAATGGATTGAAATGTCTGAAATAACAGATATAGAGTTCAGAATCTGGATGGCGAAGAAGTTTAACAAGATTCAAGAGAAAGTTGAAACCCAATCCATGTAAGCCAGTAAAACAATCCAAGAATTGAAAAATAACAGTCATTTTAAGAAAGAACGAAACTGAACTTGTAGAATTGAAAATTTTCCTACAGAAATTTCAAAATACAATTGGAAGCATTAACAATAGACTACACCAAGCTGAGGAAGGAATTTCAGAGTTTGAAGACTGACCCTTTGAATCAACACAGTCAGACAAAATAAAGAAAAAAAAATTTTTTTGAATGAACAAAACTTCTGAGAAATGTGGGATTATATAAAGAGACCAAACCTATAACTCATAGGCATTCCTCAGAGAGAAGAGAGAGTAAGCAACCTGGAAAACATATTTCAGTGTACTGTTCATGAGAAGTTCTCCAGTCTCACTAGAGAGGTCAATATGCAAATTCAAGAAATTCAGAGAACACCTGCAAGATATTATACAAGACAACCATACCCAAGACACATAGTCGTCAGACTTTCCAAGGTCAACGCAAAAATGAACACCTTCAAGGCAGCTAGAGGAAAGGGTCAGATCATGTACAAAGGGAACCCCATCAGTCTAACAGCAGGCTTCTCAGCAGAAACCTTCCGAGCCAGAAGAGTGGGGACCTATTTTCAGCATTCTTTTTTTTTTTTTTTTTTTGAGACGGAGTCTCACTCTGTCACCCAGGCTGGAGTGCAGTGGCCGGATCTCAGCTCACTGCAAGCTCCCGGGTTTACGCCATTCTCCGGCCTCAGCCTCCCGAGTAGCTGGGACTACAGGCGCCCGCCACCTCGCCCGGCTAGTTTTTTGTATTTCTTAATAGAGACGGGGTTTCACCGTGTTAGCCAGGATGGTCTCGATCTCCTGACCTCGTGATCCGCCCATCTCGGCCTCCCAAAGTGCTGGGATTACAGGCTTGAGCCACCGCGCCCGGCCCAGCATTCTTAAAGAAAAGAAATTCCAACCAAGAATGTCATATCCCATCAAACTAAACTTCATAAGCAAAGGAGAAATAAAATCCTTTGCAGACAAGCAATTGCAAAGGGAATTCATTACCAGTAGACTAAGCTTACAAAAGATCCTTAAGGGAGTTTTAACCACGGAAATGAAAGAACAATACCTCCTACTACAAAAACACCCTTGCATACTTAGCCCACAGGCCTTGTAAAGCAACTACACAATCAAGACTATAAAGCAACCAGCTAACAATATCATGACAGGAACAAAATCTCACATATCAATATTAACCTTGGATGTATACAGTCTAAATGTCCCTCCTTAAAAGTCACAGAGTGGGCCAGGCATGGTGGCTCACACCTGTAATCCCGGTACTTTGGGAGGCCAAGACAGGCAGATCTCCTGAGGTTAGGAGTTCGAGACCAGCCTGGTCAACATGGCAAAACCTTGTCTCTACTAAAAATACAAAAATTAGCCAGGCATGGTGGCGTGTGCCTGTAATCCCAGCTACTTAGGAGGCTGAAGCAGGAGAATCACTTGAACCCGGGAGGCAGAGGTTGCAGTGAGCCAAGATCGCACCACTGCACTCCAGCCTGGGCGACAAGAGTGAAACTCTGTCTCAAAAAAAAAAAAAAAAAAGGAAAGAAAGAAGTCACAGAGTGGCAATTTGGATTAAAAAAAAAAGACCCAACTGTCTGCTGTTTCCATGAGACCCCTATTACGTGCAACAACAGCCATGGGCTCCAAGTAAAGGGATGGAGAAAGATCTATCACGCAAACAGAAAACAAAAAAGCAAGGGTTGCTATCACATATCAGACAAAACAGACTTTAAAGCAACAAAGTAAAAAAGAACAAAGAAGGGCATTACATAATGATAAAGGGTTCAATTCAACAACAAGACTTAATTGTCCTAAATATACATGCACCCAACATTGGAGCACCAGGATTCACAAAACAAGTACTTCTAGCCTACAAAAAGATGTAGACAGTCACACAATAACAGTGAGGTACTTAAACACCCCACTGACAACTTTATACAGATCATCAAGACAGAAAACTAACAAAGAAATTCTAGACTTAAATTTGACACTTTACCAATTGGACCTAACAGACTTCTACAGAATACACTACCCAGCAACCACAGAGTATACATTCTTCTAATCTGCACAGGGAACATACTCTAAGATTAACCATGGCTGGGCGCAGTGGCTCATGCCTGTAATCCCAGCACTTTGGGAGGCCAAGGCAGGTGAATCACAAGGTCAGGAGTTCAAGACCAGCCTGGCCAACATAGTAAAACCCCATCTCTACTAAAAATACAAAAATTAGCCGGGCATGGCCACACACGCCTGTAGTCCCAGCTACTCAGGAGGCTGAGGCAGGAGAATCGCTTGAACCCGGGAGGTGGAGGTTGCAGTGAGCCAAGATTGTGCCACTGCACTCCAGCTTGGACAACAGAGTGAGACTTCGTCTCAAACAAACAAACAAAAAAAAAGATTAACCACGTTTGGCCATAAAGTCAGTCTCAATAAATTCAAAAAAATTAAAATCATACCAAGCAGACTCTCAGATCACAGTGGAACAAAAATATACATCAATACCAAGAAGATATCTCAAAACCACACAATTACATAGCAAGTAAACAACTTGCTTTTGAATGACTTTTGAGTAAACAACAAAACTAAGGCAGAAATCAAAAAAGTATTTGAAATTAATCAAAACAGAGACACAACATACCAAAATCTTTGGAATACAGCAAAAGCAGCATTAAGAAGGTTTATTATGCTAAACACCTACATTAAGAATTTAAAAAGAGCTCACATTAACAATTTCACATTGCACCTAGAGGAACTAGAAAAACAAGAACGAAACCCCAAAGCTGGAGGAAGAAAAGAAATAACTAAAATCAGGGCAAAATCAAACAAAATTGAGATCCAAAAATGCATACAAAGGATTGATGAAACAAAACATTGGTTCTTTGAAAGGATACACAAGATACATAGACTGCTAGCTAGATTAACAAAGAAAAACAGAAGATTCAAATAAGCACAATCAGAAATGACAAAAATAACATTACGCGCCTGTGGTCCCAGCTACTAGGAAGCTGAAGCAGGAGGATGGCTGGAGCCCGGGAAGTTGAGGCTGCAGTGAGCTGAGATTGTGCCACTGCACAGCAGCCTGGGTGAAGAGCAAGACACTGTCTCAAATAAATAAATATATTTTTAAAATAATAATAATCCCATTAAAGAGTGGGTAAAGGACATGAACAGACACTTCTCAAAAAAAGACATACAAGCAGCCAACAAACATATGAAAAAATGTTCATCATCCCTAATCATCAGAGAAATGCAAATTAAAACCACAATTAGATACTATCTCACACCAGTCAGAATGGCTATTACACAAAAAAGAAAAATAAGAGATGTCAGCCAGGGCTACAGAGAAAAGAGAAGGCTTACACACTGTTCTTGGGAATGTTAATTACTTCAGCCACTCTGGAAAGTGGTTTGAAGACTTCTCAAAAAGCTAAAAACAGAATTAACATTCAACCCAGAAATCCCATTACTGCGTACATACCCAGAGGAAAATAAATCATTCTACCAAAAAGACACATGCACCCATGTGTTCACTGCAGCACTATTTACAATAGCAAAGCCATGGAATCAACCCAGGTGCCCATCAGTGATGGAGTGGATAAAGAAACTGTAGTATGCATACACCATGGAATACTACACAGCAATAAAAAAATGATTCTCCACATGGCGCAGCTGGAGGTCATTATCCTAAGCAAACTAATGCAGACACAGAAAACCAAATGCTACATATTCTCACTTATAAGTAGGAGCTAAACATTGGATACACATGGACATAAAGATGGGAACAGTAGACACTGGGGACTAAAGAGAGGGGAGGGAGGAGGGCCAGGGTTAAAAAAACCACCTATTGGATACTAAGCTCACTACCTAGATGACAGGTATGATCATACTGCAAACTTCAGCATCACACAACAGACCTTTGAAACAAATGTGCACATCTATACCTCCCCCCCGAATCTAAAATAAAATTTGAAAAAGAAAAAATAAAATAAAAAATTAGTTGCATTTCTATAATATATACTAACAACAAACTGCTTGAAAATGAAATTAAGAAAACATTCCCATTTAAACTGGCATCAAAAAGAATAAACTTAAGAATAAGTTTAACCAAGGAGGTAAAAGATCTGTACAATAAGAACCATAAAACACGGATGAAAGAAATTGTAGAAGATACAAATAGAATAATTAATACCATTAAAATGCTCATACTATACAAAGTGATGTGCAGATTCAGGCAATCCCTATGAAAATTCAATGATGTATGTCACAGAAATTTTTTTTAAATCCTGAAATTTGTGTGGAGCCAAAAAAGACCCCAAATAGCTTAGGCAATCTTGAGAAAGAAGAATAAAGATAGAGGCATCATACATCCTGATCTCAAAGTATATTACAAAGATACAGTAATTAAAACAGTATTGTACTTGTATTAAAAATAGACACATAGGCCAAGCATGGTGGCTCATACAAAGTATATTACAAAGATACAGTAATTAAAACAGTATAGTACTTGTATTAAAAATAGACACATAGGCCAGGCATGGTGGCTTATGCCTATAATCCCAGCACTTTGGAAGGCTGAGGCAGGTGGATCACCTGAGGTCAGAAGTTTGAGACCAGCCTGGCCAACATGATGAAACCCCATCTCTACTAAAAGTACAAAAATTAGCTGAGCATGGTGATGGGCACCTGTAATCCTAGCTACTTGGAAGGCTGAGACATGAGAATCACTTGAACCCGAGAGGCAGAGGTCGCAGTGAGCCAAGATTACACCATTGCACTCCACCCTGGACAACAGAGTGAGACTCTGTCTCAAATAAATAAATAAATAAATAAAAACAGGCACATAGACCAATTGAACCCAATAGAAAGTTCAGAAATACACCCATATATACATGGTCAACTAGCCTTCAGCAAAGGCACCAAGAATACACAATGAGAAAATGATAGTATCTTCAATAAATCATGTTGGAAAAATGAAATATCCAAATGCAGAAGAATGAAACTGGATCTTTACCTTACACAATACATAGAAATTAACTCAAAATAGATTAAAGAGTTAAATGTAAGACCTAAAACTGTAAACTTCTAGAAGAAGAGAGGAGAAAAGCTCCATGTCATTGGTCTTGGCAAAGGTTTTTTTTAGTATGACACCAAAAGCACAGGCAGCAAAAGCAAAAATAGACAAGGGGAATTACCGCAAACTAAAACACTTCTGAGCAGTCAAGGAAAAAACAAAATGAAAAAGCAACCTATGGAATGGAGAAAATATTTGCAAACCATGTATCTGATAAGTGTTTTTTTTTCTTTAGTTTTAATATCTTTTTTAAAATATATTTATTTTAATTTTTGTGAGTACATAGTAGGGGTATTTATGGCATATGATAAGGATTAAATATCTAAAATATATATGGAATTCATGCAACTCAATAGCAAAAAATATATATAACCCAATTGAAAAATGGGCAAAGGACCTGAATAGACATTTTTCCAAAAAAGATATACAAATGGTTAAAGTGTATATGAAAAGGTACTCAACATCACTAATCAGGGAAATGCTAATCAAAACCACAATGAGACATCATCTCACACCTGTTAGATGGCTACCACCAAAAGGCCAAAAGATAACAAGTGTTGGCAAGGATGTAAAGAAAACACTTAAATGTTGTTGGTGGGAATGTAAATTGGTGCAGCCATTCTGAAAAACAGTGTGAAGGTTCCTCAAAAAATTAAAAATACAGGCCGGGCATGGTGGCTCACTTTGGGAGGCCAAGGCAGGCAGACTAAATGAGAAATTGATAATGATAAATAATTGATACATTAACGATGAAATAACTACTATGTATACTTTGCTACAATAAATAATAATGATAATGGGAGGGGACTCACGTTATTTGAATGTGGAGCTTCGTGTTAATTCGTCCAACTAACCTATCACGTGCTGCTCTCTGGAGCGTGGGGACAGACGATAGCGCTGAGCATAACTGGGAACAGAAAAACAAATTGGCAGGGGTGGGGGGACTCAGCTTAGTTGAGAGTGAGATTTTGTAGAGAATGAACATGACCAATATCAGAAGTTTCTCAGAGCCACAGTTGAGCTGCTTTTTCTGCTGGTTTCAGGTGACTGCAAAACAGTCGCACAGGTGTGGGCCTGAAACCCGCGTAATGGAGCTTTCCCCTCCTCCCTGGATTCAGCCACACCCAGGGTGAATGACGTTTGGCTGCAAAACTTAATAGTTTGGGGAGTTTGGGGGTTTTTGTTTTTTGTTTTTTGTTTTGAGATCGAGTCTCGCTCTGTCTCCCAGGCTGGAGTGCCGTGATGTGATCTTGGCTCACTGCAACCTCTACCTCCCGGGTTCAAACGATTCTCCTGCCTCAGCCTTCCCAGTAGCTGGGATTACAGGCCCCGCCACCAAGTCCAGCTAATTTTTGTATTTTAGGAGAGATGAGGGTTTCACCATGTTGGCCGTCTCAAACTCCTAACTTCAAGTGAGCCTCCTGACTCGGCCTCTCAAAGTGCTGGGATTACAGGTGTGAGCCACCGCACCTGTCCAATTTAATGGTTTAAGAGAAAATGAGGCCAGGCACAGTGGCTCACACCTGTAATCCCAGCACTTTGGGAGGCCAAGGCTGGTGGATCACTTGAGGTCAGGAGTTCAAGACCAGCCTGACCAACATGGTGAAACCCCATCACTTCTAAAAATACAAAAATTAGCCAGGCGTGGTGGTGCACACCTGTAATCCCAGCTACTCAGGCAGCTGAAGCAGGAAAATCGCTTGAACCCAGGAGGCGGAGGTTGCAGTGAGCCAAGATCATGCCACTGCACTCCAGCCTGGGTGACAAGAGCAAAACTCCATCTCAAAAAAAAAAAAAAAAAGAGAAAGCAAAACAAAAGTGAGGAAATCAAGGGGAGGGAAATCACTGCCCCAGCTCGGGGTTCTTGCCCGGAGGAAGGAGCTGCGCTGTCACAGTCCATTTCAGGCACCCTCCAGGAAGCCTCCAACCCCCAGCTGCAGTGCCTGCATGACAAAAGGTCAAGTTCAAGGGCCTGGCTTCCCCTCTGTTCTCCCCCACCCCCAACCCCCAGCAACACAGGAAGCAGGGTTCACTCTTCTTGCACCAGTGCACTTACAGGAAGTCAGCTGCTGTCACAAGTGCAGCCTCCTGAGAGCCCGGGCCCTTTCCCAGAACCCCACCCATACCTGGTGGGGCCGATGTCCAGCTAGGGTGCTGCACTAAAGCCCTACACAGAACTGAAGCATTAACGTGCTTTTAACCCAGTTGGGGAAAAGCCACTGCCCTGAGCCCCTTGAAAGAACTGAGGAAATGCCACCCCAAAATATGCCGCTTTGGTGTGCTGATCACTTCGAGCTGAAGACACTTGAGAAAGATCAAAGGCAGAGAGATGTTTTCCCTGAACTCCCCCATCTGCCTAAAGACAGATCCCCAATCCCCTCCCAGGGAGTTTTGGGGAAATGAAAATCAAAACCACAGTGACGTACCATCTCACACCTGTTAGACAGCTAGCATCAAAAGGTGAAAGGTAAGAGGTGTTGGCAAGGATGTAGAGAAAATACGTATGTGTTGTTGGTGGGAATGTAAATTGGTGCTGCCATTCTGTAAAACAGTGTGAAGTTTCCTCAAAAAATTAAAAATAGGGCCTAGGTGGGGGTGGCTGGCAAAATGGCCAAATAGGAACGGTTCCAGTCTGCAGCTCCCAGCAAGATCAACGCAGAAGGCAGGTAATTTCTGCATTTCCAACTGAGGTACCTGGCTCACCTCACTGGGACTGGTTAGACAGTGGGTGCAGCCCACAGAGGGTGAGCCAAAACAGGGTGGGGTGTCGCCTCAACTGGGAAGCCCAAGAGGTCAGGAAACTCCCTCCCCTAGCCAAGGGAAGCCATGAGGGACTGTGCCATGAGAAACAGTGCACTCCAGCCCAGATACTACACTTTTCCCACGGTCTTTGCAACCCACAGACCAGAAGATTCCCTCAGGTGCCTACACCACAAGGACCCTGGGTTTCAAGCACAAAACTGGGCAGCCATTTGGGCAGACACCAAGCTAGCTGCAGGAGTTTTCTTTCCATAACCCAGTGGCACCTGGAGCAGCAGTGAGACAGAACCATTCACTCCTCCAGAAAGGGGGCTGAAGCCGGGGAGCCACGTGGTCTAGCTCAGCAGATCCCACCCCCACAGAGCCCAGCAAGCTAAGACTGACTGGCTTGAAATTCTTGCTGGCAGCACAGCAGTCTGAAGTTGACCTGGGACACTCAAGCTTGGTGGGGGGAGGGGTGTCCACCATGACTAAGGCTTGAGTAGGTGGATTTTCCCTCACAGTGTAAACAAAGCCACTGGGAAGTTCAGAATAGGTGGAGCCCTCCACAGCTCAGCAAAACCACTGTAGCCAGACTGCCTCTCTAGAGTCCTCCTCTCTGGGCAGGGCATCTCTGAAAGAAAGGCAGCAGCCCCAGTCAGAGGCTTATAGATAAAACTCCCACCTCCCTGGGATAGACACCCGGGGGAAGGGGCGGTTGTGGGTGCAGCTTCAGCAGATTTAAATATTCCTGCCTGCTGGCTCTGAAGAAACCAGCAGATCTCCCAGAACAGCACTCAAGCTCTGCTGAGGGACAGACAGTCTCCTCTAGTGAGTCCCTGACCCCTGTGCCTCCTGACTGGGAGATATCCCCCAGCAGGGGTCGACAGACACCTCATACAGGAGAGCTCTGGCTAGCAATTGGCAGGTGCCTCTCTGGGACGAAGCTTCCAGAGGAAGGAGCAGGCAGCAATCTTTGCTGTTCTGCAGCCTCTGCTGGTGATACCCAGGCAATCAGGGTCTGGAGTGGACCTCTAGCAAATTCCAGCAGACCTGCAGAAGAGGGACCTGACTGTTAGAAGGAAACTAACAAACAGAAACCAATAGCATCAACATCAACACAAAGGACAACCACACAGAAACCCCATGGAAAGGTCACCAACATCAAAGACCAAAGCTAGATAAATCCACAAAGATGAGGAAAAACCAGAGCAAAAAGGCTGAAAATTCCAAAAACCAGAATGCCTCTTCTCCTCCAAAGGATCACAACTCCTTACCAGCAAAGGCACAAAACTAGACAAAGAAGGAGTATGACAGATTGACAGAAGTAGGCTTCAGAAAGTGGGTAATAACAAACTCCTCCAAGCTAAAGGAGCATGTTCTAACCCAATGCAAGGAAGCTAAAAACCTTGAAAAAAGGTTAGAGGAATTGCTAACTAGAATAACCAGTTTAGAGAAGAACAAAAATGACCTGATGGAGCTGAAAAACACAGCACGAGAAGCATACACAAGTATCAATAGCCAAATCGATCAAGTGGAAGAGAGAATATCAGAGATTGAAGATCAAATTAATGAAACAAAGCGTGAAGACAAGATTAGAGAAAAAAGAATGAAAAGAAATATGGGACTATGTGAAAAGACCAAATCTACGTTTGATTAGTGTACCTGAAAGTGACAGGGAAAATGGAACCCAGTTGGAAAACACTCTTCAAGATATTATCCAGGAGAACTTCCCCCAACCTAGCAAAACAGGCTAATATTCAAACTCAGGAAATACAGAGAACACCACAAAAATACTCCTCAAGAAGAGCAACCCCAAGACACATAATCGTCAGATTCACCAAGGTTGAAATAAAGGAAAAAATGTTAAGGTCAGTCAGAAAGAAAGGTCAGGTTACCCACAAAGAGAAGCCCATCAGACTAACAGCAGATCTCTCTGCAGAAACCCAACAAGCCAGAATAGAGTGGGGGGCATTATTCAACATTCTTAAAGAAAAGAATTTTCAACCCAGAATCTCATATCCAGCCAAGCTAAGCTTCATAAGTGAAGGAGAAATAAAATCCTTTACAGACAAGCAAATGCTGAGAGATTTTGTCACCACCAGGCCAGCCTTACAAGAGCTCCTGAAGGAAGCACTAAATATGGAGAGAAAAAACTGGTACCAGCCACTGCAAAAACATATCAAATTGTAAAGACCATCGACACTATGAAGAAACTACATCAACTAATGGGCAAAATAACCAACTAGCATCATAATGAAAGAATCAAATTCACACATAACAATATTAACCTTAAATGTAGATGGACTAAATGCCCCAATTCAAAGACACAGATGGGCAAATTGGATAGAGAGTCAAGACCCATTGGTGTGCTGTGTTCAGGAGACCCATCTCATGTGCAGAGACACACATAGGCTCTAAATAAAGGGATGAAGGAATATTTACTAAGCAAATGGAAAGCAAAAAAAAAAAAAAAAAAAACACAGCAGGGGTTGCAATCCTAGTCTCTGATAAAACAAACTTTAAACCAACAAAGATCAAAAAAGACAAAGAAGGGCATTGCACAATGGTAAAGGCATCAATGCAACAAAAAGAGCTAGCTATCCTAAATATATATGCACCCAAAACAGGAGCACCCAAAATCATAAAGCAAGTTCTCACAGACCTACAAAGAGACTTAGACTCCCACACAATGACAGTGGGAGATTTTAACACCCCACTGTCAATATTAGACAGATCAACAAGACAGAAAATTAACAATGATATTCAGGACTTGAACACAGCTCTGGACCAAGCAGAACTAATAGACATCTACAGAACTCTCCACCTGTAAATCAACAGAATATACATTCTTCTCAGCACCACATCACACTTATTCTAAAATTGATCACATAATTGGAAGTAAAACACTCCTCAGCAACTGCAAAAAAAATGGAAATAATAACAAACAGTCTCTCAGACCACAGTGGAATCAAATTAGAACTCAGGATTAAGAAACTCACTGAAAACCACACAATGGCATGGAAACTGAACAACCTGCTCCTGAATGACTACTGGGTAAATAACGATATTAAGGCAGAAATAAATGTTATTTCAAACCAATGAGAAAAAAGACAGAAGGCACCAGAATCTCTGGGACACAGCTAAAGCAGTATTTAGAGGGAAATATATAGCATTAAATGCCCACAGGAGAAAGCAGGAAAGATCTAAAATTGACACCCGAACATCACAGTTAAAAGAACTAAAGAAGAGCAAACAAATTCAAAAGCTGGCAGAAGACGAGATATAACTAAGATCACAGCAGAACTGAAAGAGAGAGAGACACGAAGAATCCTTCAAAAAATCAGTGAATCCAGGAGCTGATTTTTTTAAAAGATCAACAAACAGATAGACCACAAGCCAGATAATAAAGAAGAAAACAGAGAAGAATCAAATAGAAACAATAAAAAACGATAAAGGGGATATAACCACTGATCCCACAGAAATACAAACTACCGTCAGAGAATACTCTAAACACCTCTACACAAATGAAATAGAAAATCGAAAAGAAATGGATAAATTCCTAGACACATACACTCTCCTAGGACTAAACCAGGAGGAAGTCGAATCCCTGAATAGAGCAATAATAAGTTCTGAAATTGAGGCAGTAATTAATAGCCTACCAACCAAGAAAGCCCAGGACCAGATGTATTCATAGCCAAATTCTACCAGAGGTACAAAGAGGAGCTGGTACCATTCTTTCTGAAACTATTCCAAACAAGAGAAAAAGAGGGACTCCTCCCCAACTCATTTTATGAGGGCAGCATCATCCTGACACCAAAACCTGGCAGAGACACAACAAAAAAAAAAGAAAATTTCAGGCCAATATCCCTGGTGAACATTGATGCAAAAATCCTCAATAAAATACTGGCAAACCGAATCCAGCAGCACATCAGAAAGCTTATCCACCACACTCAAGCTGGCTTCATCTCTGGGATGCAAGGCTGGTTCAATACATACAAATTAATAAACATAATCCATCACATAAACAGAACCAATGACAAAAACCACATGACTATCTCAATAGATTCAGAAAAGGCCTTCGATAAAATTTAACACCGCTTCATGCTAAAAATTGTCAATAAAATAGGTATTGATGGGACATATTTCAAAACAATGAGAGTATTTATGACAAACCCACAGCCAATATCATACTGAACGGGCAAAAGCTGGAAGCATTCCCTTTGAAAACCAACCTAAGACAAGGATGCCCTCTCTCACCACTCCTATTCAACATAGTATTGGAAGTTCTGGCCATGGCAGTCAGACAAGAGAAACAAATAGAGGGTACTCAGCTAGGCACGGTGGCTCACACCTGTAATCCCAGCACTTTGGGAGGCCAAGGCAGGCGGATCACCTGAGGTTGGGAGTTTGAGACCAGTCTGACCAACATGAAGAAACCCCGTCTCTACTAAAAAAAAAATACAAAATTAGCCAGGCATGGTGGTGCATGCCTGTAATCCCAGCTACTCAGGAGGCTGAGGCAGGAGAATCACTTGAACCCAGGAGTTGGAGGTTGCAGTGAGCCGAGATCATGCCATTGCACTCCAGCCTGGGCAACAAGAGTGAAACTCCATCTCAAAAAAAAAAAAAAGAAAGAAAGTGTATTCTAATAAAGAGGGGAAGTCAAATTTTCTGTTTGCAGATGACATGACTGTATATTTAGAAAACCCCATTGTCTCAGCCCAAAATCTCCTTAAGCTGATAAGCAACTTCAGCAAAGTTTCAGGATACAAAACCAATGTGCAAAAATCACAAACATTCCTGTACACCAATAATAGACAAACAGCGAGCCAAATCATGAGTGAATTCCCATTCGCAATTGCTACAAAAAGAATAAAATACCTAGGAATCCAATTTACAAGGGATGTGAAGGACCTCTTCAAGGAGAACTACAAACCACTGCTCAACAAAATAAGAGAAGACACAAACAAATGGAAGAACTTCCATGCTCATGGATAGGAAGAATCAATATCATAAAAATGGCCATACTGCCCAAAGTAATTTATAGATTCAATGCTATCCCCATCCAACTACCATTGACTTTCTTCACAGAATTAGAAAAAGCTACTTTAAATCTCATGTGGAACCATAAAAGAGCCCATATAGCCAAGACAATCCTAAGCAAAAAGAACGAAGCTGGAGGCATCACGCTACCTGACTTCAAACAATACTACAAGGCTATAGTAACCAAAAGAGCAAGGTACTGGTACCAAAACAGATATATAGACCAATGCAACAGAACAGAGGCCTCAGAAATAACACCACACACCTACAACCATCTGATCTTTGACAAACCTGACAAAAGCAAGCAATGGGGAAAGGATTCTCTATTTAATAAATGGTGTTGGGAAAACTGGCTAGCCATATGCAGAAAATTGAAATTGGACCCCTTCCTTGCACCTTAAAAAAAAATTAACTCAACACAGATTAAAGATTTAAATGTAAGACCTAAAACCATAAAAACCCTAGAAGAAAACATAGGCAATACCATTCAGGACATAGGCATGGGCAAAGACTTCATGACTAAAACACCAAAAGCAATGGCAACAAAAGCCAAAATTGATGAATGGGATCTAATTAAACTAAAGAGCTTCTGCACAGCAAAAGAAACTACCACCAGAGTGAACAGGCAACCTACAGAATGGGAGAAGAATTTTGCAATCTACTCATCTGACAAAGGGCTAATATCCAAAATCTACAAAGAATGTAAACAAATTTACAAGAAAAAAACAACCTCATCAAAAAGTGGGCAAAGGATATGAACAGACACTTCTCAAAAGGAGACATTTATGCAGCCAACAGACATATGAAAAAAGGCTCATCATTACTGGTCATCAGAGAAATGCAAATCAAAACCACAATGAGATACCATCTCACGTCAGTTAGAATG
Source organism: Macaca mulatta (assembly GCF_049350105.2). Taxonomy (NCBI): domain Eukaryota; kingdom Metazoa; phylum Chordata; class Mammalia; order Primates; family Cercopithecidae; genus Macaca; species Macaca mulatta. The sequence continues at coordinate 135,878,684 of NC_133417.1, forward strand.
GTGATCATTAAAAAGTCAGGAAACAACAGATGCTGGAGAGAATGTAGAGAAATAGGAACGCTTTTACACTGTTGGTGGGACTGTAAATTAGTTTAGCCATTATGGAAGACAGTGTGGCGATTCCTCAAGGATACAGAACCAGAAATACCATTTGACTCAGCCATTACTGGGTCATACCACTACTGGGTATGTACCCAAAGATTATAAATCATTCTACTAAAAAGACGCATGCACCTTTGGGAGGCCGAGGCGGGTGGATCACCTGAGGTTAGGAGTTCAAGGCCAGCCTGGCCAACATGGTAAAACCCCGTCTCTACTAAAAATATAAAAAATTAGCTGGGCATGGTGGTGGATCCCTGTAATCCTAGCTACTCAGGAGGCTGAGGCAGAATTGCTTGAACCCAGGAGGCAGAGGTTGCAATGAGCTGAGATCGTGCCACTGCACTCCAGCCTGGGCAACAAAAGTGAAACTTTGTCTCAAAAAAAAAAAAAAAAAAGACACATGCACATGTATGTTTATTGCAGCACTATTCACAAGAGCAAAGACTTGGAACCAATCCAAATGCTCATCAATGATAGACCGGATAATGAAAATGTGGCACATATACACCATGGAATACTATGCAGTTATAAAAAAGGATGCGTTCATGTTCTTTGCAGGGACATGAATGAAGCTGGAAACCATCATTCTCAACAAACTAACACAGGAACAGAAAACCAAACACTACATGTTCTCACTCATAAGTGGGAGATGTACAATGAGAACATATGGACACAGGGAGGGGAACATCACACACCAAGGCCTGTTAGGGGCTGGGGGCTGGGGGAGGAATAGCATTAGGAGAAATACCTAATGTCGATGATGGGTTGATGGCTGCAGCAAACCACCATGGCACGTGTATACCTATGTAACAAACCTGCATGTTCTGCACATGTATCCCAGAACTTAAAGAATAATAAATAAATAAATAGGGACTAGGGAGGATTAACTTCTATCTCAGGAGAGGAGACAAGAATACCCCAGAGCTGGACAAACTTTGTCACAAACCATTATCTCTGCTTCTGAGGTCCCATTCATCTCTCCCCAAAACCATTTATTCCCCTCTAAGCTGCCTGCACCTCCCCGCCCCTCTCTACTATGAAGAGGGTATTCAAGTTCCTCAGTCTCACTGGTTTGAAAGTGTTCCCTTTTCTTTCCTGTGATGCCCCAGTGCACATAATAAATTTGTGTGCCTTTGCTCATGTAATTGGCCTGCTGTGTGTGTGTGTGTGTGTGTGTGTGTGTGTGTGTGTGTGTAAATGGGGTTTCACTTTGTTGCCCAGGCTGGTCTCAAATTCCCAGCCTCAAGCGATCTTCCACCCTCAGCCTCCCAAAGTGTTAGGTGTTAGGACTACTGGTGTGAGCCTGGCTGGTGTTTGTTTGCTTTTGTTTTTGAGACAGGGTCTTGCTCTGTCACCCAGGCTGGAGTGCAGTGGCACAATCACAGCTCACTGAAGCCTCAACATCCCAGGCTCAGGTGATCCTCCTGCCTCAGCCTCCTGAGTACCTGGGACTACAGCACGCCACCACCACGCCCAGATAACTTTATTTATTTTTTTATTAAAAAAGCGATCTTACTATGTTCCGCAGGCTGGTCTCAAACTCCTGGGCTCAAGCGATCCTCCCACCTCAGCCTCCCAAAGTGCTGGGATTGTAGGTACAAGCCACTGCCTCCAACCTATTTTTAAAATTTTTTTAGAGACAGGGTCTTGCTCTGTTCCTGAGGCTGGAGTGCAGTGGTGCCATCATAGCTCACTACAGCCTGGAACTCCTGGTCTCAAACAATCCTCCCACATCAGCCTCCCAAATAGCTGGGACTACAGGCATGCACAACTAGCCTAGCTCATTTTCTTGTTTTTTGTAGAGACAGTGTCTCACGATGTTACCCAAGTGGTCTCAAACAGCTAGGCTCAAGCCATCCTTCCACCTCAGTCTCCCAAAGTGCTGGGATTACAGGCGTGAGCCACCGTGCAGGGCCCGATAGTTTATTTCATAGGCTCAGCTACCAACTCCTTAGAGTGTAGAGGGAAATTCTTCTCCACACACACCCTTCAAGGTTCTCCCTCCACCCTCTGTTGCCCTGGACACCCTCCCTAGACCTTCCCAGTCAACAACCTGACATCAGGAATCCTTCTGGAACCTGCTTCTGACTTCTGCATGTGTCAGTTCTGATCAGTAGGAGCACACAGAATGAAAGGCAGGGCTCTCCTGCAAAGGTTGTTTTTTTATTCTGATTTTAGCAAGTAAAACTCTACTTGAAATTTGCGTTTGACCACGGGTTCTCTCCCCTAAAATTCCCATACTCATCCCAACCTGATGCCGCTGTTCAGATTCTCCAGAAAGTCTACACTGCCCTCTCGTGGCAGAATGTTGCTATTGCATAGTCTCCTTTCAAAGCATCATGTAACGTTTCTTCTTGTAAGTCAAGCTGTTGTCCATCCCGGAAAAATAGAACTCTTCTCAACCTTCTAAACGAAGATCACAAAATCAAGGTCACAGTGCTATTATTTACTTCCAAATGAAGGTGGAATAACATAAAGAATAGGTGCACGAGGTGGTTTTGATATGTGGCAGTTCATGTGCCCACAAATGGGATTATGGCCCACATAGAGAACACTTAATTCAAATTGTGACGTGGATACTGTGCCTTCGATGCTCTTCCGTCCCCTTTATGATCTTTCCATCCTCCTAGGTCCCTGGGGACCTAGGAGTCTCCAGGAACAATGTATTTCTGCCCACCCTAGATTTCTCTCTAGGCTAGAATGCTCTGAAACGCGGCCTCCAGAGCAACTCTAAGGGCACACAGCAGTGATGCAGGGGACACTGAAGTTGCAGAGAAGTAAAGTGGCACCTAGATACCCAACTGTACGGCCTCCACTGGAGCACAGGGTCTGTCAGCTTCCGTGGCCTGCTCTGTAGACTCTCACATTGTGAGGGCTTTCTTTCAGTGGAGTCTCAGAGGCGGCCTGAGCAGAGAAGAAAACACTGGGTTATGGAGTGAGCTTAACTACGGCAGACAGTTGTCTTTTTGAGGGGAGATGAGAAATGGGTTGTTGTAAGTGGATGCCATCTCGGGGAGGGGATTCATCCCCACGGCGTGAATTAATGCCATCTGATCGTTGCTCTGGAGGTGGTGGATGTGGAAATGGATCTCAGACAGAGCTGGCTTTGACAGGGCCCCTTGTCAGTGGGAGCTCCCTCTGGCAGACACAGAATCAAACACCTCAAACACTTGGGAGGGGTCCCATATACAGAACAAGATGTGTCTTCTCAGACTGACAGCCATGGCTGAGATGGCCTCACAGCTCCGGCCCCAGGAAATATCTAGCCATAGCGTCTGCCAGGGGCAGTTAAGCGTTCGCAGCAAGTACAACAGCACCTGGAGTTGCCCATTTCCCTGTTTTATGGGAAGAGAAGCAGCCGCCATAAACAAGAGAACTTCATGCCACAAATCCTGAAAGTTAAAAATCACAAGCGACAAAGAAATCTTAACATCTTCCCAGCACCAACACAGAATCGTTCATAAATCCGACATGTTTACTAGATGAAGACTGTGACCTCTTTCAAATGTCTGTGGTCAGTACTCTTTTCATTTGGCCTTTTTGAAGAATGTTGACTGTGGACCACATTGCTTCACCGTCCCACCGCTGCTAAGTGTCACACGGCGTCATCTTCCCTCCCTGCCTGCCGTGAGGCCCTTCCTGCCCAGCTGCCTCACAGCAATTCATAGAAGGATTAGTAGGTTATATTTATAATTTTCAAAAACTTTAGAAACATGCAAATGTAAAATGAACATGTCAATGGTTTGATTCAAATCTTTCATTAACAAGGGAAGCCGAAATACGCTAAAACTAGTTCAAAGGAGAACTTGAAGAATTGAGATTTACATTGTCAGTTCAGTGAAAGGAATGCTGAAATGAATTTGCTAATCTATGCAAAACTGGTTAATATACTACTAGGCAATAAACTATATAAATCATCTTTTCTACAAGACAGTAAATAATTATATCTCTCCAATGCAAAATGCATTTTCATTGCTATAGGCTAGAATCATTTACAAAACTTTCAGATAAGAATCTTTATATTATTATTCCTTTTCTGCAAGTTAACCTCTACCTCTTAGAGTTGTAAAATACCCTGGCTAATAAAAAGTTAATCAAGATTACATAGCAACCACTGCATTGAAGGAATACTCAGTCATTTATTTTATTTTATTTTATTTTGAGATGGAGTCTCACTCTGTCACCCAGGCTGGAGTGTAGTGGCACAATCTCGGCTCACTGCAACCTCCGTCTTCTGGGTTCAAGCAATTTTCCTGCCTCAGCCTCCCGAGTAGCTAGAATTACAAGTGCCCACCATCACACCCGGCTGATCTTTGTATTTTTGGTAGAGACAGGGTTTCACCATGTTGGCCAGGCTGGTCTCGAACTCCTAACCTCAGGTGATCCACCCGCCTCGGCCTCCCAAAGTGCTGGGATTACAGGCGTGAGTCACCGCGCCCAGCCTCTCAGTCATCTCTTAATTGTTCTTGAAAATGTATAAAGTATGTGGATTTGATGTGTTAAGGAAAACTGGGCCATTGGTCTCCAGCCTTCTCCTTTCTGAAAATGTGGTTTATGTAAATGCCAAAACTCCTTTATAAATTCTGAGCCCATCAGTAGTTTTTCCCCTGTAACACTGGGTTTTGCCCAGGTGCATTTCTGCCAGCTGGGAGGCAGCCTGAAGTCCTGGCAAGCCAGGCTGGCATTCGAGAGAGTTCAGTGTAATTGCAACGCAGAAGAGTTCCTGAGCCTGGCCTTCCTGGAGACACATCAGGGAGGCCCTGGGAGCAAACTTTTTCTACACTGGACCAGATGGTAAATATTTTAGACTTTGCAGGCCGTAAAGTCTCTGTAGCAACTACTCAACTCTGCCACTGTAGCACAAAAGCAGCCTTAGAGCACATATGAACAAATGGGCATGGCTGTGTTCCAATAAAACTTTATTTACAAAACAGGCCATGGGCTGGATTTGGCACATGGGTCACAATTTGTCTACCTCTGGTAGGGAGAATACAGGAGCTTTCATTCATTCACACAGTTAATATTAGCTGTGATTCTAAGTGAGCCATCCCTAAACCGATCCCATCCCTGCCCTTACTGAGCTCCTGGTATGGTGGAACACATAGTTTAAATAAGGAATTTTAATAAAATGTAATGGCAGAGATGGCAAGTCGGACAAACCTAGTCCAATGAGAAAACACCACTTAAGTTGAAACATAAATACGTATTAAGACGCTGAATTTGAGGTTCTTGTGACATATCCAAGTAGCAACGTTATTGGACAGGTGTTTATAATACGTCTACAGCTCAGAAAGCCAGCCTGGGCCGGATGCGGTGGCTCACGCCTGTAATTCCAGCACTTTGGGAGGGCAAGGCGGGCGGATCACCTGAGGTAGGGAGTTTGAGACCGGCCTGACCAAAATGGAGAAACTCAGTTTCTATTAAAAATACAAAATTAGCCGGGTGTGGTGGCACACACCTGTAATCCCAGCGACTCTGGAGGCTGAGGCAGGAGAATTGCTTGAACCTAGGAGGCGGAGGTTGCAGTGAGCCGAGATCATGCCATTGCACTCCAGCCTGGGCAACAGAGAGAGACTCCGTCTCAAAAAAAAAAGAAAGAAAGCCAGCCTGGGCTGCAGATCAGATCTGGAAGCCACCGAAGCCTCGGGGGTGGCTGACGTTGCCTGGGAGGGTGAGTGGGTAAGAGGAGCTGTGTGAGTGACTAGACCCTGTGCTTCTCAAACTTGAGCGTGCAGCTCACTCACCTGCAGGGCTTCTCAAAACACAGACTGTGGGGCCTCGCCCTCGAAGGCTCAGATTCAGTACATCTGGTTCGAGGCCAAAGAATTTGCATTTCTTTCAAGTTCCCAAAGAAGAAGGTACATCTGGAGTTTAGTCAAGTTTTGAGAAAAGGGCTTTTCATTACAAGCAGAGCGTAACCAGGAAAGACGGCTCCTTGCACCCACCAGAGGAATAAAAACATCTTTTAAGAAAAGTCCAAGATTCTGACATTTTGGTTGCAAGGTGAAGAAATAAGCTCCAACTAAAAAAAATCATCATCATCATGAGATGCATCCATTTCACTGACATTAGTCATCTTAGACTATCTAATGCAGAGCAATAAATTCTTTCCATGATGTTGGACATCTCTTGGACCTCCCTGTAAATAATTTTTTTTTCTTCTTGAGATGGAGTTTCACTCTGTTGCCTAGGCTGGAGTGCGATGGCGAGATCTCAACTCACTGCAACCTCCCTCTCCCGGGTTCAAGCAATTCTCTTGCCTCAGCCTCCCGAGTAACTGGGATTGCAAGCGCCAGTCACCACGTCTGGCTAATTTTTTTTGGAATTTTTAGTAGAGATGGGGTTTCACCACGTTGGCCAGGCTGGTCTCGAACTCCTGACCTCAGGTGATCTGCCTGCCTCGGCCTCCCAAAGTGCTGGGATTACAGGAGTGAGGCACCACGCCCGGCCCCTGTAAATAATTTTTAAAGAGGCAACCTCAATGGGCACTGATCAGAGAAACAGAAGTCACTAGAGCACGAGCTATCTGAAGGTGGCAATCCTCCATTCACTGGGCAACGCTAGCCCCTGACTTAATTTCATTACAGTGAAGGTGAATGTAGCTCTGGTCACTGTCGCTCCAACCCAGAAAATATTCTGGCTGCAATGAGCCCTGGAAGAGACAGATCTCAAAATTTACTGAGGTTAGAAGCAAAGCACCTCAGAGTCAGGCAGCCATCGGTCAGATTTCTAAAAATGTCATTTACTTTGAGTGGCCTAGGGCACATTACTTGATTTGTGTGTGTGTGTGGTTTGTGTGGTTTTTGTTTTTTTTTTTGTTGTTGTTGTTGTTGTTGTTGTTTTGAAATGGAGTCTCGCTCAGTTGCCCAGGCTAGAGTACAACGGTGCTACCTCAGCTCACTGCAACCTCTGCCTCCTGGGTTCAAGTGATTCTGTTGCCTCAGCCTCCCAAGTAACTGGGATTACAGGCCCCTACGACCATGCCTGGCTAATTTTTGTATTTTTAGTAGAGACTGGGTTTCTCAAACTCCTGACCTCAGGTGATCCACCCGCCTTGGCCTCCCAAAGTGCTGGGATTACAGATGTGAGTCACCACACCTGGCCTAGGGCACGTTACTTTCTACGTGCTTATTTCCTTATATGAGAATATAAATAACTATAACGTGTTCTGAAAGATACATTTTAAAAAGTATGTGAAAAGAACAGAATTCTTGGCCTGTGGTAAGTACTCTATAAACGTTAACTATTTTTGCCAGTATTTCCATTTTCACTGTTGTTTGGAGAAGAAATGAAAAGTTGAAGAGAGTGTTTAATCAGTTCATAAAGTTGCCAAGGGACTTTAACAGCTCATGAGAGGAAAATGCTAAAACAGAAAATCTCCCAGCCTTAGGGAAGAAGCTTAAGGGAGTTACACAGGAAGTTTAATGGGCTTTATATTTGTGTGTAATAAACACACATCATAAGAAAGGAATGCCTGTGGCCAGGCATGGTGGCTCACGCCTGTAATCCCAGCACTTTGGGAGACAGAGGCGGGTAGATCACCTGAGGTCAGGAGTTCAAGACCAGCCTGGTTAATATGGTGAAATCTGTCTCTACTAAAAATACAAAAATTAGCTGGGCATGGTGGCACATGTCTGTAATCCCATGTACTAAGGAGGCTGAGGCAGGAGAATCACTTGAGCCCGATGGCAGAGGTTGCAGTGAGCCAAGATCATGCCACTGCACTCCAGCCTGGGTGACAGAGAGAGATACTGTCTGGAAAAAAAAGAAAAAGAAAAAAAATCATTTCATTTCCAAGCTTACAAATAACTGGCAACAAATCTTTTTGCAGAAATCACTAGAACAAAGTACTCTCCATCACAGCTGAGAAAGGATTTGATTTCACTTGGAACAGCTGCAGGCAGAGAGACTGAAATGTTCCTGCCATTGATAACTGAGTTATGGAGTTCGCAGCTACACAGGGCAGGGCAGCATCTCTGTAGGACACCTGGAACCAAATAGGCTGAACTGGGACAGAATGAAAGAGAAATCCAGGTGGGACCAGAGAAGTAACTATTCCAAAGCCCTGCTCAGGCGAGTTTTGACTCAAGAAGAATCAGAAATCAGAAATTCATCTTGGAACTTCCTATAGCTACTAATTTTCTGTTGTCCTTTTTGTTTTTTGTTTTTTGTTTTGTTTGTTTGTTTGTTTTTTGAGACAGAGTCTCACTCTGTCACCCAGGCTGAAGTGCGTGATCTCAGCTCACAGCAACCTCTGCCTCCCAGGTTCAAACGATCCTCCCACCTCAGCCTCCTGAGTAGCTGGGACTACAGGCACCTGCCACCATGCCCAGATAATTTTTGTATTTTTAGTAGAGACAAGGTTTCATCATGTTGGCCAGGATGGTCTTGAACTCCTGACCTCAAGTGATCTACCCACCTCAGCCTCCCAAAGTGCTGGGATTACAGACATGAGCCACTGCACCCGGCCCTGTTATCTTTCTAAACTCTTAAGTTAGAAAACTTTCCAGGTAATGGCTAAGACAGGCATATTGACAGAGACACCATCAAACACTTGCAGGCCAAACTGTGAAGTCATTTCAATATGACACCCAGTGACTGCTTTTGCATCTGTCATTCTCAACCCATTTACACTCTTTCTTCTTATAAGAGGAGATTTTTTGGCTGGGTGCAGTGGCTCACACCTGCCATCCCAGCACTTTAGGAGGCCAAGGCAGTCAGATTGCTTGACACCAGCCTGGGCAACATGGTGAAACCCCATCTCTACAAAAAATACAAAAATTAGCTTGGCATGGTGATTCACATGTGTAGTCACTTGGGAGGTTGAGGTGGGAGGATTGCTTGAGGCTGGGAGGCAAGTTTCAGTGAGCTGTGATCATGCCACTGCACTCCAGTCTGATCAAAAGAGTGAAGCCTGGAAGAAAGAGAAAGAGGGAAGGAACAGAGAGAGGGAGAGAAAGAGAGAGAGAGAGAAAGAGAAGGGAGGGAGGAAGGGAGGGAGAAGGGAAGAAGGGAGGGAGGGAGGGAGGGAAGGAAGGAAGGAAGGAAGGAAGGAAGGAAGGAAGGAAGGAAGGAAGGAAGGAAGGAAGGAAGGAAGGAAGGAAAGGAAAGGAAGGAAGGAATTCACTGAAGACTTTTTGTCATCTAAGCTGTGTAAAATTACTGAGGAATAGTGAGGAGAGGAAAACCAGGAAAGCAGCCCTGCTGACAATTTTAACCTTACCCAGGAGAAAACGAAAAATTGCAGGGTTTCTCCTACGCACTGCGATGCTAGAAGATACTGAGTAGAGATGCACTTTAGGGTGAAGGGACATATTAAAGGGGTTTTGGTTATGGAAAGATAGGTATCCACACTTAGTCTGGTGGGCCTGAAGAGAGATGAACTGGAGGAAACATTTCATTTCATATGAGGCAGCTGGTGGAGAAGTAAAAGAAGGAACCCAGCCAGCCAGCTGGCACTCTATCCAGAAACAACTGGGAAGATGCTCCCTGGCTCAGGACCCGACAGAACTCCCCTCCACTGCCTCGAACCTTCAGCATAAGTTTAGTATATGCAGCATTGTGGGCAGTTTTCAACAAGGCAGTGTGGGAGACAGGCAGAACTTCCCAGGGGAGGAAAAGATAGAGGGCTAAGGAGCAACAGGGAAAATATAAACCTTCCAAGAATATCCAGGGACCTACCGTTAGTGGAATAATGGTTCAAGTTAATGATTATTCATTCACCCTTTAATTCAACCAATATTAACTGAGCACCACCTACATGCTATGGACAGTCCAGCCAGTGTGCACCAGTGCAGGAAAACCAATTGTGCACGTTCCTTTCCAACTCCACGTTTAGTGATGTCATGTTGGCAGTTTGAAATCAACCATGGTAGGAATATTGACACCATAGTAATTGGCAAATGTTACAAATCAGGACATTTTTCCCCTCAGAGAGTTGGTTTGCCACTAACCACAGGCCAGTCACTGTTTTGGACAGTGAGAAAAGAGCAATGAGCAAAACAGACAAGGTGATAACCTTAGGAGAGCATATGTTCTAGAAGGGAAAGATCAAAGAATTGATTGATTGATTCACAAGCTATTTTCAAATGGTGAATAGGGCTAGGAAGACAATAAAAAGGGGTGACTAATAGTCTGCAGAGGTTGGGAAGATCTCTTTAACGAGGTAACACATGGCTGGATGCAGTGCTCACACCTGTAATCCCAGCACTTGGGGAGGCCAAGGTGGGAGGATCACTTCAGTCCAGGAATGTGAGACCAGCCTGGGTAACATAGCGAGACCCCATCTCTATAAAAAAATTTTTTTTCAATTAGCCAGGCATGGTAGTTTGCACCTGTAGTTCCAGTTACTCAGGAGGCTAAGGTAAGAGGATCGCTTAAGCCCAGGAATTCAAGGCTGCAGTGAGCTATGATTGTGCCACTGCACTCCAGCCTGAGTGACAGAGTGAGGATAGATAGATAGATAGATAGATAGATAGATAGATAGATAGATAGATAGTAAGTATAGGTGCAGTGGCTCACACCTGTAATCCCAGCACTTTGGGAGGCCAAGGCGGGCGGATCACCTGAAATCAGAAGTTCAAGACAAGCCTGGCCAACATGGTAAAACCCTGTCTCTACTAAAAATACAAAAAACATTAGCTGGGCATGGTGGCACACACCTGTAATCCCAGCTACTTGGGAGGCTTAGGCAGGAGAAAAGTTTGAACCTGGGAGGCAGAGGTTGCAGTGAGCCAGAACTGCGCCACTGCACTCTACCCTGGACAACAGAGCGAGACTCCATCTCAATAAATAGATAAATAAGAGAGGTAAGCAACACTTGAGCAGTGAAATGAATTTTTAAAAGAAAATCATTCCAGCAGTTTGCGGTCATCTGTAGAGCAGGCAGCTCTGTGTGGCAGGCTATTATAGTCTCCCCTCCTAAAAACACCTTCTGGCAGGGTGAGGTGGCTCACGCCTATAATCCCAGCACCTTGGGAGGCCGAGGCAGGCAGATCAAGAAGTCAAGAGATCGAGACCATCCTGGCCAACATGGTGAAACTTCGTCTTTACTAAAAATAAAAAAATTAGCTGGGCGTGGTGGCACGTGCCTGTAGTCCCAGCTACTTGGGAGGCTGAAGCAGGAGAATCGCTTGAACCCAGGAGGCTGAGCTTGCAGTGAGCCGAGATGGTGCCACTGCAGTCCAGCTTGGTGACAGAGCAAGACTCCGTCTCAAAAAAAAAAAAACCACACAAAACAAAACAAAACCTTCCCCTGCTCCTTTGCCCTCTCTAGCCCCTCCCCCTTTTCTCTCCTTGCCTTTATAGCCAGCTGCTCCCAAGAGAGCAAGAGAGGTCTCTGTTTATTTCCTCCAATTCTTCTTCTCCTTGCTTGCTCCCACCACTCACCAATACCACTCTTGTCAAGGTCATGAGCAAACTTCATACTGCTGAGTCCCATGGTTGGCTTTCATCCTTTATCTGACTGAAGCTCTTGGCAGCATTTGACAGACCCAGTCACTCCCTCCTCCTCACATATTGTTTGCATTTGGCTTCCAGGATGTCACCCCTCCTGAATTCCTCCCATCTCACCAGCTGGACTTTTTTTTTCTTCAGTCTCTTTTGCTGGTTCTTCTCTAAACCCCAGACCTCTAAATGCGGAGGTGTCCCGGCCTCACTTCTTGGACCTCTTCCCTTTCCTGACTATACTTCTTTTTCAGGGACCTCATCCAGTCTCACAGCTGTAGGTTCCAGCTCCATGCTGATGAGTCTCAAACCCACGTCAGCTAGCCAGACCGCTCACCTGAACACCCACTGCTTACTTCACATCTCCACCTGGAGCTAGAGTGATCCTTTAAACTGTGATTTATACCTCATCACTCCTTTGCTTAAAATCCTCCAATGGCAATACAGTGAGGCAAAGATAGTCTTTTTAACAAATGGTGCTGGAACAACAGTATATCCATGATATAGTTTGGCTCTGTGTCCCCCCCCCAAATCTCACCTTGAATTGTAATAATCCCCATGTGTCAAGGGTGGGAGCAGGTGGAGGTAATCAAATGATGGGGAAGGTTTCCTCCATGCTGTTCTCCTGATAGTGAGTGAGTCTCACAAGATCTGATGGTTTTAGAAGCCTCTGGCATTTCCCCTGCTGGCACTCACTCCATCCTGCTGCCCCGTGAAGAAAGTGCCTGCTTCTCCTTTGCCTTCCACCATGATTATAAGTTTCCTGAGGCTTCCCCAGCAATGAGAAACTGTGAGTCAATTAAACCTCTTTCCTTTATAAATTACCCAGTCTCAGGTATTTCCTCATAGCAGTGTGAGAACAGAATAATACAATCCACTTATAAAAAATGAATCCAGACACAGATCTTATAGCCTTCACAAAAATTAGCTCGAAATAGATCACAACCCTAAATGGAAAAATGGAACACTATAAAACTTCTGCCTATGATTTAGGCGTTTGCCCCTTCCAAAATTCCTATTGAAACTGAATCCCCAATGTGGCATGATTAGGGCCTTTAAAAGGTGATAGGGTCATGAGGGTTCTGCTCTCATGAATGAATTAACCCATTTATGGATTAATGGATTAAAGGGTTAATGGATGAATGGATTACTATGAGAATGAGACTAGTGGCTTTAAAAGGAGAGGAGAGACTTGATCTAGCACACTCAGGCCCCTCACCTTGTGATGCTCTGCACCACCTTGGGACTGTATGGAGAGTCCCACAGCAAGAAGGCCCTCACCAGATGCAGCCCTTCACCATGGACTTCTCAGCCTCCATAACTATAAGACATTCCTTTCCTTTATAAATTACCCAGTTTTAGTTATCCAGTTAAGAGCAATAGAAAGTGAACTAAGACACTCCTAGAAGATAACATAAGAGAAAATCTAGATGGCCTAGAGTTTGGCAATGATTTTTTTAGATATATCACAAAAGGCACAATTCATAAAAGAAATAATTGATAAGCTGGATTTCACAAAAATTAAAAGTTTCTGCTCTGTGAAAAACACCGTCAACAGAATAAAAACAGAAGCCACAGACTGGGAGAAAATATTTGCAAAAGACAGATCTGATAAAGGACTGTTATCCAAAATTTTTATTTTATTTTATTTCATTTTATTTTATTTTATTTTGAGATGGAGTTTTGCTCTTTTTGCCCAGGCTGGAGTGCAATGGCACAATCTTGGCTCACTGCAACTTCCGCCTCCTGGGCTTAAATAATTCTTGTGCCTCAGCCTCCCGAGTAGCTGGGACTACAGGTACATGCCACCAAACCTGGCTAATGTTTTTGTATTTTTAGTAGAGATGAAGTTTCACCATGTTGGCCAGGCTGGTCTCGAACTCATGACCTCAGGCGATCCACCTGCCTCGGCCTATCAAAGTCCCGGGATTACAGGTGTGAGCCACTGCCCCAGGCTCAAAATTTATATAGTTTATATAGAACTTTACATAGAACTCTGAATACTCAGCCAACAATAAGAAAACAACCCAATTGAAAAATGAGCCAAAGGCCTTAGCAGACACCTCACCAAAGAAGAGTTGGCAAATAAGTATACAAAAAGGCGCTCACATCATATGTCATCAGGAAAATGCATATTAAAACCATGAGACACCTTTATACAGCTGTTAGAATGACCCAAATCCAGAACACTGACATCGCCCAATGCAGGCTAGAGTGTGGAGCAACGGGAACTCTCATTCATTACTGGTGGAAATGCAAAATAGTACTATCGCCTTGGAAGACAGTTTGCTGGTTTCTAAACATACTAAACATACTCTTTTACACAAAACTAAACTTACTCTTAACATAAAATCTAGCAATCATGCTCCCTGGTATTTACCCGAAGGAGTTGAAGACTTACGTCCACACAAAAGTCTGCACGCCAATATTTATAGCAGCTTTATTCATAACTGCCAAAACTTGGAAGCAAACAAGAGGTCCTTCAGTAGGTAAATGGATAAAGAAACTGGTACATCCAGACACTGGAATACTATTCAGAGCTTAAAAACAAACTTCCAAGCCACGAAAAGACATGGAGGATGCTTAAATGTCTATTACTAAGTAAAGGAAGCCAATCTGAAAAGGCCACATACTGCAAGATTCCAACTATAGGACATTCTGAAAAAGGCAACACTATGGAGACAGTAAAAAGATCAACAGTGGCCGGGCACGGTGGCTCACACCTGTAATCCCAGCACTTTGAGAGGCCGAGGCAGGTGGATCACCTGAGGTCAGGAGTTTAAGACCAGCCTGGCCAACATGGTGAAATCCCGTCTCTACTAAAAACACAAAAATTAGCTGGGGTGGTGCGGGATGCCTGTAATCCCAGTTACTCAGGAGGCTGAGGGAGGAGAGTTGCTTGAACTCAGGAGGCGGAGGTTGCAGCGAGCCGAGATCGTGCCACTCTGCTCTGGCCTGGGCAATAAAGCGCGACTCAGTCTCAAAAAACAAACAAACAAACAAAAAGATCAATGGTTACCAAAGTTTAGAGGGGAGAGAGAGATAAATAGGTGGGGCCCAGAGGATTTGTAGGGCAGTGAAACTAGTCTATATGATACTATAGTAGTGGATACATGTCATTGTACATTTGTCTAAGCCCATAAAATGTACACCAAGAGTAAACTCTAATGTTAAACTATGGACTCTAGGTGATTATGAATGTCATTGTAGGTTCATCACTTCTCACAAATATACCCTCCAGCGGAGGATATTGACAGTGGGGGAGGTTGTACATGTGTGAGGTCATGGGGTATATGAAATATCTGTGTACCTTCTGCTTAATTTTTCTGTGAACCTAAAACTGCTCTAAAGTTTATTTGGCCCAGTGTGGCTCATGACTGTAATCCCAGCACCTGGGGAGGCTGAGTCAGGTGGATCACTTGAGGTCAGGTGTTCAAGACCAGGCTGGCCAACATCATGAAACCCTGTCTCTATTAGAAATACAAAAGTTAGCTGGTTGTGGTGGCATGTGCCTGTAATCCCAGCTACTAGGGAGTCTGAAGCATGAGAATCATTTGAACCAAGGAGGCGGAGGTTACAGCTAGCAGAGATCGCACCACTGCACTCCAGTCTGGGAGTCGGAGTGAGACTCTGTCTTAAATAAATTAATTAATAAAATTTTAAAATAAAAAGTGAAGTCTATTAAGGCATTTAAAAAAAAATCCTCGAACAGCTCCCATCTTGCTTAAAGTAAACACCAAAGTCATTAAAATTATCTACAAGGCCCCCTCCCTGTACTTCTGTGACCCACCCTGGATTCATTCGAAGACCTGCTTCATTGTAAGAGCTTTAGGAGGAGTGGGAGACTGAGGCTGACCTAGTTCAGTTTCCTTGCTCCCCAGACAGGCCCGAGCAAGGGCTTGGGAGCCAGGCACTTATGTGAGAGACAAATTCAGGACCCACATATGATGGGAGTAGGAGGAGAAAAGCCATCAGACAGCCCATTTGTGAAGGGTGGACATGTGGGTTTCTTCCCACCAGGAACCCTCTGGGTAAGCATCTAGAACCCACCCGTGGTGGGGGGTGCGGGGGGTACAGGCTGCTGGGCCTCTTTGTGCTCTCTCCCATCCTCCCCTGTTTCGGGTTGTTCTGGGGGCCATAACTGTGGGGAGCTTCTCTTTCTCCAGCTTGCAGTCCTGCAAGCCCCCATGGCATCTGAGAAATCTCCCAGGCTCAGAAGGCTTGAGCCCAGGCACTTGGAGAGGATGTTGCCGGATGCTGGAGGCCTCCACAGACTCTGGTGGGGAACTGCCCAGGGTCCAGGCCAGGGGGAGGGCCTATCCAAGTCCCACCCACCTCTGATGGCTGGAGGCTCCAGGTATCACCAAAGATTTGAAAACTTGATTGTGTCTACAGCCATTTTACCCTGACAGAGTGAACAGTACTGCATATATTTAATAGTCTTAAGGATAAATATAGAGAGAGGTTAAAAGCATAAAAAAATCCATGAGAATGCTAAACATTAGATTCAGAATACTGTTGCCACTGAAAGAAGCGGCAGATGTGGTCTAGGAAGCCTCAGCTGTATTAGTAATTATTTTTTGTTTTTTTGAGATGGAGTCTTGCTCTGTCGCCCAGGCTGAAGTACAAGGGCGCGATCTCTGCTCACTGTAATCTCCGCCTCCTGGGCTCGAGCAATTCTCCTGTCTCAGTTTCCCAAGTAGCTGGGACCACAGGCACACACCATGATGCCTGGCTAATTTTTGTACTTTTAGTAGAGATGGGATTTCACCATATTGGTCAGGCTGGTCTCAAACTCCTGACCTCAGGTGATCCACCCGCCTCAGCCTCCCAAAGTGCTGGGATTACAGGCATGAGCCATAGCGCTCAGCCATTAATGTTTATTTTTTAATTGGATGTTCATTATATTTTTCTCTGTACATTTTTATATATTTGATTTATTACTTTTTTTATTATTATTATTTGAGACAGAGTCTCACTCTGCCACCCACGTTGAGTGCAATAACACAATCATTGCTCACTGCAGCCGTGACCTCCTGAGCTCAAGCAATCCTCCCACCTCAGCCTTTCAAGTAGCTGGGACTACAGGCACATGACACCACACTCAGCAAATTTTTTTTTTTTTTTGAGATGAAGTCTTGCTCTGTTGCCCAGCCTGAAGTGTAGTGGCGCGATCTCGGTTCACTGCAACCTCCACCTCCCAGGTTCAAGTGATTCTCCTGCCTCAGGCTCCTGAGTAGCAGGGACTACAGTTATGTGCCACCATGCCCAGCTGTTTTTTTGTATTTTTAGTAGGGATGGGGTTTCACCATGTTGTCCAGGCTGGTCTTGAACTCCTGACCTCAGGTGATCCACCCGCCTCAGTCTCCTAAAGTGCTAGGATTACAGACATGAGCCACCAGGCATGGCCAGCTAATTTTTTAATTTTGGGTAGAGATGGGGTCTTGCTATGTTGCCCAGGCTGGTCTTGAACCCCTGGCCTCAAGCAATCTTCCTACCTCGGTCTCCCAAAGTGCTGGGATTACAAGTGTGAGCTATTGCACCCAGCCTATATAATTATTTTTAAACAAATATTTAAATTATTCAGAAAATTTTTGAAAAGGAAGAAAAATGGGAGGATTAGACTTGCTATATATAAAAAAGCACATTATAAAGCACAAGTAATTAAAAGTTTGTCATCAGAGCAAAAATAGACCAATCTATGAAGTAAAACAGAAAGTCCAGAAATAGCCCCCAAGTGCCTATGGGATAAAGAATAAAAGGAAGGTATCATTTTAAATTAGTAGGGTGGGATACATGACTCAATAAATGGTCTCAGGGATACTAGCTTTCATTCTTACCCCCAGGATAAATTTAAGATAGATTTTTTTAATGTAATGCAAAAATTAAGTCATAAAAGAGGAAAACATATGAATTTAGCTACACTCTTGGCAGAGAAGGCCTTTGTAGCATGATATATTCAGACACCATAAAAGGAAAATTTTGTTTAATTTTTGTCTGAATAAAAACTTTAGACTTCTTCAAGAAAAGACAAACCCGGAGAAAGTATTTACAGATGTATGGCTACTTTACTTAAATCCAATAAAGTCTTAATAATCGACAATGTAAGAGATAACCCAAATGGAAAAAAAATGGGTAATGGAATGAATAGTTGATAGGAAACAATAAAAACAGCCATTAAGCATGAAAAAAAATACATAACTTTAGTAATTAAAGAAATACAGGCGACTATAGTTAATAATTTATCATATATTTCAAGATAACAGCCTGGGTGTAGTGACTCATGCCTATAATCCCAGCACTTTGGGAGGCTGAGGCAGGTGGATCACTGAGGTGGATCACCTGGGTCGGGAGTTCGAGACCAGTCTGGCAAACATGGTGAAACCCTGTCTCTACAAAATATACAAAAATTAGCTGGGGGGTGGTGGCAGGTCCCTGTAATCCCAGCTACTCGGGAGGCTGAAGCGGGAGAATTGCTTGAACCTTGGAGGCAGAGGTTGGAGTAAGCCGAGATGATGCCACTGCCCTTCAGCCTGGGTGACAGAGCAAGACTGTGTCTCAAAAAAAAAAATAGCTTAGAAGAGATTTGGAACGTTCCCAACACTAAGAAATGGTAAGTGTTTGAGGGGGTTGGTATGCTATGTACCGTCATTAGATCATTACACATTGTATGCATGTGTGATGCATGTAAACATGGTGGGCCAGGCACAGTGGTGCACCTGTATTCCCAGCTGCTCTGAGGGCTGAAAAGTCACCTGAGACTAGGAGTTTGAATCCAGCCTGAGCACCATGGCAAGTTTTAAAACTTTTTTTTTTTTTTCTGAAATGGAGTTTTGCTCTTGTTGCCCAGGCTGGAGTGCAATGGCACAACCTAGGCTCACTGCAATGTCCACCTCCAGGTTCAAGGGATTCTCCTGCCTCAGTCTCCCAAGTAGCTGGGATTACATGTGCCCGCCACCACGCCTGGCTAATTTTTTGTATTTTTATTAGTGACGGGGTTTCACCATTTTGATCAGGCTGATCTTGAACTCCTGACTTCAGGTGATCCACCTACATTGGACTCCCAAAGTGCTGAGACTTTCTGCACTCATGCCACTGCACTCCAGCCTGGGCAACAAGAGCGAAACTCCATCTCAAAAAAAAAAAAAAAAAAAGAATGGGTGGGTCTCTATGTGTGGGTATGGAAATTGTCCTAATGTAATTTATTACATAAGCATAATTAAATATGAGTACTTTATTTAATATATTTAATATATTATTAAATAATGAAAGCAAAATACACAGCAGTGCCATTGCATAGTCTAATTTGTGGTTTAAGAGTTCACATGTTCTAAAATACACATAACCACTGTGAAAACGCATTTGCTCTTTTGAACTTTTGCAATTCTTATTTTTTAACCACACCAGTGTTACATTTTTATTTTTAAAAAGCTAGTTTTTTAATGAGAAAAAATGATGTAACAGATATAAAATGACTGACTTGGAACAATATTATTATGTGAAAAAAGTTGGGTTTCAAAACAGCATGTATATGATAATCACATTTCTTTCTTTATACATCTGTAATTATTTCCATATATATTTTTGTGCATTGCAAATTGAAAGAATTTAGCCAAAATGTTCGTTGTGGAAATCCCCAGCTGTCATTATTTTTCCATCTGCTTCTTTGAACTTTGTGTTGTTCTGTAACAGTTTCTCAGCCTCAGCACTATTGGCATTTAGGACCAAATACTTTTTTTGTCCCGGGGACTGTCCTGTATCTTGTAGGATGTTTTGCAACATCTCTGGCCTCTACCTACTAGATGCCAGTAGCACCCCAACCTGTGACAAATAACATGTTTCCAGACTGTGACATGTTGCTTCTGGGATACAAAATCACACCCCCCACAACCACTTGATCTACAAGAAACATGATTTGTTTATATAATTTAAAAATGTGTTTATGTAATAAAAAATAATACATTGGATAGAAATACAGATCAGCCCACCTCGGCCTCTCAAAGTGCTGGGATTACAGATGTCAGCCACTGCGCCCAGTGGTATTTTGTATATCAAAACATAGAAAATTACAGTAAAAATAGGCTATAAAAATAAAAATTGGGCTGGGCATGGTGGCTCACCCCTGTAATACCAGCACTTTGGGAGGCTGAGGCGGGCAGATCACGAGGTCAAGAGATCACGACCATCCTGGTCAACATGGTGAAACCCTGTCTCTACTAAAAATACAAAAATTAGCCAGGCGTGGTGGTGCACACCTGTAGTCCCAGCTACTTGGGAGGCTGAAGCAGGAGAATCGCTTGAACCCGGGAGGCAGAGGTTGCAGTGAGCCGAGATAGCACCACTGCCCTACAGGTTAGGAGACAGAGCGAGACTCCATCTCAAAAAAAAAAAAAAAAAAAGAAAAGAAAACAGGTATACAAAATACCATTGTGCTACAATTGCCTGCAGTATTCAATACAGTAACATGCTGTCCAGGTTCGTAGGCTGGGAGCGGTAGGCTATACCATGTAGCCTAGGTGCGCTAGGTACACCATCTAGATTGTGTAAGTACAACCTATGATGTTCACACATTGATGAAATCTCCTGATGCGTTTCTCAGAATATATCCGTTGTTAGGTGATGCATGACCGTACTTTGTTATGGCAGCCCCAGGAAACTAATGCGGTTGTCTACTCAGCATCCATTACCCTCTTCCTAACGACACCCAAATTTTCGTTTGTATATTTGTCCCTTCTGCATACAGGAAACCATAGAGATGGCTTAGCCAATCAGCATGTTTTATTTTCTCCTCCATAAGTCATTGGTTTGGAGGTGGACACATCTTTAACTGGGGCAATCAGAGTGACTCTCAACACTCTCCCTTAGAATAGAGGCACAGAGGGCTCCTCGAGAAGGATGTGAACCACTAGACATGAACCAGAAAGCATAAGGCTTGGATTACATCTGGTAACAGCCATCTTCAGATGCAGCCAACAGGGTGGGCAACAGAGCAGAGAGACTTAAAGGCCCTGGGTCATGGGAGATGTCTTAAAACCACGAGATCAGTCTGCGCTGGAACAATGAACGTCTTACAGTTAGTTAAAGGCTTTACAGTTTAAACCAGTTTAACTGAGATTTGGCGGTCCTGCAACCCAAAGCTTCCCAGCTGACAAGCTGGCAACACAGGGCAGATTGTACCACCTCAAGCCAAGTGAGGGGCTTTAAAAGAATCTGTTGGAGGCTGGCTGCGGTGGCTGGTGCCTGTAATCCCAGCACTTTGGGAGGCCGAGGCGGGTGGATCACCTGAGGTCAGGAGTTTGAGACCAGCCTAACCAACATGATGAAACACCATCTCTACTAAAAATACAAAATCAGTCGCGTATGGTGGCACACATCTGTAATCCCAGCTACTTAGGAGGCTGAGGCAGGAGAATCGCTTGAACCCAAGAGGTGGAGGTTGCAGTGGGCCAAGATCACACCATTGCACTCCAGCCTGGGCTACAGAGTGAGACTCCATCTCAAAAGACAAAAATAAATAAATAAATTACAAACTAAGGAGTCCCTTGGAGAGATAGACATGAAGGACTCGGGGCTGAAGCCACACCCAAAGAGTCTAAAGCCTGGAGGCCATGGCTGGAACTCACCCTGCTTGGCAAATACAGGAAGAGACATGACGGTGGTGGGAAGGGCCTGCACCAGAGCCTGGTGGGACAAGGATGGATGTGCATCTCCCGGAGGCCAGAGATGGGCTCGCTGAAGGGAGCTGGGCCGGGTCTCCTTGAGAGAGACTCTGCCCAGGAGAACCTGCTGCAAGTAAAGCAGGCGAATGAATCAGAAAGCAGGAGCCTTGCATTGGTGACCAATTGGGCAGCAGGAGTCATCCAGTTCCCTGGATTTCCCGCTTAAAATTATAACACAGCAGGTCAACCAAAGCCCTTCCTGCTCCTCACCTCTCTTCCCCTGCCCACTCTAGTTCTGCAGAGACCAAAAGGACAGGTGGTGAAGGAGGCCAGAGGTTGAGAGTCAGAAAAGCGATCAGACCACTCCCCACGGTTCCCGGACTAAGACAGGCCCCAGCTGAAGCAGGATAGAGGGCGTTAGTAGGATAAAATATTGAATATTAGAAGAGATAAGACTTCTTTATTATTAAAAGGAGTCTTTTCTTATAACTAAAAGGTCCTGGAAAAACTATGGGCCATCCCCAGATTTTAACCAGGTCTAGTGAGCACTGTTGTGCCCACATCCCGGGCATTCAACCTATGCAGGAAGGCCTTGTATTGCCAATACCCGAGCGTCTGCCTGAGGGCTTTTATCCGGCCAGGGAGGGTGCTCAACCCTCGAGCAAGGCAAACAGGAAGGGGTCAAGTGCCTGGAAGTAGTCTTCAACCAAGGAGGGACAGGAAGTCATGGGCTAAGTACCACAGCTTCCTGCCCCCCAGTCGGGATAATGCTGTGACCTCTGGCCTGAAGACTCACTCTTTAATGGCCCATTCCCTTTCCTATCTCACTTCCTCACTATTTATACCCAGTTCATGCCTCAGGGTCTGTTTCCAGGGACACCCAAACCAAGACAGCAGAAATAGACAAGATGATGTCAAACAGCAGGTTTGAGTGGGCAGGAGGGTGGGGGTGGGCGTGGGATGTTTCCTGTCACTTGTCTATCCAATAAACCCATCACTTAATTATTTTACTGATAATCAAGTTTCCTGCCTAAAACCTGGGGACAAGAGGCAGTGGGAGATTTTCATTCTCTTCCGCATGTTCACCACATCTTGAAACTGAAGCTGAAGAGAGTTAGATACTCATCACATGGCTCTTCTGACTTCTTCCTGCCTCTTGAACTTTCCGTTTCCTCCCGTGGTGCCCTTAAGAGTGGGGCGAAGTGCATACAGGGCTCCAGCTCACATGATGTGAGCTTATAGAGCTGGGGTACTTTGGCTGATCTACGTCAGGGTAGCTAGTTTCCAACAGCCCAAGGGCCTTACCTTGTTTTTTCCTTTTTTAAAAACTAAAGTGTAATTTACCTGCAGTAAAAATCAGTCCTTTTTTTTTTTTTTTTTTTTTTTTTTGAGACAGGGTCTCACCCTGTCGCCCAGGCCAAAGTGCAGTGACACTACACTGGCTCACTGCAGCTTTGACCTCCCTGGGCTCAGATGATCCTCCCACCTCAGGCTCCCGAGTAGCTGGGACCACAGGAGCTCACCACCACACTCAGCTAATTTTTGTATTTTTAGCAAAGACAGGGTTTCACCATGATTGCAAGACTCAAAAAAAAAAAAATTGTTTCTGCCTGGCACAGTGGTGCACACCTGTTATCTCAGCTATTCAAGAGGCTGAGGCAGGAAGATTGCTTGAGGCCAAGAGTTCAAGACTGCAGTGTTCTATGATTGTGCCTGTAAATAGCTATTATACTCCAGCCTGGGCAATATAGCAAGACCCTGTCTCTAAAATTTAAAAGAAAAATTGGCCAGGTGCAGTGACTCACTCCTATAATCCCAGCACTTTTGGAGGCCGAGGCAGGCAGATCACTTGAGATCAGGAATTTGAGACCAGCCTGGCTAACATGGTGAAACCCCATCTCTACTAAAGATATGAAAATTAGCCAGGTGTGGTGGCAGGTGTCTGTAATCCCAGCTACTCAGGAGGCTGAGGCACAGGTATGAGAATCGCTTGAACCCGGGAGGAAAGGGTTGCAGTGAGATGAGATCGTGCCACTGCACTCCAGCCTGGGTGACAGGGCGAGACTCTCTCAAAAAAAAAAAAAAAGGGGGGGGGAATTTTTTTTTTTTGAGATGGAGTCTTGCTCTGTTGTCCAGGCTGGAGTACAGTGGCACGATCTCAGCTCACTGCAACCTCCAACTTCCGGGTTCAAGCGATTCTCTTTTCTCAGCATCCCAAGTAGCTGGGATTACAGGCATGCGCCACCACACCTGGCTTATTTTTGTACTTTTAGTAGATACGAGGTTTCCCCATGTTGGCCAGGCTGGTCTCAAACTTCCTGCCTCAGGTGATCCGCCCACCTCGCCTCCCAAAGTGCTGGGATTATAGGCATGAGCCATTGCACCCAGCTGAGAAAAATTATTTCTACTGGTTTGTTTCTAGTTTGTAAAAATCCCATTGATTCTTGCATATAGACTTTGTATCCAGCAACTTTTGCAGCTGAGTCTTAACTCCCAGAATAAAGGGTGGGACATTCCTGATTCGGTTCATGCCTAAGAAAGCTCAGTGACAGGCAGATTCTGAAAGTGATGTTTCAGACTAGAAAACAATGGAGTGTCTGTGTTTTCAAGGATCTGTGGGCTTTCCCCCAAAGCTTTCTATTGCCTACCTCCACTCCTGAGTCACTTACCAGGCTCCCAGTGCATCATGGGCAACTGGGAATCCAGGAAATGGAACTTTAAGTTAGAGCCAGACTAGCTGGGGGAAGGGCAGGCATGAGGAGAAGGAGCGGTGGTTCAGCTTCTGTGAGTCCACGGAGGCCAGAAGTCCATCCTCCAGCTTCCTATCTTCCCCCCTACATTTTCTCATGCTTATTCTCATTTCTCATTACAAAACGGATGTGAGGTGATGCACAAAACTGCCTACAATTTGGAAAGACAAAATTAGTATAGAAGCCTGAAAAACACAGGAAGATCCCTTCTCTACAAAAATATTTTTTTAAAAAATTAGCCAGACATGGTAGCACACGACGACTGGAACCCCAGCTATCTGGAGGCTGAGGTGAGAGGATCGCTTGAGCTCAGGAGTTCGGGGCTGCAATGAGCCATGATCATGCCACTGCACTCCAGCTTGGGGAACAGAATGAGACCCTGTAAAAAAATTAATATATAAGGAAATTGAAGGGAAAATGGGGACACAGACATAAACTGAAATCAGGCTTGGGTGAGCAAAACTATGGACGGAAAACACATCAGAGTCTAGAGGTTTGGAGAAGCCAGGGTCAAAGGCAATGCCAGGGCCAGAAGCAGACCCAAGGCTGTGCCTCACACCTTAGGGAGTCGAAATTTATTCTGACCACTGTCATCTCTTCTCTAGATGACTGCATTCACTCCTCTCTGTTCACCCGGCTTGTAGCTCCGCTTCCTCCGCACAATCTACTGTCAAACTAGCAGGCAGAGAGATCTTTTAAAAACACAAATCAACTCCAGAATGGGAGAAAATATCTGCCATCCACGTGTGATTAAGGGTCTAGCCTAGGCTGGGTACGGTGGGTCATTCCTGTAATCCCTGTCACACGCATCCTTGTAAAGAGACCACCAAACAGGCTTTGTGTGAGCAATAAAGCTTTTTAATCACCTGGGTGCAGGTGGGCTGAGTCCAAAGAGTCAGCGAAGGGAGATAGGGGTGGGGCAGTTTTATAGGATTTGGGTGGGTAGTGGAAAATTACAGTCAAAGGGATTTTTCTCTTGCAGGCAGGGGCGGGGGTCACAAGGTGCTCAGTGGGGGAGCTTCTGAGCCAGAAGGAATTTCACAAGGTTAATCCATCAGTTAAGGTAGGGCAGGAACAAATCACAATGGTGCAATGTCATCAGTTAAGGCAGGAACCGGCCATTTTCACTTCTTTTGAGATTCTTCAGTTGCTTCAGGCCATCTGGATGTATACATGCAGGTCACAGGAGATATGATGGCTTAGCTTGGGCTCAGAGGCCTGACATTCCTGTCTTCTTATATTAATAAGAAAAACAAAACAAGATAGTGTTGAAGTGTTGGGGCAGTGACAATCCCAGCACTTTGGGAGGCCAAGGTGAGTGGATCACCTTGTCGGAGGCATCTGAATCAGAGCGACTCCATCTTGATTAGAAGCTGTGTAAAATAAGGCTGAAACCTACGGGGCTGAATCCCCAGATGGTTAGGCCTTCTAAGTCACTGGATGAGATAGGACGTCAGCACAAAATACAGGTCATAAAGACCTTGCTGATAAAACAGGTTGCAGTAAAGAAGCCGGCTAAAACCCACCAAAACCAAGAGGACCAAGAGAGTGACCTCTGGTGGTCCTCACTGCTACACTCCCACCAGCGCCATGACAGTTTACAGACGCCATGGCAATGTCAGGAAGTTACCCTATATGGTCTAAAAGGGGAGGCATGAATAACCCACCCTTTGTTTAGCATATAATCAAGAAATAACCATAAAAATAAGCAACCAGCAGCCCTTGGGGCTGCTCTGCCTATGGAGTAGCCATACTTTTATTTCTTTACTTTCCTGATAAACTTGCTTTCACTTTACTTTATGGATTCGCTCTGAATTCTTTCTTACACAGGATCCAAGAACTCTCTCTTGGGGTCTGAATCCTGACCCCTTTCCAGTAACATCCTGAGGTTGGGAGTTCGAGACCAGCCTGGCCAACACAGTGAAACCTCATCGCTACTAAAATACAAAAAATTAGCCAGGCATGGTGGCGTGTGCCTGTAGTCCCAGCTACTCAGCAGGCTGAGGCACAAGAATCGCTTGAACCCAGGAAGTGGAGGTTGCAGTGAGCTGAGATCGGGAAACTGCACTCCAGCCTGGGTGACATACTGAGACTGTCTCAAAAAAAAAAGAAGAGGGAGGGGGTCTAGCATCCAGAATATTTAAAGAACTACTACAACTCAATAAAAGAAACAAGTAACCCAATTTTAAAATGCGCAAAAGACTTGAATAGACATTTCTCCAAAGAAGTCATAAAAATGGCCAACAAGCACGTGGGAAGACGCTCAACATCATTAGTCATTAGGGAAATGCAAATAAAAACCACACCTGCTAGGATAACTATACTCAAAGACACAATAATGCGTATTGGTGTGATTGTGGAGAAATTGGAACCTTCATATTTTGATGGTAGGAGCTTAAATTGGTGCAGCTACTTTGGAAAACAGTTTGGCAATTCTTCAAAAGGTTCACAGAGTTACCATGTGACCCCCAAAATTCTATCCAAGGTAACTGGAATACTATGAAGCAATTAAAATGAAAGACTTGGCTGGGTGGGGTGGCTCACATCTGTAATCCCAGCACTTTGGGAGGCCAAGGCAAGTGGATCACGAGGTCAGGAATTCAAGATCAGCCTGGCCAAGATGGTGAAACCTCGTCTCTACTAAAAATACAAAAAGAAAAAAAAATAGCTGGTCATGGTGGTGGGTGCCTATAATCCCAGCTGCTCAGGAGGCTGAGTCAGGAGAATCTCTTGAACCCAGGAGGCAGAAGTTGCAGTGAGCTAAGATCGCACCACTGCACTCTAGCCTGGTTGACAGAGCAAGACTCCATCTCAAAAAACAAAATGAAAGATTCCTACAATGTGTGACAACTTGGATAAAATCTCATTCACCTACTGTTGAGTGAAAGAAGCGAGGAGAAATGAGTAGGAATTGTATGATTCCATGATATGAAAGTCAAAAATAGACAAAGCTAATTTTTTGACCTATGACAAGAGTATAGAAAGGAACCAGAAATCCTTGGCCTTGGAGATGGCAAGAATTAGGGCCCCAGTCACCACCTGGGCTCTGGAATTTTCTTAGCTTTTTGTCTCAGCTTCTGTTTAGAAGTTAGCTTCAGTCTCTCCAAATGTCTTTTTCTTGCTTGCTTGCTTGCTTGCTTGCTTGCTTGCTTTTTTTTTTTTGAGACAGAGTCTTCCTCTGTTCCCCAGGCTGGAGTGCAGTGGTACAATCTTGGCTCACTGCAGCTTCCCCCTTCCAGGTTCAAGCAATTCTTCTGCCTCAGCCGCCTGAGTAGCTGGGATTACAGGTGTGTGCCACCATGCCCAGCTAATTCCAAATGTCTTTTTCTACAATCCATGGCCCGTAGCAGACTCTGGACACACATATTTCCAGTCCCCTCATTTGGAACAAGACCTCTTTTCATTTACTTCCCATTCAAAAATTGCTAAGGAAGGCTTCTAACTAGCCAGAGATTATACTGACCCCTGGCTTATCTGGCCAACAATAGAATAGGCCGCTCCCATGAGGCCCCTGTGGTTGGAGTTGGAGGTGGGCAGAGGTCTCCTAAAGAAGGCCTCTCCAATGGCATATGCTGTTTCCAAAAGATGGATAGGTGCTAGGCAGACAAGCTCATAGATATCCACACCATTCAGATCCAGCTTGCTTGGAATTCACTCAACTGATGCCTTCTTCCTTCCCAGACCGAGGATTCATGCCCCTGTCCTCTCCTAGGTTGGTCCACTCACACAAAATCTTACAAGCAGCTGGAGAAACACCATCAGGAAGCCAGGCTTGGTGGCTCACCCCTGTAATCCCAGCACTTTGGGAGGCCGAGGCAGGTGGATAACCCGAGGTCAGGAGTTTGAGACCGGCCTGGCCAACGTGATGAAACCCCATCTCTACTAAAAATACAAAAAATTAGCTGGGTGTGGTGGCGCGTGCCTGTACATCCAGCTACTCAGGAGGCTGAGGCAGAAGAATCACTTGAAAGCGGGAAGCAGAGGTTGCAGTGAGCTGAGATCGCACCACTGCACTCCAGCCTGGGCAACAAGCAAAACTCTGTCTCAACAAAAAAGGAAACACCATCAAGTGTATCCAGGGTACACCGTGGTTTCTTCTCATTGCTGGTACTACTTCCTCCTCCAGGTGCCCAGTGGCATTTTCAAGCTTCAACTAATCCACAAGCTGATCCATAACTATACTTGCCTTGTTAATTCCGCAATGCCTACTCAATTTTTTGTTTTGTTTTATTTTGTTTTGCTTTGCTTTGTTTTGTTTGAGAAGGGGTCTTACTCTGTCACCCAGGCTGGAGTGCAGTGGTGCAATCTTGACCAACTGCAACCCCACCTCCTAGGCTCGAGTGATTCTCCCATCTCAGCCTCCTGAGTTGCTGGGACCACAAGCGTGCACCACCATGCTTGGCTAATTTTTTTATTTTTTTGTAGAGACGGGGTCTCACCATGTGGCCCAGGCTGGTCCTCTGAGCTCTGGCGATCTACCCACCTTGGCCTCCCAAAGTGCTGGGATTGTAGGCATGAGCCACAGTGCCTGTCCCCTACTAAATTTTAAATATGTACCTTTGACCCAGTATTTCTGTTTCTAGAAATATATCCTATACCCACAAACATTATCGCAAGTATACAAATGTATATTCAAGGATATCCATTGCAGTATTGTTTATATAAAGGATTATAGAAATTGGGAGGGGATAAGTAGAATTTCAAATACCGATTAATAAGGAACTCATTAAATAAATATGTCTTAACAGACACAATGGAACATTTTATAACTGTTAAAAGAATGAGAGCCAAGGCTGGGTGAGGTGACTCAAGCCTGCAATACCAGCACTTTAGGAGGCCGAGGTGGGCAGATCACCAGGTCAGGAGATCGAGACGATCCTTGCTAACATGGTGAAACCCCGTCTCTACTAAAAATATAAAAAATTAGCCGGGCGTGGTGGCACACTCCTGTAATCCCAGCTGCTCAGGAGGCTGAGGCAGGAGAATCACTTGAACTCGGGAGATAGAGGTTGCAGTAAGCCGAGATCGTGCCGTTGCACTCCAGCCTGGGCGACAGTGTGAGACTGTCTAAAAAGAAAAAGAAAAAAAAAAAAGAATGAGATCCTAATACTAAAAAAAGTTCAAGATATGTTAAGTCAAAAAGCAAGTTGCAAAACAATATCTATGGTAACATGATAATAAGGATGATGATAATAATAATATCTATGTTAGCAGATGCATATAAAAAAATCCGAGCAATAGACACAAATTATTAACAATAGTTAATAGGTGCTGGAAAAAGAGGTCGAGTGGGGAGATTTAGGAGAGACTTTCATATTTCTTTAGGATTTAAAGCATAAAATAATGGTCTGTTTTTTAAGAAAGGAATTTGAACGTTGGGGACAGTGTGACAGATGTTGTTTGATTGCCTTCCAGACAGATGTCTTGTGTCCACAAGGTTGTTTAAGAATTCAGACTTATCTCCTTGTTCACTGACCCATAACACAACAGACTAAATGTTTGACATGGGAAAATTCTCAGGGACAAAAGAGCTTATTCAAGCAGACCTAACAGCTATGCGCTATCTCATAATCAGCAGAGAGACAGACGTGGTGCCTGTGCTGGGGGTGGGGACAGGCGGAGGAGAGGCTGCAGAGGGCTTACCGGGAACAGCAGCTCTTGTGGCCCAGGCTTTGCTGCAATTGATGCAGCAGTGGCCTGAACGGTGGAGATTCTGGGTGCGAGGGCACAAGAAGGAGAGTCAGGAAGACGGGGAAGCCTGTGTGATTCAGAGTACTTCAAATCACGAGCAGACACAATTAACAGAGAAAATGCAGAGGGCAAGATGCACGCATCTTGAAGCAGGTGACAGGGGAATCATGCTCTTGAAATGAGGGCCTGTTTTAGGGAGATCAGCCTAAAACATGCATCCTGAGTTTTTCTTTCTTTGCTTTTTAAAAAGTTTATTTTTTTTTCTTGTGGCAAAATATACAGAACATAAAATGTACCGTCTTAACAATTTTTGAGTGTAATGTTCAGTGGGTGTGAATTACGTTCATCTTGTTGTGCAACTGTGACCAGCGGAGGGTGTCCAAGTTCTTGGTGTCTTGAACAAAGAATTGGACAAAACGCTCAAACAAAGCAAGGAAAGAATAAAGCAACAAAAGCAGAGATTTATTGAAAATGAAAGCACACTCCACAGGGTGGGAGCGCCCCCAGCATAGAGGCTCAAGAGCCCCGTTACAGAATTTTCTGGGGCTTAAGTACTCTCTAGAGGTTTCCACTGGTTACTTGGTGTACGCCCTATTTCCTGTCATAGCTGAAGTGTTTCCATTTGATTTCGTTCTAGGAAATCAGCAAGAATCGGCCTTATGTTCCCTGCCTCCAGACCCTCTTCTCCTGCCTCACACCCATCACCACCATCCATCTCCAGAACTCTTTTCATCCTGTAAAACTGAAACTCTGCATCCATTAAATAGTAACTCTTCATTCTTCCCCTCCCCTAGCCCCGGCACCACCACTGTACTTCCTGTCTCTATGATTTTGACTACTCTATGTACCCCCATAAGTGGAATCATAAGGTATTTGTCTTTTTGTGACTGGCTTGTTTCACTTAGCATAATGTCCTCAAGGCTCATCCTTGTTGCAGCATCTGTCAAAAGTTTTTTCCTTTTTAAGGCTGAATAATATTCTATTGTATGGAGAGACTACATTTTGCTTCTCCATTCATCCATCGGGGACACTTGGATAGCTTCCATGCTTTAGCTATTGAGAATAGTGCTGCTGTGAACATGGGTGTACAGGTATCTCTTTGAATCCTTGCTTCAGTTCTTTTGGGTGTATACCCAGAAGCCATCCTGGGCTTTTTTGATACGGGGCAGGTTATTTCTGAATAAGATGGCAGTAGTAATAATCCCTGACTTGCAAGCTGCCTTCTGCTTTTCCAAGGATGTTCCCATCAAATCCTTCCCTCATTTGATTTTCACAACCTGCAAGGGAGGCAAGGCAACTGGCATCCATATGGACATGGAAACCGAGGGCCGGGTTCCTGGTGTTGGGCTCCCCCACCCCTCAGGATGTGGCATTCCCTTCCAGGTCCCACCTGGGCACACAGGTCGCCGCATGCCCATTTCTGTCTATCTCAGTATCAACTCTGGCTAGCCTTCTACCATTTATTTTATTGTTATTGCAGCGAACATTTTTTGTATTGTTAGATATGAGTTGTAAATTTCTTTTCAAAGAATTAATATGTCAGTATGTTCAATTCTTTGCCTTCTACTTTTAAAATTCCTCATAAAACAACCTTTTTCGATTACTTACTCCACCCTAACTCATTCTGATCACCTGCTCCACCCCAACTCATTCCAATTACCTGCTACCTGTTCTGCCCTGACTCCTGCCAAAGCACTCACCCCCTCGTTCTCTTTAAGTTAGCCAATCAGAATTAGTTGAGCCCATGCGGTCTAACCCTAGCCAATACAGGAAGGACACAGCAGCAGGGGCCACGTGCCTCAGGGATAAGAACCCCTTCCCCTCCCTTGTCCAAATGTGCGCTCACCATTGTTCCATCTGTAAGGGTGCACCCTTTTACATAGAAGTAACTTGCCTCGCTGAGAATTGAAAAGAAAATTTTATATTCGAATGCTATTCCTTTTGCAGCACCGAAACTTTATACATAACAGTATCATAGACTCTTTCTGGAGGGAGGTGAGAAAGAGCTCTTTCCAGGTCCTTATATGTATAAATAGGCATGTCCACCAGCCCCGCTTTCTTCAAGGCGACTAGATGGGAGGGGCACTGGTTTCCCAGAATCAATTTTAATTCCATTAAAGTAGATCAGAAAATCGCTTATGCATTTCATCAGGAATGTTGATTATTTTTTCCCAGAAGGAAGTTGTTAATTGCATCACACACAGAAAGTTTTGTCCCAGACCAGTCTGGGGACAATTTTTCTTTTTCTTTTTTTTCGAGACAATCTCACTCTCTGTCGCCCAGGCAGGAGTGCAGTGGCACAACCTCAGCCCACTGCAACCTCTGCCTCCCAGGTTCAAGCTATTCTCCTGCCTCAGCCTCCCGAGTAGCTGGGATTACAGGCGCCTGCCACCATGCCTGGCTAATTTTTGTATTCTTAGTAGAGACAGGGTTTCACCATGTTGATCAGACTGGTCTCGAACTCCTGAACTCAAGTGATCCGCCTGCCTCAGCCTCCCAAAGTGCTGGGATTACAGGCGTGAGCCACAGCGCCCAGCCCAATTTTTCTTTTACAGATTGTTAGTGTACATAAAAGTCACCCTAGGTGCTTATTGAAAATGCCGATGTGTTCATAAAGGAGGACGAAGTGGTTGCCTCCTCCATATCTCAGGTTTCACAGGTGACTCCGCTCCTCAAAGGTGACCCCTTCCCAGAACCACCTGCTCCGCGGAGGTCACTGGTCACTTGGCTGCTGGTCACACCAGGACCAAAGTCTTGGGGTATATGCAGCTGCCTTCCCCAGAGCCTCCGCAAAGGCAAGGGGGTGGGAAATAGTTCAAACCTGGGATAGAATGACCCTGCCTTCCTTCCCCAGACGAGCACTCCAACTTGGGTGTAGCCAACATCATTGAAATCTTGGGAAGACAGACAGGTCACAACCCATCCACGGTGGCAAAATAGATGTTCCTTTTCTTACTGAGCCTTACAGCCATTCTGCCAGCCTCCCACACAGTTGCTCCACTCCTTGGTGGGTGCCACGAGCCCTGCCCCCAACCACCTAAACATCCTCCCCACTTTATCATGATGAGCAGACACCTACAAAAGCCACCTGCCTTGCTTCCCACCCCAGCCTGAACCTCGGAGGCCTTTCTGCGTATTCAAAGCTAGGAGAAGGTGCCCTTCCTGCCCTCCCCACCTATGAGGCAGGAGGTGGAGCTGGGGACTTGACTGCCTGTCACTGTTACCAGGTTCTTGGCGTTTTGAACAATGAATTGGACAAAACGCACCAAAAAAGCAAGGAAAAAATAAAACAACAAAAGCAGAGATTTATTGAAAATGAAAGCACACTCCACAGGGTGGGAGCGGCCAGAGCCAGTGGTCTTAAGGCCCAGTCACAGAATTTTCTGGGGTTTAAATACCCTCTAGAGATTTCCATTGGTTACGGTGTAAATGAAGAGGATGAAGTAAAGTTACAAAGTCATTTGTACACCCTTTGTGAATGAAGAAGATACTTCCTGTCATCACCGAAGTGTTTCCAGGTTCCCTGCCTCCAGGCCCTATTCTCCTGCCTCATCACCACCTCCTACTCACGGCTCTTTTTTTTCAGGTAGGATGTTGAGGTTCAGGATTGGCAAAGAAAATGGGCTCTTTGATATGAATGAAGCTGTCAAAGGCGTTTGAACCATAGCAACTCCATCTTGATTAGGAGCTGGCTAAAATGAGGCTGAGACCTACTGGCCTGCATTCCAAGATGGTAAGGCATTCTAGGTCACAGGATGAGATAGGAGGTCAGCTCGAAATACAGGTCATCATAAAAACCTTGCTGATAAAACAGGTTGCAGTAAAGAAACCGGCTAAAGCCCACCAAAACCAAGATGGCCATGAGAATGACCTCTGGTCGTCCTCACTGCTACACTCCCACCAGCTCCATGACAGTTTACAAATGCCATGCCAACGTCAGGAAGTTATCCTATATGGTCTAAAAGGGGAGGCATAAATAATCCACTCCTTGTTTAGTATATCTTCAAGAAATAACCATAAAAATGGGCAACCAGCCGTCCTCAGAGCTGCTCTGTCTATGGAGTAGCCATTTTTTTAATCCTTTACTTTTTTTTCTTTTTTTTTTCTCAGAGGGAGTCTCATTCTGTTGCCCAAACTGGAGTGCAATGATGCAATCTCAGCTCACTACGACCTCCGTCTCCTGAGTTCAAGCAATTCTCCCGCCTCAGCCTCCCAAGTAGCTAGGATTACAGGCGCCTGCCACCTCGCCCGGCTAATTTTTGTATTTTTAGTAGAGAGGGGATTTCACCGTGTTGACCAGGCTGGTCTCGAACTCCTGATCTTAGGTGATCCGCCCTCCATGGCCTCCCAAAGTGATGGGATTACAACCATGAGCCACCGAACTTGGCCCTTTACTTTCTTAATAAACTGGCTTTCATTTTATGGACTCACGCTGAATTCTTTCTTGCATGAGATTCAAGAACCCTCTCTTAGGGTCTGGATCGGGGCCCCTTTCCTGGAATAAAGCCACCCGACCCTGCTCCCAGAGCTTGTCCCCTTTTTCCTGCGGCAAATGCGGCTCAGCAAAGGCCGCGGGACGACGCCAACTGCGACACAAAGAAGGAGCCCAGGCCAGCAAGACTTGAACATGCCTGGACTCCTCGCAGGGATCCCCCAGTGTGGACTCTGCTACAAAAGTGAGGAAAAGGAAAACGGAATAAATCGAGTGTAAAGTGGACTGTGGGGCCAGGGGTGTCGGAAGTGGTGGATTCACTGGAACTGACTGTGGGATTCCACCATGACAGAAATGGGGCCTTAGATAGAGACTGAGTTGTGGAATAATTAAGATCTTTTTTGATTCAAACTCGAATCTGTAGCTCAGAAATAGAACTTGCTGCTACCCGTGCATTCAGCACCCAATATAATTCAGGAACTGTGCTGGGCACTGAGGATTAAATGTTTGAAAATGTGTTCTAAGGAGTGTAGGGTCCTGGGTGGGAGGCAGCCATGGGCAACCCCATGCATGCCGCCTGGTGTTCACCCTTGAGGGCCACCCAGAATGGGAGAGTTGAGGAGGCATCCAGAGCCGGCGACCTTTGAGCTGCAGAATCCTGCGTTATTCCTGTAAGCCAGCAAACACTTTTTCTTTTTTTTTTTTAACATTTTTATTTAACATTTAAAAACCTAGATATAAGAAAGTGGGCCAGGCGTGATGGCTCATGCCTGTGATCCCAACATTTTGGGAGGCTGAGGCGGGTGGATCACCTGAGGTCAGGAGTTCGAGACCAGCCTGGCCGAAATGGTGAAACCCCATCTCTACTAAAAATGCAAAAAATTAGCTGGGCATGATGGTGGGCTCCCATAATCCCAGCTACTCTGGAGGCTGAGGCAGGAGAATCACTTGAACCTGGGAGGCGGAGGTTGCAGTGAGCAGAGGGAGTGAAAAAAAAAAAAACCTAGATATAAGGCAGTGACATCAACATTGAAAATAAAATTCAGGATGAGTAGGCATCCGGGGTATAAAAAGTTTGGGGTAAGAAGGAGTTCCAGGCAGGGGGAGCGGGCTCACAGGTGTGGGGTTTCAAGGACTGAGTAGGAGGCAACAACCTGTCTGCAGGAGGAGGGGGCCTTGCTGGCCCGGCCCAGGAAGTTGGGTTTTATCTTGAAGGTAATTGAAAGCCATTAAGAGAAACAAGCCTGTGGGACCTGCATTTCTAAAAGGCTCTTGTGTAGCTCAGTGGGAGTGGCCTGGAGGGGATTCCTAGAAGGAGCCAGCCAGTAACCGGGGCTAAGGCAGTAACCGGTGGGAGCGGGTGAGGGCCCGGGCAGGAGGGAAGATGTGGGAGCATGGGAGTGGACCTGTGGCTGGGGGGACGCGTACATGGGTGGGTGGGGGCAGGAGGGGCGACATGGGAGCATCAGAGTGGACCAGTGGTCAGGGGGATGCACACGTGGGTCACGAAGGTGGTGAGGAGATGAATAACCAATACGGTTATTAATAACTGGTTACCTCCAGGTAAGGAACAGGTTTTGAGGCATGGACATCATTTGAATCAGGTTCCTCCTTCCCTGGATTGGGGCTGGGGTGGAGTTTCCTCACCTGGGATCTGGAGCATTCTCCAAAGTGCCTCAGGGCTGCCCAAAAATAACCGAAAGGACACCCAGGACCCCCTCCTGGACAGCGAAGCCATCTCTCCAGAGGCCTCAGCAGAGCCCCCTTGTTTTGGGGAGCCCGTCGTCCCCGGCCCTCTCCTGGTAGCACAGAACAGCACTCACTTCTCTAATTGTCCCCTGGTAGAAACGGCCCGGAGAACGTGAAGGAACAAGGCATCCTAATCCACTGTGTGGCGTGGCAGAATCCATGACAAGCCACACAGGTGTAGGGCTGTCGCGCTGTCATGCAGGGTCCCAGCGCTGAAGGACTAGGCAGTGAGGGGGCAGGGAAAGTCAGAAAGGGCACCCAGGGTACAGGGCACAGTGCTCAGTTTGCTGTGGCTGCCTGAGTAGTGATAATCACAGCTACAACTGCAGGTGCGCTCAGTACCAGGCCCCGCGCACCGTCTCAGAGCATCTCATTTTATGCTTATAGCAAAGGAGGTACAAATTTCAACCCCTAATTACCATTAGCTGTCATCATTTTTATTGTGGCTCTGCCTGCCTAGCCCTTGCTCTCCCCACCCCCAAGTCAGTGGCCCACTGAGCCCTCAGAGCCTGGATCCACAGCCCAAGACCACCAGGATGGCCTCTCCTCCTGATGCTCCCATGAGTCTTTGCTGCTCTGAGAAATGCGGGTTTTTCTTCTGTGTTGAGT
Organism: Macaca mulatta; assembly: GCF_049350105.2. Taxonomy (NCBI): domain Eukaryota; kingdom Metazoa; phylum Chordata; class Mammalia; order Primates; family Cercopithecidae; genus Macaca; species Macaca mulatta. Next base: position 135,915,121 of record NC_133417.1, read on the forward strand.
TGAACACGGGGCTCTGCCTTTCTCTCCCAAGGTACCCCGCACATGTCAGGGTCCCTATGGGTGGCTGGAAGGAACTGCTTCATGAAGGGAAGAAACCAGCCCTTCAGTGATATGGGGCTCCCCTGGTCCCTGGAGGAACAGTAGCCTCTGTCTGCGTCCTAAATTGGGGCAGCAGGCCTGGCACGGTGGCTCAAGCTTGTAATCCTAGCACTTTGAAACACCTACGCAGGCAGATTGCCTGAGCTCAGGAGTTCGAGACCAGCCTTGGCAACATGGTGAAACCCCGTCTTTACTAAAATACAAAAAATTAGCCAGGTGTGGTGGTGTGCACCTGTAGTACCAGTTACTCAGGAGGCTGAGGCAGGAGAATTGCTTGAACCCAGGAGGCGGAGGTTGCAGTAAGCTGAGATCACACCACTGCACTCCAGCCTGGGCGACAGAGCAAGACTCTGTCTCCAAAAATATAAAAATAACAATTAAAAAATAAAATAAACAAAGTAGATAAACTGGGGCAGCAGTCCCCTTAGTGGTCATGTGTCCTCACGTCTCCACCACAGCCTTGTAGTGACAGGATGGTTAGACGTCCTGCAGAGATCCTGTCCTGGACATGCTCCCTCCTCCAGCCACCAGCCCCCACAGGGTACAGTGCTCATCACAGCCTGGGGTGGAGTCTATCTGAGAACATCAGATAGTCTATCTGAGAACATCAGCAATGCCCTCTTCAAGCTCTTCCCAAAGAAAGTGCCCCATTCGCCTGCCTCTGGCCCTGCCTGGCCTGCACCTGAGCCACCAGCTTCCTCCCAGGCCTCCGGTGATCCCTGGAACAGTCTCTAGAGCAGGAGCAGGAGTAGGAGCAGGCAGGGCCTATACCTTCATTCTGCCTGAGTCCAGGCAGGCTCGGCTATGCCTTCAGGCCCCTCGACCACAATCATGGTGACCACATCCCAGGACAGTCCCTGCTTTGATAACCTGCCTCACTATCTAGTGCCCTCTTAGCTCCACTCTGCCCAGCCTGGTGTGTCCTCCACATCTTCAACCTCGGCAGCCTTCCCGGGGCTGCCCATGCCCACCTGCTCCCTGGTTTCCAGTCTCTCTTCTACCACTCTCCTCCATCCCTCCAGTCAGGAATGCACCAGTGCTCCCCTTCCAGACCCCACTGTTGCCCCCATGCCACCTGCCTGTCCAGCTTTTCTCCAAGCACCCGAGATGGTCTCAGTGCCTCCTACCCCCCACCTAGTGAGTCAATTTCAGTACCTGGACCCTCTAATTCTGCCCTGTGGAGTCTAAGTATGTGCTGCCCACTCGCCAGAAGAAACAGAAAGTACCTTCTCAGAATATGCCAGGCTTTAATTTCTAGAACTGTGGAGTCATTCAGAAAATGAGAAGCAGAGTGTTGGGCATCTGATAAGTGAAGATAAGGGCTCAGAGGGATTACAGGTCATGGGGCAGGGAGGGGTGGAAGGGAAGACAGTTAGGCTGATTTTTCTAAAGAATAGCCTAGACACCAGCCCTTACGTAGGATCAGCTGTGGTTAGGAGGCGAGAGCCTTACCGGAACCTGCAGGAACAGCCCCTCCCTGGCGGCCCTCCTCCGTCCCTCTGTGCCAAGCCCAGCCCCTGTGGCTGCAGCTTGAGAAGCCTCTGATGTGCGCCCAGAGGCGTTTTCCCTGGCACAGTGGCTGGCGGACACCTGGAACAGGGGCCCTGCAGCTTCCCCAGACTCAAGCAGACAGTCGTGGCCTTGTGCAGCGTCGACATGCCCTCTGGCTTCTCACCAAGGCCCCCAGTGCACCTGCCTCTGTGTCTGGTCCACTGACATACCACTGCCCTCGTTCTATGCCAAGCACCTTCCAGTGTGCCACCCAGGGACCAGTGGCAGGAGGCAGGCTCCTAACAGACATAGATTGGGCTCCCGGGCACACTTACTCTACTTCTACACCCCCCACCCTGCACATAAGGAGGGCACGTCAGACCCAGAGGATGGCACCCCCAAGACTCAGAGGCCACAGGGAAGGGCCTGCGCTGGCTCACCTCCACCTCGATGCTGACTCACAGAGCTCCAGGAATGTGGACCAGTAGGGAAGGAAGAGGTTCTCAGATAGACTCTGCAAACAGAGCTCACATGACCCCCCTGGAACTCTCTCGTCCCTGCACTGTCCCTGACAAGGAAAGGACAAGGCCTTGGGCCAGTCTTCTGCAGGAGGTGTCCTGGACAGGCAGTTCCCAACTGGTGTGCACAGGCTGTGGCTTCAGATTTGTCTCTGGGCTGTGCTTGTTCCTCTAGGAAGGGCCCCAGCAATTCCAGCCCCAGGGAAATTTTCTCTCCCTCCTCTGGTGTGGATCAGCCAGGGCATTTCACAACCAGCTACCAATGACAAAGAACTGGTAACAGGACCACCTCCCGTGCCCTGGTCTGGGTGTCCCTGTGAAACTGGATGAAACGAACACCAGGTGGCCGGGGTCAAACCCCAAGTTAAACAGAAGGGGAGAATCTCAGCTCCCAGGCAGAGACAATGGGTGGGGGAGGGAGAGCGGGCAGGCGGTTACAGACCACGTGGGACAAGAGTTCAGATCTTTGTGGTACTTGTTGGCAGTTTCCGTCTTCTTACCCCCAAGCTTCCTTCCTGATTCTCTGCCCAGCACAAGGGGATTGGGGAACATGTCCAGCCAACTACAGTCAAAGGCAGCACAGGGCAGGGTATACAGTCAGTGCCAGTTAATGGTTAAGACAGCCAGCATATCGGGCATTGCAGTGAGCCGAGATTGCGCCACTGTACTCCAGCCTGGGCAACAGAATAAGACTCCGTCTCAAAAACAAAACAGCCAGCATAGGAGTCAGACAGGATCCCAGCTCCACAGTTGAACTCTCTAAGCCTCGGTTTCCTCATCTATAAAATGGTGATAACATTCATGACCATCTCACAGGGATGCTAAGATAATTAAATGAGAAACCCCACAGAATGCACTTAGGACAGGGCCTGGCACATAGTAGGACCTCTAAAAATACTAGCCATACTATCAACTTGACTGGGAATGGTAGTTGAAGAACCAGTGGGCTCCACACAATCTCATATCAGAGAATCTGACTCTCCAGGCAGGCCTGAGAGTCAGTGCATGATGACTAAATCCTTCAAGGCACACAGGGGAAATATGTCCTGTGCAGGGCTGTCTTACTTCTCTTCCCCACCCCTGTTGGCCTCAGTATCTGAAATTGCACCATCGAGATGAGTTCCTTTAGGTAGTGCCAGGCAGCGACTCAGATCCTAGGGTTCTGAATAGAGACATAGGGGCACTGCTGTACTGGGGCATGGAGGGCTATAGCATAGGCTGGCTTAGGGGTATGGTTTGGGCACCCCAGTTCCCCACAGGCCTGATTGCCCACAGAGCTCAGATGTAGAAGGGGCCTGGCAGATCAGGCAACCAAAGCTCCTTTCCCTAACCCCACAAGGTCCAGAACCCCAAGATCTAGCCTTTCTTCCTTTCCCCAGCCCCCTCATCATCACTTCCTGGCACTCAGCTCCTGCATCTGAGAAATGAGTATCATACCAGCGCTGTGGTTAGGCTCAAATGAGCAACCCATGCAAAACGCTCTGAACTGAGCTAGACATAGGTGTGGTATTAGTTTGACAGGGCTGCCATTACCTAGGACCACAGACTGGGTGCCTTAAACAACAGAAGTATACTTCCTCACGATTCTGGAGGCTGGAAGTCTGAAATCCAAGTGTTGACAGGGTTGACTTCTTCTAAGAGCTCTCTCATTGGCTTGTAGACAGCCATCTTCTCCCTCGGTCTTCACATGGTCGGCCCTGTGTTTGTGTCCTAATTTCTTCTTCTTCTTCTTCTTCTTTTTTTTTTTTTTTTTTTTTTTTTTGAGATGGAGTCTCACTCTGTTGCCCAGGCTGGAGTGCAGTGGCACAATCTCGGCTCACTGCAACCTCTGCCTCCCGGGTTCAAGCAATTCTTCTGCCTCCCAAGTAGCTGGGCCTACAGGCACGCACCACCACGCCCAGCTAATTTTTGTATTTTTAGTAGAGACAAGGTTTCACCATGTTGGCCAGGATGGTCTCAATCTTCTGACCTTGTGATCTGTTCACCTCAGCCTCTCAAAGTGCCGAGATGACAGGCATGAGCCACCACACCCGGCCAATCTCCTCTTCTTATAAAGACATCAGTCATATTGAATCAGAGTCCATCCTAACGACCTCATTTTAACTTAATTATCTCTTTAAGACCTATCTCCAAATACAGTCACATTGTGAGGTACTGGGGCTAGGACTTCAACATAAGACTTTTAGGGGATACCCTAATGTCCCTAATGTCACCAAATAGTGGTGGCAGAAAGAAGGTATTTGTTGCACTGAACTAAATAGCAGTGTTTCCTGAGCCCCTAATAGTTGGTGCTCAGGAAACATCACTATTTAATTCAGTGAGGCAATTACCTTCTTTCTGCCAGTATTATTCTAGGCCCTTGGAATACATTATGAGCAAAGCAGCCCAATTCTTTGTCCCTGTGGGGTTTACATTTTGGGGGTAGAGGGAGGGGCAACAGACATCATATGTGAGACGTAACTAAAACGTAAGTTATGTAGTGTGCTAAAAGGTGGTATGTTCTATAAAAATAAATAGATAAATACATAAATAATAAATAACAGAGTAGAGTAAGGGGAATCTGGAGCCAGAGCCAGCATTTTGAATAGGGTAGTCAGAGCATGCCTCATCGAGGCAACATTTGGCAAAGCCTTCAAGGAGATGCTCTATGGCCTTTTATGGTTCTTCCTAGGGAATTGCATCAGAATTATTGGGCTTTGACCTCCCATTTCCCTGCCCACCTCCACCCACGCTGATGTTAGAGAAGAGACAGTGCCTCTGAGACACAAGATCTGACACTGACATTTGACTCTGCTCTTTATTAGCGGTGCCATGCTGCGCAAGTTGCTCAACCTCTCTGAGCCTGTGCCCCACATACTGCACTCCTCTGGGCCATCACCTCTGTGCAGTGGGGTCAGGGTAGAGGCATGGCCTGAGGTCAGCCACCCCTAGGCTGGGCTGCCCTAGGCTAGCTGGGGTGGGTGCTGGGCTTTCAGAAGTAGCTACCAGATTTTGCATGAGATGACTTGGGTATCAATTAGGACAGTGTTCAGCTGCACGTAACTGAAAACTAGAGTAACAGGGATTTTTGTTTGTTTGTTTGCTTGTTTTTTGTCTCATACAGAAAAGGAAGTTTAGAGTTGGCAGTCAAGGGCTGGTGCCATTGCTTAGGGGTCAGCGAACATCAGGACTCCTCCTGTTCTCCTCCACCACACTTAGCAGCTGGCTTTTCCCTCATGTTTGAATATGTCTGCTGCGCCTCCAGGCGTCCAAACTGTCTTTCAAAAAGTTAGGAGAAACCGATGAAGTCAAAGATCAAAGGGAAAGCCTAAAGAGCATGCCAGGTGAATCAGTTTCTTTTTAAATATCCACCCACCAGTTGGGTGTGGTGGCTTATGCCTATAATCCCAGGACTTTGGGAGACCAAGGCGGGTGGATCATCTGATGTCAGGAGTTCGAGACCAACCTGACCAATGTGGTCAAACCCCATCTCTGCTAAAAAAAGAAAAAATTAGCCGAGTGTGGTGGCGGGGGCCTGTAATCCCAGCTTCTCAGGAGGCAGAGGCAGGAGAATCGCTTGAACTCAGGAGGCAGAGATTGCAGTAAGCTGAGATCATGCCATTGCACTCCAGTCTGAGCAATAAGAGCAAAACTCCATCTCAAAAAATAAAAAATAAAAATAAAAAATAAATATCCACCCGCTGAGTCCCTCTCTTATTCCACTGGGCAGAACTGGATCACCATGGCCACCACTACACACAAAGGATCTGAGGAAGTAGTTGAGCTGGACACCTTGCCGCCCCTCAAAGGCAGGATACTGTTAGTAAGGAAGAAGGGGAAGCTAGATACTGGGTAGGTGCCCAGGATATGCTCTCAGCTGAGCTCAAGTGCAGTGAGGGTGGGCGGTGTATCACAGCCCTGGCTCAGAGCCACCCCCAGGATGGAGGAGAGCCCCGAGTTGAGAGGGGCAGAGCCTGGGCTGCAGGTCTCGGAGTCTGCATAGTATGGGCAGTCTAGTGGCGGGAAGATTTCTCCCTCCCCCTCCACTCATGCACCAGCATCCACGCAGCCTCCACTTTCACAGGCTGAGGTGCTGTCTTATTTCTCTCACCCTCTGCCATACTGCCCCTTGGATCTCCCTGACATTGTGCTGCTTTCTCAGGGCTTGGCTTGAGCACAGTGCAGATGGGGTGAGGATGGGGTCCACTCCTCATCACTGCTTCTCAGGGGTTCCCCCTCCACTCTTCAAAAGAGGGGATGGGAAGCGGGGTGTGGGGCTGTGTGCTAAGGAAGCCTCTCCTTCCAGCTTCCACTGTCCTCCCCCCACCTCAGGATCATAAGTGGGGGGCTCTGAGGGCCCCTCATTCCAGAGCCCATGGGCTAAAGCAAGTAAAGGTGAGTGAGGATTAAAGCAAAAGGCAAACGTGAGGACACAGAGCCTGGCCTCCCTGTCGCAGCAACCTGGTGAGGATGAACTCAGAGACCAGCTCTAGTGGTGGAAAGTCAAGGAAAGACTGCCAGAAGATGAATGCCAAAAACCTAGGGCTCCTCCTCTTCCTCCCCATATCCAAGCCCTCGTCCTCCTTAGACGTACATCTAGAGTCTGACCGCTCCTCCCACCCCCACAGCCACCGCCCTGGTCCATCCTACATTCCGACTCACATAGATCATGGCATCTCTGTCCTTCCTGCACGTCCAGCCGCCCCATCCACCCTCATCACACAGCCAGACCAGCCCTCTGGTGTTTCCCAAATCTCCACGATGGCTCACAGGGTCCCATGGATTCCTGTGGACTCCCAGGATCACTTCAGCCACAGGGAAGCGTGCTCCTGACTCGGGGCCTTTTCATTTCCGGTACCTTCTGCCTCGGAGGCCCTTCCCCCTGGAGCCCTGGGCTGACTCCCTCACCTTTCAGACTTTCACTAGCACCTTCCAGAGCCTTCCTCTGGCCTGCCTGTGTTCACGACAGCAGCTCCCCACCCTGCTGCATAGCCTAACATGCTGGTCAGCTTTCTTTCCTCCACACCACGTGTTGCCACCAGACACAAGCGCCACAAGCTCCTGGAGGGAGGGACCAGGTCTATAGTCTTCCATATCCACAGTCCCTCACGTATTCCCTCAGTGCTTGCTGAGTAAGTGAGTGAATGAATGAATGAATGAATGAGTGAACCACAAGAATATTATTTGACCTCAAGAAGACTGCAGGAACTGGCAGGGGGACCATGATCTTCCCGAATGCTCTGCATGAGATGACTTGGCAGATCCCGCCGACTTGCCTTTTTAAAACCACCCTGGAGGCCGGGCGCGGTGGCTCACGCTTATAATCCCAGCACTTTGGGAGGCCGAGGTGGGCTGATCACTTGAGGTCAGGAGTTCAAAACCAGCCTGGCCAACATGGTGAAACCCCATCTCTACTAAAAATAGAGAGGAAAAAAAAAATTAGCCTGCATGGTGGCAGGTGCCTATAATCCCAGCTACTTGGGAGGCTGAGGAAGGAGAATTGCTTGAACCCTGAAGGCGGAGGTTGCAGTGAGCCAAGATTGTACCACTGCACTCCAGCCTGGGTGACAGAATGAGACTCCATCTCAAAAAACAAAACAGAACAAAACAACCCACCCTGGAAACAGAGAGAGAATCAGAGCGAAAGCTTCCAGTTCAAACGTAGGTTAAGAATGAGGTTTGCGGAGCCAGCGGGCATCGAGTACTGACCAAGAAGACCCAGGAGGGCCCACAGGGAGCTGCAGTGTGGGGGCGGCAGTGTGACCTTGTTGAAACTAGCCCCTCCAGTGGCCTAAGGCTGGGGGAGATTTGGCTCTGCTACTTTCCAGCACTGTGAGCTTGGGAGCCTTACCTGCTCCAAGCTTCAGTTTCCTTACTTGTATAATGGGGATAAATTACACACTTTTTTTTTTTTTGGAGATGGAGACTCACTCTGTTGCCCAGGCTGGAGTGCAGTGGCACTATCTTGGCACTATCTGCAACCTCCAGCTCCCGGGTTCAAGCAATTCCCCCGCCTCAGCCTCGCCAGTAGCTAGGATTACAGACACGCGCCACCACGCACGGCTCATTTTTGTACTTTTGGTAGAGACGGGGTTTCACCATGTTGGCCAGGCTGGTTTCGAACTCCTGACCTCAAGTGATCCGCCCTCCCTCGGCCTCCCAAAGTGCTGGAATCACAGGTGTGAGCCACCGCGCCCAGCCCTAACACACTTTCTTTATTGCTCTTGAATCAACCGAATTCCAAGGCCAACATCATTTGGAAACGTTGACCTAGATTTCCTTTTCCATCTCCACTGGGACCTCCCCTTTCACCCACCAGAACCCAGGAGGCTTTGATGCCTTGAACACACAGAAGGGCTTTTGTACATCAAGGTCGCCCCGGCTTCTTTGCTGCCCAAGCTCACTGGTGTGGTTTCCTAATGTCCCTGACAGTTTGGGAGATCTCTGCCAAGGCTGGACACCTGGTACCAGCCCAGGTGCCCCACCTGTCTCCCACCCCCAGGTCTCTGGTCACCGCCTGGATACTGTGAGTACTGGAGAACTTGCTACTTGAGGACACCAACACTCTTTCCCCTGAGGGCTGGGGCATATGCTCTCCAGACCCACCTTTCTCCTTCCCTCTCAGGACCCCTGGAGTGATCTCATCAACATCTGGCTTAACTCATCAGGAGATTTTCTGCAGGCAAGAAGGCAAACGCCTCTGGAGCCAGGCAGGCCAGGTGAATGTATGACCAAACTGCAGGGCATGGTAGGGGCGTGTACTGGTTTCCTAGGGTGCCGTAACGAAGTACACACAAACTGGATGGCTTAGAACCATGGAACTGTGTTGACTCACAGGTCTGGAAGCCAGAAGCCTGAAATCAAGGTGTTGGCAGCACCATGCTCCCTCCAAAGGCACCGGGAAGGATCCATTCCAGGGCTCTCCCTGAGTTTCTGGGGGTTGTTGGCCGTTTTTGGCGTTCCTTGGCTTGGAGACACGTCACCCAGTCTCTGCCTTCAGCACGTGGTGTCCTCCCTGTGTATGTCTGTGTTCCCATTTCCCCTTTTTCGAGGACAGAAGTCAGATTAGGGGCCCACCCTACTCCAGTATGACCTCATCTTAACTAATTACATCTGCCATGACCCTCTTTCCAAATAAGGTCACGTTCTGAGATACTGGCAGTTAGAACTTCAACATGCATATTTGAAGAGGGTACAATTTAGCCCCTAAGAGGGCTGATGAGCCCTGGAGGGTGAGCAAGTCCACTCCAGTTCACTGTTGTCCTGCAGGGCCCTGGGAGCCCATCCAGGGTTTGCTGGGACAAGGTACTTTCTGTGCCCAAACTGGGTGAGTCCCAGGAAACCAGCATGGTTAGTCACCTCAAATGGGGCCCTGTCTTCTTGTGTTTCAAGAGAAGTCAGAAATTCTGACTTCATGTGAAATCTCCCAAATTTTGAATGGGCATCTAATTCAACAAATTCTAAAATCCTATGCGGCCCCATCTGAGGGTGTCTAGCCTGTGAGTGGCCAGTGGTCACCCATTGCCTAGCATGGCAGGGCAAATGGTAAGACTCCGAAAACCGCAAATAACAGCAACTGTGGCCGTGAGCTCAGGCCGGGCAAGTTGTTCTGGGGCCCTGCATCAGCCCCGTCTCTTAGGAAGCCTTCCTGGGCCCTACTACCTATGCTCAGCAATGCTTCTGGCTCCAGAAGCTTCCAGCACTGTTTCAGATAGGGGGGCTTCTTGCCCAGAGGTGACATTTGCAAACTGTCTTGGAGTTGGTGACCCAGAAGGAGGGACCCCAGACTAGAGGAAGATAAAAAGGCAGAGAGTACCAGACAGTGCCTTCCGGGGAGAAGAAACAAGTCATGAACATCTGATGTAGGGACGGGACGGACACCACGTAGGAAAGGCCGCCCTGCTGCCCAGCTCCCACCCCTGCCAGCACCACCAGGCTGGCCATCTCTTTCCCACCTCCCCCACCACCATGCACACGGCGCCATGCACCGCTGCTCCTCACCCACTCAGACCAGCTCCAGCACCTTCAGAGGTGAGATTAGCTTCTCAAGCAACGTCTAAGTCTTGATCATAGCACCCGCTCTGCGGTTTTGCTGATGGTGACTAATGGAGGGAATTTCAGGCTAGGTCAGAAAGGAAGGTGGAACAGGGTAAAGTGGGTGAGGATGAGGCTTTCTGGTTGCTCCTCCCAAGTGCCCAGGAAGTTGCCCATCCAAGCCTCTCTCCCCTGGTGGGGCTTGCCCTGCTGCGTCTCTGGTTTGCTGGCCTGGGCAGTGCCACACTGCCAGGCTTTGTAGATCTGGAAGGAGAAAGAGCAAGCCAAAGAGGAAGTGGCATCAAGAAGAAGATGGGAAGGAAGGGCAGTCTCCCCCTTCCCTCTTGCCAGGCCTGCAGAATTGGGGAACCCATACAGGAGACCACATCCCTGCTGGGAGCTGCACCCCCTGCCCGGCCTGGCCCCAGGTGCCCTGATCTGCCTGCCATGACCTGGGCAAAGCACGCTGTTCCTGCACATACTCGGACTTTCTGAAACCTGAGGAGGCAAGGGCGGTAAGGGGGAGTCCCACACAGCCCAGGCCCAGCTGGTCAGACTAATTTTAAGTTTTTCTCAGCCTGACTGAGGCCTGCTAATCTCCACCATGCCAGAGAATGCACTCATGATGCCCCCTCATCCCCCAAAAAAAGCTCCTTTTTCTGTCCAATTTCAATTTCTGTTTTACCTGCCCCAGGCCCACCCATCCTGGGAAATCTGCCCTGACCACCACCTCACAAAAAGAGCTCTCCCTTTCTCAGCATGTGGGGTAACTGTGGTTGGAAACCACAGTACAGCCCTGTGTCCCCAGCCCTGGCACAGTGCTTAGCTCTAAATAAGTTCTTGGTAAGTGTGGGTGGAATAAATGAATGAGCATTTTATTACACAGTGACAGCATGCTGCACGGAGGTTAGGTCTAAAGTTAGCAAATAAGGTTAAAAGAGTTCAGAGTTTAAATCACCCTTGAAACTCCATCAGGAAAACAGCTTATTGGGATTGACATTAGGTCTCCTCAATAAGTCCAGTACTAATATATTTCCTGTTGTTGAGGAGAGGGACCTGGACCTCTGGCCCAGCTCCCCAGCCCTTGGTCCAAAACACGCCCTTGCTCAGGAATTCCCGAGGTTTATGGGACATGCCTGCAAAACAACATACATCTAGGAATCTTAGACGTAAGAGCCTTCCCATCCCCCACCAGCCCTCTCCAGGGACTCTGCCTCTGTTGTCATGACAACCAGGACAGAGTCTAGTGGAGCCTCGGAAAGTCCGACAGGCTGAGAATGAAGTCAACCAGAAGCAGAGAGGGGACCCCATGCAGAGAGTGGAAATCAGAGGCCTTTGGTGAACAGCCAGAATGACCAAGCTTTTGAAGAACCCTGAAGGATGCTAATAACAAGAAAAAGGGGAAACTCATCAGCTCCAGGCATAAAATGGGACGTGCCCCAGGCTAGAGCCTGAAAAGGCCAGCAGTGAAGGGGGTCTTTCTCCTCTTAACCTCATTTTCCTCCCTATGTTTCAATGAGTTTTTCCTATTGCTTTATTTGAGAATTTCCAAACATATAGAAAATATGGAACCAATAGTACAACAAACACTCACGAGCCCTTCATCTATGTTCAGCGACTGTTTAGATTTTGCCTTGTTGTCTGTCTACCTGTATTTGAAACATTTGAAAGTGAGTTACATGAATCATGACACATCAGCCCCAAATATTTCAGCTGCATCTGGTAAGAATTGTCCATTCTCCTACATAACCACAAAACCAAGTTTAAGGGTACTTGAATTAAGAAAATAAATAAATATAAGGGTTTTTTTGTTTTTGTTTTTTAAATAAACTAGCTTGGCGTAACTAGAAAAATAAAGGAGGATCAGGGATTCCAGAGAAAAATTATACCAGACCAAGCTTAGATTTGTTCTGATAAACTTCTAAATTGGGTTCTCAGGTCGGGCGTGGTGGCTCATGCCTGTAATTCCAACACTTTGGGAGGCTGAGGTGGGTGGATCACCTGAGGTCACGAGTTTGAAACCAGCCTGACCAACATGGTGAAGCCCTGTCTCTATTAAAAATACAAAATTGGCCGGGCGTGGTGGTGCATGACTGTAATCCCCGCTACTCAGGAGGCTGACGCAGGAGAATCGCTTGAACCCAGGAGGCAGAGGTTGCAGTGAGCTGAGATGGCACCATTGCACACCAGCCTGGGCAACAAGATCAAAACTCCATCTCAAAAGAAAAGAAAGAGAAAGAAAGAAAGAGAGAGAGAAAGGAAGGAAGGAAGGAAGGAGGAAAGAAAGAAAGAAAAAGAAAGAAAGAAAGAAAGAAAGAAAGAAAGAAAGAAAGAAAGAAAGAAAGAAAGAAAGAAAGAGAGAGAGAGAGAAAGAAAGAAAGGGAGAGAGAGAGAGAGAAAGAAAGAAAGAAAGAAAGAAAGAAAGAAAGAAAGAAGAAAGAAAGAAAATCTAAATTGGGTTCTCATTACAGAAAAACAAGTGAGCGTTCAGCTCTGCCAAACATCTATGCAGGAAGTCTCTAGATGCATATTTAACAGCAAGTCTCCAAATCATATATTTATACTTCCTAAATGATGTTTTGAGAAATTGGAGCTGTTCTATATTTATGCTTATCACATAATAAGTGCTTAATAAGTTCAAATGCAAACTTTGCCTTTGGGGCAGTAGAAAGTCTTCAAAGCCCACCATCTGAGCCTACATGGGTGATATGGTTTGGTTTTGTGTCCCCACACAAATCTCATCTTGAATTGTAATTCCCATGTATTGAGGGAGGGATCTGTGATTGGATCAAGGGAGCAGTTTCCCCCATACTGTTCTCATGATAGTGAGTTCTTACGAGATCTGATAGTTTTATACACGTTTGGAAGTTCCTCCTTCCTTCATTCTTTTCTCTCCTGCCGCCTTGTGAAGGTGCCTGTTTCCGCTTCTGCCATGATTGTAAGTTTCCTGAGGCCTCCCCAGCTATGCAGAACTGTAAGTCATAAATTAAACTTCCTTTATTTATAAATTGCCCAGTCTCCAGTCTCAGGTAGTATATTTGTGGCAGCGTGAACACTAATACAATGGGGCTGGCTCAAACTGAATCTGCCCTGACTCTGCCTCACAGAAATGACCTTTAGCTAACCACAAGATGATCTCTCTGATCCCATCAAACACCTGCCCTAGCTGTTCTGAGAAGACCTCCTTAGCCACCCAAGTCCTCCCAGCTTTCCTTATATAACTCTCTAGTTCATTTATGACCACAATCACAAGTTAGCTCTTAATTTGTCCTCTATTTTTCCCTGTGGATTAGTCTTATTTCCCTAATACTAGCCTAAGACTGTCTTCCTCTCCACTGTGGCTCAGAACTTGCAGCCAGAGTTTCTTGGTTGACTCCAGCCCACTAAAGATTGGGCAGAAACGCCAGTCCCTGGTGTGCCACGAACTGAGCTAAGCACCTTCCAAACAAGGTCTCATTTAATCTTCACAAAACTCTATTGTATGAGTACTAGTATAGCCCCTAATTTAGAGATGAGGAAATTAAGGCTCTCAGAGATTAACAGAAGTCATACAACCACTAAGTAGCAGAGGTGATTAGTAGTGACCTGAGCTGGTCTCTCAGTAGACAAGTCCCAGATTTTTAACCTGGGTTAAAAATGGCAAGGCACTAAGATGCCAGACTGTAGGGCGAGGGCCCTTTGTGGTTTTCCATACAACTGGGCGGGTAGGGGCCAGGGAGAAGATGCTTCAGTCTCCCATGCATGGAGCAGGTTACATTGCATGCCTAGGGTTCTATTTCAGGCACGAACTTTGTATCCTCCTATGGACTCCCGCAGGTTTTTTTGAGACAGGGTCTCCCCATTGTGCCCAGGCAAGACTTAAGACTTCAGTGGCATCATCATGGCTCTCTGCAGCCCCAACCTTACTGGTTCAATCAATCCTCCTACCTCAGCCTCCCAAGTAGCTGGGATTACTGGCACACGCCACCCAGCCTGGATGATTTTTGTATTTTTTGTAGAGATGGGGTTTCGCCATGTTGCCCAGGCTGATCTCTAACTCCTGAGTTCAAGCTATCCTCCCAACCCCACCTCCCAAAGTGTTGGGATTACAGGCGTGAGCCACAGTGCTTGGCCGAGAGTCTATTTTCTGTTCTAGCCTTCTCCTTGGATTTCACACAACAGGTGCTCCATAAATACTCAATGAATCCAGGCAGGTATGAAGAAATGTAATTTATTTCTCCTTTATCCATCCCCCTGAGCAAATGTCCAGATGGCGAAGTCCAAGGGAATGCTGACCCATCCATTTGTATCCCATTGATCTTCCTGCTGCTGACCCGGGAGCAACTGCGTGGAGTGGGTGCGTGCTCTCGGTTGCTCAGGTTGTATCCTGAGATCCTGGCATGGTCTTCCGGGGGAATATTTTTTCCACTGCAGATGACCAGAGGAAGATACCCCACATTCTTCCATAATACAGAGGACAGCTGTGTGGGTTACAGGGGAGGCCAGAAATGAAGCAGGGATGGTGGAACTCGAGACAAAGAAGAAACAAAGGGCTGCCCTTAACAGATGCCTTCATTGTTTGACCGGTTCATTATCCAGAACATATGAAGGAAGGAATAAAGAGCGGATCTCAGTTCTTTTCCTCAAACAGCCAAAGAAAACCTTTTGTTGTCGATGTTGTTTTGAGCGAGAACTTTGTACTCGTACATGAAGAATAGATGAGTAGAAAAGTGTGCAGTGAGTTTGAAAAACATTATTGAGATCTTCAACTTCCACCTTAGCCTGGGTTCCATAGGCTTGGGGAAATTTTAGGATTTGTTACAGACGTTAAATTAAGAAAAAGAAATCTAGGTACAATTCAGCTTCTATAGGAAAGAAAAAATAAACAACAACAACAAAAAAAAAACAAAAATAAAAATAATTAAAGATTACTTGGGGCTAGGTACAGTGGCTCACACCTGTAATCACAGCACTTTGGGAGGCCGAGGAGGGGTGGATCACCTGAGGTTGTAAGCTCGAGACCAGCCTGACCAACATGGAGAAACCCCATCTCTACTCAAAATACAAAATTAGCTGGGTGGTGGCACATGCCGGTAATCCAGAGGCAGGAGAAACGCTTGAACCCAGGAGGCAAAGGTTGCAGTGAGCTGAGATCGTGCCATTGCACTCCAGCCTGGACAACAAGAGTGAAACTCCATCACAAAAAATAAAATATAATAAGGTTTACTTTATCCAAACCCCCCTCCCAAGTAAGTTTTTCAACAAAATGTGTTCTCCTTGTCCTGCGGGGAAGTTGGAGAAGAGCTGGCCCCTCCAGCCCTGAAAATAGTGAGTAGCCAAGACAGAGAGAGGAGGCAGGGGAAGGAAAGCAATGCCAGGTATGTCAGAGTCAGAGAGACAGAATATAAACAAGGTGGAGGGTAGCGGGAACCCCTTCTCCTCCTCATCCCAGCCCACCCTACTCTCTGCTCAGGCCTCTGGGAGAAGGTTGCTGAGAGGCTGCCTGCACCTGCCTGGGATGCAGCCTCATCAGCGTGTCTTGGTTAGGCAGGACACTGCCCACAGCTGAGCTCTGCTAAGTCATGCTTAGACCTTTGGCAGCATGAGTGAGACTTTGGAGGAGCTGCAAGTCCAAATGGGAAGCATCCAGAGGGGTCCATCGTAGCAGGACAGTTAGGGTGTAAGCAAACTGCTAAGGTTGGAACCAAGCACAAGCTCTAGGCAGACCTCAGAGGGGTCTTCAGTCCCAGTGGGAGCTGGGGTGGAGTGAGCCGTGGGGCAACCCTGCCAAAGCATCACCAGGGACACAGAATGGACCCCGAGGGTACAACAGCCACAGAGTTCAACGTCACCTTGCTGTACCCTTGCTCTGCAGAGCTGGCTCTGGGGAAGAGTGGCACTTTAGCATAGGGACCAAGAAGCGTCCCAGAACAAAGCAAGCCAGATCATGGCCCCAGGCCTTTTAACCTTCGGCATCATAAGAATATCTCGATTCACTGAAACTGTTGCAGATGAGGACTGACGGCAGGAAGGGCCTCAGAGGAAAACTCCTTGTGAGGACTCCTTCTTGTGACAGGACTCAGAGCCGAGGCCCAATACCAGGGCTTAGAAGGTGGGGCTTAGCCTGTGGATGGGCCCAGCTTCCCCAGGCAGTGGCCTTCAGACACCACAGCTGAACACAAAAATGTAAACTAAGCATTCATGCCTCAGGAAACCAAGGGAGGGGCTCCTCTGCCATCTACACTAAAAGTAGAGCAGCCAGGGCCTCATCCCAACAGAGGACAAGAAACTTCTTCCACACAGGACACTTCCCAACACCAACTCCGTGTGGCAGGGGAGGAGCAGAGGCAGCCAAAACCAGGAGCTGGATTGAGGCTTCCATCCGTTTCCTGTCCCCCTGGCATCTGGAATGCTGTGCCATCCAAGATACTTGTCACCAAGTCCTGGGCCCAGTTGTCCCTCTGTTAACCAAGATCCTAGGCCAAGTGCCACCTGAGTTCTGTGGTCCAGGGTGACTGGCTGCAGAGAGGCTTGGCTGTTCAGCTACAGGAAGAGGCTCCCATATACACGCCCTCCTCCTGATCCTATGCTAAGCCCCAACACAGGGTTGGGAACCTGTGTGTCACCCAGCCTTAACCACCCAAAGAGGGGATGCCTGTATCTCGGGATCTCCTTTCACTCCATTAGTGTCTATCCACCTGGGTCCCTTTCCCCCAGTTAATCATGGCTGCATTCATATCATGAAGCCTTCTGCTCTGAGGACAGCCAGCCAGGACCAGACATACACGCAGCAGGCTGTTCCCTCCTTCTATGCCTTTGTTTGTGTGGCCTTCTTTCCTCTGCCCACCTGGATTCAGCTGGTTGAGGCTCAGAGATGCAGTTTAGGCACATTGGCTGCAGAAAGCTGTTTCTGAATCCTCAGCATGGGATAAGCTTCTCTATCACCCTGCGAAGACCTTGCTCCTAGTATTGCATTCATTCATTCAACAAATACTTAAGTGCCTACTCTGTACCTGTCCTAGGCACTAGGGATGCCACCATGAATAAAAGAGATGAAAGAAAAAAAAAAAAACCTGCCCTTATGGGACATAGATCCTACAGTATGTGGGACGGGACTGGATAATACATGAAATAAACAAGTAGGCTACATGGCATGTCAGATTCAAAATTTTGTGACAACAAAGAAAGCAGCAAAGGGGGTGAGGCACGTGGGATGGTGGGGAGGTCACGTATGTGTGTGCCTCTCTCACAGGTCTGCATGTTCCTTCAGAACAAGCATGGAATTGTGTTTCTCTCTGGGCCCCCATGCCTAGCCAGGCACGCTGCTGAGTAGTCTTCTTCACTATTGCTGCCACACACTTGACCACTTGCCCTTTACAGCCCAGCGATCCCTTGGCTGTCTGCACCTATTTCTCCCCAGAGCACCCAACAGGTCACCAAGGAGGGAGGGTCCAAGAAGGGCAAGGCAGGGCTTGGATAGGCTCCCAGGACTAAGCAAGCAACACCTACCAGCTCAGGCCTTCTTGAAATTAATTCTGGGGGTCAAGCCAATATCATTTGTAGAGCCATGAGCCCTAAGGAAGAACACTTCAGACAACAAATCAACGAATGCAGCATTCTAATTTTCAACAAACGTGTGAATTGCAACATAGCATGAATGACAGAGGCACTGGAAGACAGTGCTGCCCTGATGGTTTCATAGGAACTACCGTTTACTCAGGGAGGCTGGCTCTGGGCATGAGGAATAGGGCTCAGCTTTAGTGCTGCTTTATAGAAGCGTACTGGGTTTATTTTTATTTTATTTTATTTTCTCGCTCTGTCACCTGGGCTGAAGTACAGCGGCATGATCTCACCTCGCTGCAACCTCTGTCTCCCAGGTTCAAGCAATTCTCCTGCCTCAGCCTCCCAAGTAGCTGGGATTACAGGCACGTACCACCACACCTGGCTAATTCTTGTATTTTTAGTAGAGACGGGTTTTACCATGTTGGCCAGGCTGGTCTCGAACTCCTGACTTCAGGTGATACACCTGCCTCAGCCTCCCAGAGTGCTGGGATTACAGACATGAGCCACCACACCCGGCCTGTTTTTAAATCAGTTATACTGGAGGTGGGTATGCTCTCCTCCTTCTTGGCTCAGCTTAGATAGGCAACCCTATGTCCCAGAAGATCCCTCTACTGTGCCCACACCCCATCTGCCTGTGGATTAGCCCTGATTCAAAGTGGGCCAGTCACTTTCTTCTTGGGATGTGGAAGTGAGTGTAGTTTGAGAGGCGAAGCTGCTGATGCTTGAAATCCAGCTTGTGGGTGGTGCAGTTAGGAGGTGATGTGGAGTGGAGTCAGCACCACATGCAGGGCCAAGCTCCCCAGCTGCCAAGAGGAGACTGGGGCAAATGCAGGGAGGGAGAGGCTATGATGCTGCAGGCCAAGAGGCAGAAAGAGAGAGAGAGAGAGGGAAGCGAGAGAGAGAGAGTTGGAAGAGAGAAAGAGAGGCTGGGACTGGCCAGAATGTGTCCTGCTTGTGACTGTCTTAGAGGTGCCTTGTCCTTATAACAACGCTTCCTTCTTGTAACTTGAGCTAATTTTATGGATTTCTTTTTTTTCTTTCTTTTTCTTTCTTTTTTTTTTTTTTTTTTCAGATGGAGTTTTTTTCTGTTGCTCAGGCTGGAATGCTGTGGTGCAATCTTGGCTCACTGCAACCTCTGCCTCCCGGGTTCTGGTGATTCTCCTACTTCAGCCTCCAAGTAGCTGGGATTACAGGCACCCACCACCGCCCCAGGCTAATTTTTGTATTTTTACAAAATACAAAATGGTTTTACCATGTTGCCCAGGCTGGTCTCGAATTCCCGACCTCAGATGATCCACAAGCCTTGGCCTCCCGGAGTGCTGGGATTACAAGTGTGAGCCACTACGCCTGGCCACATTTTTAATCTCACAGATTCTGTGGGTCAGAAAACCACACATGGCCTAGGTGGTCCTCAGTTTCAGGGCCTCTCACCAGACTGGAATCAAAGTGTTGGCCAGGTGCAGTGGCTCATGCCTATAATCCCAGCACTTTGAGAGGCTGAGTGGCATGTGGACAACAGAGTGAGACTCTGTTTCAAAAACAACAACAACAAAAACAACAACAAAAAAAAACACAAGGTGTCATTGGGGTTGTGGTCTCATCAGAAGTTTCAGCTGGGGAAGCAGCTACTTCTAGCCTCACTCACAACGTTGTTGGCAGGGCTGTTAGGCTGAGGCTGCCCTCAACTTCTTATTACATGGGCCGCTACAGCTCTCTTCATCAGAGCAAGTGTGTGAGCAGAGCCAGAGAGAGTGCAACAAGATAGAAGTCACAATCTTTTATAACCTGCTCTTAGAATTGTTATCTCATCACCATTGCTGTATTCTATTAATTAAAGCGATTAGCTAGGTTTAGTCCACAAACAAAGGGAAGGAATTTCACAAGGACATGAATACCAGGAGAGGAGAACTACTGGGGGCCATGTCAGAAGCTGCTGGCCACACCCCTGAACTAGAAAAACCACAAGATTACATGAAAAAGACATTTAAGGAAGGCCCTACCACAGATGGAAACTAGCCTTGTCCACAATTCCAAGAAGATCCTTTAAGTTCTAAAGTAATCTGGTTTTGTTTTTCTTTCTGTTTTTGTTTTCAGAGAGAGTCTTGCTCTGCTACCCAGGCTGCAGTGCAGTGGTGCAATTGCAGCTCACTGCAGTCTCAACCTCCTGGGCTCAAAGGACCCTCCCTCCTCAGCCTCCTGAGTAGGTGGGACTACAGGCGTGCACCACCATGCCTGTGACCCATAAAGTCCTTAAGTCAGTGCAACTTACTCAATTATGTTGGTGTGTCACTAATTCTTTCCCTGCAATTCCAGCAATAAAATTCCCAGGAGAGGCTGGGGAGTGAGAAACACACACCAAAGAGTAGGTAGAGACAATGACAGAGACAAATGGTGCTTATGATTGAAGAAGAAGGGAGGGAAGGTGGTAGGGAGGGGGAAAGGGGGAAAAAACAAGAAGGTCTAAGGAAACATATTACTTCTTGACAGCAAATACACCAAAAGCTACTATTTCTTTTTTTTTTTTTTTTTTTTTTTTTGAGATGGAGTTTTGCTCTGTCACCCAGGCTGGAGTGCAATCACATGATCTCGGCTCACTGCAACCTCCACCTCCTGGGTTCAAGCTATTCTCCTGCCTTGGCCTCCCAAGTAGCTGGGATTACAGGTGCCTGCTACCACACTTGGCTATTTTTTATAGTTTTTAGTAGAGACGGGGTTTCACCATGTTGGCCAGGCTGGTCTCTAAGTCCTGACCTTAGATGATCTGCCCACCTCAGCCTCCCAAAGTGCTGGGATTACAGGCATGAGCCACCGCGCCTGGCCAAAAGCTACCATTTCCAATACAGATATAACCCTAATTGACCTGGGACTTAAACTGCAAGAGAAACAGTTCAGCACGTGATGTGTTAGGCAAAGTATCAGCCCTCAGCCCAAAGTGTTAAGGGGATTATAAGCAGGTATGTTGGCCTGAGGAAGATCCATTCAACAGGTATTTTAAAGCATCTACCATGTGCCTGACATGATGCTGGGAATATACAGTGAAAAACTACTTCATTCACAAATATTTATTGAGCATCTGCTATGTCATATAAATTGTTCTGGGCTCTTGGGGAGTACATCTAAGAAAAACACAGACCTAAGTAAGCAGAACTTACCTTAGAGCAATACCAACAGATGGCATACAAAGATTAGTTGTTACTTTGTAAAGTGTCCTTATGCTGTCCCACTGGAACCTCAATAGGCAGAAGGTTCCAGTATTGTCATCATTTGGGATATGAATAAACCTAGAACACAGAGATCAGCACAGGCCCCAGAGCTCAGAGAGAGTCAGAGGCTCATGGACCTCTTCTTTATTTTCTTCTACAAGTGGTTCTCAAATTCAAGTGTTTGCTATAATATCCTAGGGTTCTTGTAAAAATGCAGAGTGCTGGGCCTGGCTCCCAGAGATTCTGACCCAGTATTTCAGGGATAGGCCTGGGAATCTATACTTTTAATATCACCCGACAGCAGAAGGTCCTCAGAGCTTCCTTTGAGAACATGCTGTGAGCCCATCTCCCAACCAAGAGATTTTTGTCAAAGCTCCCAAGAAGGAGTAGGTTTGACTGCACAGTGAGTGCTCAGTTCCTCAAGTGAAATGTACAAATTCAGTTCGACTTGATCAATATTCATTTGTTCAGTTGAACAAAAATAAAGAGCTTGGGAGGTGGCGGGTGGGGTGTCGACAGAGATGTCTACATGGAGGAATATAAACTCAGAATGCCGGGAAGTTGTCTTCAAATATCTTAAGATGGTGAGTAGCTCAGTTTAACTCAAACACCTTTATTAAACGCATCAACTAGGATGCTTTTGGTTGTGAGCAATAGAAAACCCTACGTCACTGGCTGAACAACCAGAAGCTGCATCATGTCACCACAAGGAGGAGTCCAGAGGGGTATAGACCCTGTGCCCCAGGCACTGTGCTGGGTAGGGGCTTGGGGTACCCAGACATGGTCCCTATGCTCAAGGACAGTCTTAGAGGGAAACATGAACAGATGCCTTGGAGTCAATGTGCTGTGATACGTGCTGTGATGCAGGTGTTGCCCAGAAGAGGGGCACCCGGCTCTGCCTGAGGACAACAGGCAGGTGAAGCTTCCTGGCAGAGGTGATACCTGTGCTGGGCACTGAGGATGAGTAAGAATGAGGCAGAGAAGAAAGGAGTGGAAGGGGGTTTCAGGCTGTATGCCTCACAATTCAGAGGGATGAGGCATTGTGGCGTGGCGTGGGAAGTCCCGTGCCTCTGGAGTGAGTAGACTGGATATCAGACTGAAGAATGAGCAGAAGCCAGGACCCAAGGGCACATAAGTCATCCTGAGGAACTTGAACTTGGTAGTCCACCACATGGCGGTGTTCATGGGGCAGCTAGAGATGCAAGCCACAGTTTGCAGAGCAATTTTTTGAACCTTAGAAGCCAGATAAGGGTTTAGAGTGTTGGCAGCATAGAGGTGATAGAAATTCTAACACAGATGAGAAATGACAGGCACAGTGTGAGACAGAGGAGAGCACTAAGCTGAGCGTGGGAGCCTAGGAGCAAGACTCAGGTCTCAAGACCCTGCGTCCCCACCAAGCAGTCTCAGAAGAATTGCTCGACACGTGGGAAGAGCTCCAGGCGAGAGGCTGTCTTGGAAATCAAGGAAGTGGAAAGTTTCCAGGAGGAGAATGTGGTTGCCATTTCAAATGCAACAAAGAGGCCCAGAAAGATAAGGACTGAAATGTATCCAGTGGGTTTGATAATCTGGAAGTCACTGGAGACTTTGGTAAACAGTTAGTGGCATGGTAGGGACAGAACCAGGGTACTGTCGTAGGGAATGATAGAGCAACAAGGGCTGGGATTACCCAATGAAGATGGTTCTTATAATAAGCTCAGGGCAAAAGGAAAGGAAAGAGCGAGTGGCAAGAGGAGAGTATAGGATCAAACAAAAGTGTTTTCTGGGTGGGGAGAATTTGAGCATGTTTGTACATTGAGGGTCAGAAGGAGATAGGAGTGAATGGAGCAAGTTGTGAGCAAATTGGAGCAAGAGGGACAAAAGTGAGGCACTGTGAGGGACTGGACCTGACCGTGAGGAGGAATACCTCGTCCTCAGAGACAATGGAGGGTGGGTGGGTGGGTGCGACACACTGGAAAGGCAGGATGGTGGGAGCCATACAGTGTTCAGTCAGGATGAACACCGGAAAGAAGTATTAGTGAGAGCTTTCTGCAGATCCTGACCCTTTGCAAAGGGAGTGCACATTAACTTTACAATTCGCAAAGAATAGCACCCTCTTATAATCACTCCAGGGATAAGGAAAGATCACAGTGTGAGTCACAAAATGAGCTGCCTGGGTGGGCACAGTGGCTCTCACCTGTAATCCCAGCACTTTGGGAGGCTGAGGCGGGTGTATCATCTGAGGTCAGGAGTTCGAAACCAGCCTGGCCAACATGGTGAAACCCTGTCTCTACTAAAAATACAAAAATTAGCTGGGCATGGTGGTGGGTGCCTGTAATTCCAGCTACTTGGGAGGCTGAGACAGGAGAATCGCTTGAATGCAGGAGGTGGAGGTTGGAGTGAGCCGAGATCACACCATTGCACTCCAACAATGTGAAACTCTGTCAAAAGAAAAAAAAAGAAAAGAAGAGAAAAGAAGGAAGGAAGGAAGGAAGGAAAGAAGGAAGGAAGGAAGGAAGGAAGGAAGGAAGGAAGGAAGGAAGGAAGGAAGGAAGGAAGGAAGGAAGGGAGGGAGGGAAATGAGCTGCTTGTATCAGATATTTCAGGTGTGGAGTAGCTCTAGGTGATGACAAGGTCCAGGATTTGAACGTGGTATGGGGCTGAAATGGAGCAGAGGTGAGGGTCACTGGGATTAAGGAGATCAGAGAAATCATGCAAGTCTAGGTTCTTCGATAGGTGTGTCAGACAGGAATGCAACTTTTTTGCAAGCAACAGCAACATCACTGCAGTGGCTTAAATGAGTAGGGCATATACAGGATAAGAAGTCTAGAGGCAGGCAGATGTTGGTGATGGTTCAATAGCCTTTTGAGGACAAGGTGGCCTCTGATAGCCATTTCCTCATGGTTGAAAGATGGCTGTCCCTGCTCCAGCCATCGCATCTACAGTCAAGGAAGGAAGAAGGAGAAAAGGATGTACCAGCTGTGTATCTCCCCTATTAACAGGAAAGCAAATTCTTTTCTGGAAAGCATTCCCCCTCTCCAGCAGATTCCCACTGGGCCTTCTTGAGAGAACCGCGTCCCTTGGCCTTCTCTTGGCTGCAAGAGAGCCGAGAGAACTGGGAACAGGACTGCCATGGTAGATGGAGTCAGCACCTTCTGCTGGGCACACCGCTGCATGGAACTAAATCAGGGTCCTCGTGTGAAGGCAGAAATGGGGCTGGATATTGATTAGGCCAACGTGAGATCTGCTGCGATGCATCCTCTATGTGTGTGTGGTGAACACTCTTGTCCTGCTCTAGAGGGTTGATATTCAGGCCAATGAAGGATGGAAATAGTTGTTAGGTCCAGCTGAGGGCGGGACTGGGAAGAGGAGTGATGGGAAGGTGGTCAGAGGCCAGAGCTGAGTCCCTGGACACCAGTCTGTGTTTGTGCTAAGAGGCGAGCTCTCCACAGGGTCTTGAGCAGCTGTGAAACAGGCAGAGCTATCCGCGGGGAGATGGAAGAGGCAGGCTTGGCCAAACTAAGGGGCAGGTGCAGACCACAGTCACAGTTTGGGAGGCAGCAAGTGCCTGCCCAGCCTCCAGCACCCCCTTCGGGCCTCTGTGCACCTCGGAAATGTGAACTGGGCAACCCAGGCTGCCGCATTCACAGGCGTAAAGTGTGGGACCCTTTGAGAAGGGGACTCAGGTCAGACTGGCCCTCCAGAACCCTCAAAGGTACTGCCCCCAAGTCTCTTCCTTATACCCTGTGGTCCTCACCACAGTCCTCTCGTTTGATCCCAGTCCTCTTGCCCAGCTATCCCCTGGCTCCTCCCACAGCATTCGGGTTCCATCCCCAGCAATGCTGGGTAAGAGCTTCCCAGGACTCCCGTCCCCTCCCCAGGGCCCTCTATTATGAGCAGAACCAGACAGGGCAACACAGGGGCAGATCATGAGCTACACAGAGCTCAGGTGGCTGCTGGCTGGTTGTGAGGGGGTAAGAAAGGAGGAGGGCAAAGCTGACTCCCCACGCTAAGCCTAGGTGGCCCATCTAGCAGCCTATAGCTGTGCAGCAGGACTTAGGCTGCAGTGATGGTTCAATAGCATTTTGAGGACAAGGTGGCCTCTGTTAGCCTTTTCCTCATGGTTGAAAGATGGCATCCCAGTGTGTGGCCTGGACACCAGGTTTTGTCTCAGATGAGCCAGAAGGTAGAGAAGCCCCTCAGGCTGCACTCTCCCATCTCTTTGCCCTTCGTCCACTCCATCAAGCATGGCCGGCACCCTCAGGGCCTTTGCTCATGCCATCAGTCTGCCTGGAACGCTGCTCCCCACCCTGCTCTCCAAGTTGACTCCCACTCTTCCTTTGCACCACAGCTTAGACATCATTTCTCTGAAGACGCCTTTCTTGACCTTTTGCCTGGTTCTTTCTTTCCCTGTTTTCCTTCCTAGGAATATGTGATTCTGTATCAGTTCAGATCGTTACCACCAGTCACTGAGTCAAACCTGCAATCCCAGTGAGCAAGCACAACAGAGCTCATTTCTCCTGACTTCCACATGGCTCCGGGAGGCCTCCTTCACTTGTTATGCTGGCCACCTGGCAATACACCACACCCAATGTCACCAATGCAGAGCATCAGAAGGAAGCATACCAGCACTTAAATTGCATCCTTGGAGGTGACACAAATCACACCCACTCAAGGTCCTTGCCAGAATTGATCACATGCCCCAAACTAAACTGTAAAAGGGACTGGGAAATAGTGGGGTGTACGTGGAATAGTTAGTTATTTTTAAGAGATGGGGTCTCGGTGCATTTCCCTGGTTGGTCTCAAACTCCTGGGTTCAAGCAATCCTCCCGCCTGAGCCTCCTGAGTAGCTGGAATGACAGGTGTTTGCCACCATGCCCAGCTCATGGAATATTTAGGAAGCTCTACTTGTCTCTGCCACAGCTTTTTGTAAAAGCCTCTTATCACAGTTGTCACTTTACATTTATTTATGAGCTTCTTGGATGGTGTCTGTCTCTCTCCCGAGGGTTGTGAGCTCCAGTGAGGACAGGAATTACGTGTGTTGGCTCACGGTTCCCCCTCAGGGCCTAGCTGACTACCTGTGTGTCACCGGTGTCCCGGAAATATCGAGTGAATCACTAAATAAATCAACTGCATAAGTGGGCAGTGGGCTTAGCAATTGGGAGTTCACTTCAGGCCACAAAGAGCATCATTTCAGAGGGAAACAAAGCTTCAAAGTCTAAGGAGTGAAATCGAGTTAGGGATCAGAGGGGCAGCTAATTTTGACAGAGAAAAGCAAGAAGATCTGATGAGGAGAGGCATGGAGGGACTTTCCCATAGACCCAGTTCCCTAAATCAGCTTTTATTAAGCCACTCATTGCTACCGTGGCTGTCCCTGGGTGCCTCAGACACAAAGAGCTGTGGGGGAAAAGGGGAAGGTTTCGCAGCCATCACCAGCTCCCACTGCTTCCCCTGTGACCCTACCACTGAAAAATAATGCAGCAACAGCAGAATGGACAGTTTCTATAATTAGGCTCCGTGAAGAGGGGAAGCCGTCTCAAAAAGCCTGTTGTTTTAGCTCTGGTAGAAGTCTGGGTAGTTTAAAGGGCAGAACGTGTTTTCCAGACAGATGGCTTAACATAGGTTCCTGACAAAAGGCAGGCAGGAAAGAAGAAACCACTCGGGAAAAGAAAAGCCTTCGAACCTCTGGAGAGGCAGTGAGCGGTCTAAGATCTCAGGTTCTTAGCTCTGTGGTTCTGGCCACATTACCCAGCTTCTCTAAGCTCCAGCTTTCTCACCTGTAAAATTCCTCTTCATCAGTTCTAAGACACACCTTTTTTCTTAACATTTTAACATCGCCGAAATTAGGATGCAATTAGCGATCAATGGCAGGTTACAATATAGTTGGTAGGGGTTTTCTCTTAATATGGCATAAAATAATGGCAAGTATTACAATCAAGGTATCTTAGATTTGATGAAATACAGCATTTCCCTTTTGTTTTAGGATCAGAAATAAGATAGGTGAACTGGTGCCAGATAATACATGGAATTTGTACATAGCAGATTCACAGAAAAATCACAATTTTAACCTTATTACTTCAAGATATAAAAAACAATCTTCAGGCTGGGCGCGGTGGCTCACGCCTGTAATCCCAGTACTTTGGGAGGCTGAAGCGGGCAGATCACCTGAGGTTGGGGGTTCAAGACCAGCCTAGCCAACATGGCGAAAACCCATCTCTACTAAAAATACAAAAATTAGCTGGGCATGGTAGCACATGCCTATAATCCCAGGTATTCAGGAGGCTGAGGCAGGAGAACCTCTTGAACCTGGGAGGCAGAGGTTGCAGTGAGCCGAGATTGTGCCACTGCACTCCAGCCTGGGTGACAGAGCGAGACTGTCTCAAAAAAAAAAAAAACAAACTTCAGTCTTTGCGGGATATGTAGCATGAACAAGGTTAGAAATGTAATGTGCTGCATCAGGACTAAAGTTAATACAACTATATTGTATTAGAGATTTCTGTTAAGTTAGTAGATTTCAGCTGCTCTTGTCACCAAAAAAGAAAGTGACTGTGTGAGATGATGGCTATGTTAGTCTGCTTTGCTATGGTAACCACTTTACTATCTATATGTATCCCATAACATTTGTTATAAACCTCAAATACACACGATAAAATTTTTTTTAAAGAAAAGTCTTGGCCGGGCGCGGTGGCTCAAGCCTGTAATCCCAGCACTTTGGGAGGCCGAGATGGGCGGATCCCGAGGTCAGGAGTTCGAGACCATCCTGGCTAACACGGTGAAACCCCGTCTCTACTAAAAAAAAATACAAAAAACTAGCCGGGCGAGGTGGCGGCGCCTGTAGTCCCGGCTACTCGGGAGGCTGAGGCAGGAGAATGGCGTAAAAACCCGGGAGGCAGAGCTTGCAGTGAGCTGAGATCCGGCCACTGCACTCCAGCCTGGGCAACACAGCGAGACTCCGTCTCAAAAAAAAAAAAAGAAAGAAAAGTCTTTGCGACATTATCCTTAGCTGACTAACACAGGAACGGAAAACCAAATACTGCACGTCCTCACTTGTAAGTGGGAGCTAAATGATAAGAACACATGAACACATAGAGGACAGCAACACACACTGGGGCCTTTTGGAGGGTGGAGGATAGGAGGAGGGAGAGGATCAAGAAAAACAACTAATGGGTACTAGGCTTCATACCTGGGTGATGAAATAATGTATACAACAAACCCCCACGACACAAGTGTACCTATGTAACAAACCTGCCCGTGCAACCCTGAACTTCAAATAAAAGTTTAAAAAATAAAAATAGGCTGGCTGTGGCGGCTCATGCCTGTGAACGTAGCACTTTGGGAGACTGAGGCAGGTGGATCATTTGAAGTCAGGAGTTTGAGACCAGCTCCACTAAAATAACAAAAATTAGCTGAGTTTGGTGGTGTGTGCCTATAATCCCAGCTACTCAAGAGGCTGAGGCAGAAGAATTGCTTAAACTAGAGGGGTGGAGGTTGCAGTGAGCTGAGATCGTGCCACTGCACTCCAGCCTGGGTGAAAGAGTGAAACTCCGTCTCAAAAACAAATAAAAATAAATAAATAAAAGTATCTGTGAGATGTTTGGTTTCTGCCCTCAGATTCTACACAACTGTCATTACAGGATTAGGATGTGCCCTTGTAAGACTTGGACAAAGTACACTGACTTTGCAGGTGGGACTGGGGTAAAGGCTAGATGATGGAAAAGAGAGAGAGAAGACATAGAAAGAGAGAGAGAGAACACAGAGAGCGAGAGAGAGGAAAGAGAGACGGAGAGAACACAGAGGTTAGCAGGAGAATAAATTACAAGTGAAATATGAATCCACCACCTCGTTGGAACTTTACAGTGGTGACTGAAATCTAAGAGACACTGGTTCCAAGCCTGAGAAAAGGGTAAAGTGATCCAGCCTCACAGATGACTCAGCCAGGAGCAAAGAGGACATTCAGAAGACATAAATATTCCTTAGCCTCAGAGAAGCAGAGACCTGAAATAATTGATAAATCGGGAATCTTGACTATTGTAAACTTGGAAGTTGTACATGTAAAATGTTTTCTTTTTCCATTGGAAAGATAGAGACTGTCACTTGGTGCAAACCTCTCTCCTGATTTTTAAAGAAAGAAAGGAATACTGTTAGGTAGGTGGGGGATCTGGAAAGAATGCCTAGATTTATCTTGGGGCTTAGAATCCAGCCTCTTCCCCTCTTACATTCCTCTTCCCCACCTCCACCACAGGTGATTGGTTCCATTTTAATTGCACCCATTTGAATTTCACAAAACGTGTTAAAATTTTGTTAGGGCATGAATATCTGGGTATGTGTACTTGAGTTTAATATCTGAAGGCTTAATTTGCTTTTTGAAATGCTTATTATAAAAGTATTTTGTTACTTAATGAAGTGAAGTAATTTTTAAAAGTAAAATCAAGGTCCAATCTGTACTGATCTGCAGAAGTTCTGCTGTATATCAAATGTTTATGGTTTTGCAGGTCCCAATTACAAGAATCAGAAGGGCATCAAAAACAAAAAGATAAAAAATGTTATGCAGAGATAGTGTAAGTAGTGACTCAGGGTATTCATTATTTTATGGGAAAGGAATTATTAATAAATTAATTCAGGGGTAGAATGGCCAATTTTATGTCACTTTTATGACAAACTAAATCAAATGTGCAAATGCTCAGTTTTGTATGTATTCAGCATATGCTTGTTTATGTGTAGCCAATTCTGCTAAGTATAAAGTCCCATGAGAGTTTTATTCAGCAAATACAAATAATACAAAAATGCACAACTAATTTTTTGGTCCCAAGATAGTCTGGCAAATAGCCACATGTTTATAAATATTTTTTGTGACATAATTTGGCCTACGATGTAATCAAGATGTCTTTAGAGATAATATTTGTTAAAGTAGTCAGTGATAGAACTTAGCCCATTTATGCCTAGTGTTCCATTATTGGAAAGCTAAGTATGTGGGAGTTATTTGTATCCTACTGCTCAAGGTCATTGCCAAGGTCTGATTGCAAAAATTTAAAAAAATTGCAACCTCGGGCAAAAATGGGTGAATCTGAAATGCCAGTTACAAACTGGGCTGTTTCCACCCCGGCCTCCACCCTCCAAACTTTGCATGTTCCACTGACCTGGGCGGGTGGCAGGTGAGGTGTCAGGCTGCTGGCACCTCTTCGAGGGTGGAACACTGCCCTGACCATGGGCATCCACCCCAATAAAAGCAATTCTGACATTAAAATAATAAAAAATAAATAAAAAGAAAATTAAGGAAATTGGGCTGTGGGGGTTTTTGTTCGTTTGTTTGTTTTGACGGAGTCCCCCTCTGTTGCCCAGGCTGGAGTGCCGTGGTGGGATCTTGGCTCACTGCAGCCTATGCCTCCCAGGTAGCTGGTTCAACCACTTGAACCTGGGAGGTTCAAGTGATTGTCCTGCCTCAGCCTCCCATGTAGCTGGGATTACAGGTGCCCGCCATCATGCCTCGCTAATTTTTTTAGATTTAGTAGAGACAGGTTTCTCCATGTTGGCCAGGCTGGTCTCGAACTCCTGACTTCAAGTGATCCGCCCACTTCAGCCTCCCAAAGTGCTGGGATTATAGGTGTGAGCCACTGCACCCAGCCTGGGCTGTTTTAATGTAATTTTTATTTCTTTTCTTTGTTTTTTTTTTTTGTTTTTTGAAACAGAGTCTTGCTCTGTCACCCAGGCTGGAGTGCAGTGGCACGATCTTGGTTCACTGCAATCCCCGCCTCCCAGGTTCCAGCAATTCTCCTGCCTCGGCCTCCCAAGAAGATGGGATTAGAGGCATGTGCCACTGTGCCCGATTAATTTTTGAATTTTTAGTAGAGACGAGGTTTCACCATGTTGGCCAGGTTGGTCTCAAACTCCTGGCCTCAAGTGATCCGCCTGCCTTGGCCTCCCAAAGCACTAGAATCACAGGCATGAGCCACCACACCTGGCCTGTTTCAGTATAAATTTAATTAGAAACATTCCATGGTGATAGGGTTAATTTGCTTGGTAATTTTAACCAGGGGCATGCAAATGATTATTGAATTCATTAGGATTTTATGTCATTAGAGGTATCTCATCCACCAATAATGTAGCCTTGTGCTTTGGGGTGTGGGGTGGTTTGTGGTATAACCACTGTAAAATAGGCCTGGGCCACTGAACGCAAATAGTCAACTCAGATATGCAGACTACAGACACATTTAATACATGTTACATTGTTGGTACTTTACACATTGTGAAAGTAATGTTTGTCTCTTTTAATCTGTCATTTGTTTGTTCCATAGTCAGTCTCTATCCTTGGACTGAGTCCAGAAATGGCCAGAAATGTATTTTAATGATCCTGGAGGTGGCTAGTAGCATGTGCTGTGGGTGTGGAATTGGTATGACTCGATGCACCAGGGTCTGCAGAAGCTGCACCAAGATTGTGACTGTCCACAGAGATCTTCAGCCTGAAAGAAATCAAGTTTCAGTTTGATGAATCTGATCTGGGCCATCTCCAACACACTTTATGTACCTTATGTACTGTGACGTACTGTTCCTCAGACACTGTGGCAATCTTCTGCATTGGTCCTAAAATAGCTGGAGATATCGCAGCTCCTTCTGGGGGCCCTGCTGGCAAATGGAGGCCACTTGCCACACCCATCAGCTGCATTGTAGCTGCACCGGTCCAGGCATGGTCTGGGTGACACCGGTCCAGGCATGGTCTGGGTGACCATGCCTGGACCAGAAAGAGCCCATCTTCTGCATCACTCCAGGAGCAGCTGAACAATTCCCTCTGGAAGCAGTGGGACTAAACCAAGTCGTTGGCAGCTTCCCCGCGCTCTCTTCCACCACTGCAGAATCTTGAGAAGGCTGGCTTCCAGCCACGGCTGCTGCTTGAGGGTACGGGTCTGGTGCCTCCATCCCATTTCCTGCATGGCCCTGAGCCCTGGATCCTTCTTATTCGAGAAGGTGAGCCAGTGGACACGCTGGCAGAGGTCACTGGTCGTCCTTCACTGGGGGGTCAGGCGTGTCTGTATTGATGTTGGTCCCACCTGGCAGACTCAGCCCCCTTTTCTTTTTTTTTTTTTTAATCAGTAGATGAACAGGGCAGAAGACGCCAGGTTAATAGGGCTCTGCCTCTTCTTGACTTCCTGACCAGCCCAGCCAGCAGGCACTGCCTGGGGCTCCCCCACATCTACACATCATACCCACTCACACACACCCACACATTCACCTATGTGCACCTCCCCCCAACACACATACTCACCAGTCAAATGGGCAAATCACACAAGGGAACCACAGCACATTCCTCTGCTTAATAGATGCTCCTTTCCTATTCCCCTCCCAACCATCAAGAATGACATCATCCACCAGGAATCCAAACTTAACCCTCTGCCCTAAGACCTAGGGCAGAAAGAGTCTGGTTACCTGTGGAACTGCGAGTTACTGTAATGCTTGTCACATCAGATTACAGGATGTCAGGGGGTCTTCTGAGCTCAGGGACACACCAGTATGGACACACAGCAGATGAGTCCCTGCTTCTAGGGTGCCCCTTTGGTGCCAAGAGCATATCCACAGAGGTCCTCGACTGCTCCTTGTAACCCTTGCTGGACACCCCACTGCTCCTGGCCCCTCTAACTGGAAGCCTTTGGTTTCATCCTCCCTTAGGTAGTTGGACATGGAGCTTCATCCAGCTTCTTGCAACCAACACTATCCTAGGTAGGTGTCCTTCATCCAGATTATACCAGAAGCACAGCTAAATGGTTATGTTCCTCTTTCGAAGTGCAGCTCTTCCATCCAGAACAATCTGGAAGATACTCACTATGGGAGTTAGCTGGTATTTGATCACACTTACCAGGGACGGGTGTCTTCGTAAAGAAGGAGAACAGGGAACTCACGTTAAAACAGGACTGCCCAGAATCAGGCAGGGGCCAGCAAGACAAGAGAAGTCCGGAAGAGGAACTAGGATCCGCCTGTGTTTCATATCCATGCAAATCCCATGTGAATACTTTTAGTCATCCAACATGCACCCCTACTTTTTCTTGCCAAGGCCCAGATCTTGTCTTGGTGGCCCTAATCACAGTCATCACTAGCGACCTTCACTCACTTCTGATCATTTTCAACTCACAGAGCCAACTCAGAGGAGCTGGTGTCCTGACTCATGGTTTTTTCCTGGACCCTGTCTTTAGCATACAGGGGGACTAGTGCCTCACCCATCCTTTGCCCAATATACATATTCAAAATACATGAGGTTGGGGCTGGGTGCAGTGGCTCATGCCTATAATCCCAGCACTTTGGGAAGTCGAGGTGGGCAGATCATTTAAGGCCAGGAGTTCGAGACCAGCCTGGCCAACAGGGTGAAACCCCATCTCTACTAAAAATACAAAAGAGTAGCCAGATGTGGTGGCACACACTTATAGTCCCAGCTAGCTACTCAGGAGGCTGAGGCACAAGAATCACTTGAACCCGGGAGGCGGAGGTTGCAGTGAGCTGAGATCATACCACTGCACTCCAGCCTGGACGACGGAGAGAAACTGTCTTGAAAACAAACAAACAAACAAACAAAAAAAAAAACAACAAAATATGTGAGGTTGACTTGGCGAGGTATCTGCAGTCAAGTAGCAAACCTTTATAATGCCAGGAAGAATCACACTTCTGTAGTCACCATAAATACTCAACAATGTACTTTTCCATCATGGCCTTGTCAACGGGCCTCCTCAAAATAGAAGGAATATACTTTGGACCCCAAAGTGAGCAAAAAATTCCCAGGAAACCAAGGACCTGCTCTCTTTTGCCCTCTTCCAAGCCTACCCTAACCCAGCTCACCCGTGCCTGCTGACTTGGGAACCTCTCAGCCATGCATATGGGGCCATGATATTGCTAGAGGACTTTTATTCTTCTGCTTATTTTTCAAAGACCAGTCCTGTTCAAAGTCAACCCCCAGAACATGAATTACATAAAAATAGGCTTTAAGGCTTAGAAAGATGAAACTTGGCATCAGAGGTCCCTGAGGGATGGCCACTGCAGCTTGACACCACTTTGAGCCAGGAAAACTTAGTCTTGGCCACTTAGAGTAGGCACTTAACTTTGAACGACTGGAGTTTTCAAACAACCAGGTTCTAGGCAACCACTTGGTTAAAACCTTGTTACACAAGCCCAAATAACAGGAGTCAGCCAAGCCACCTTACTTGAAAAAGATCCTCCATCCTGAAACAGTT
The DNA here is from genome assembly GCF_049350105.2 of Macaca mulatta. Lineage (NCBI taxonomy): Eukaryota > Metazoa > Chordata > Mammalia > Primates > Cercopithecidae > Macaca > Macaca mulatta. The sequence continues at coordinate 135,949,171 of NC_133417.1, forward strand.
ATCGCTGAGCTCTCTTAAAACCCACCAGCATAACAAGATACCAGCTGCAAGTCAATGCCTACCACAGCAGTTCCTAGACAAGGTCCCACATCCATTCTGTAGGGATTCTAAAAGTGCAGAGAAGGGGGCGGGGGGCTAGCTCTGCCATTTTGACCCCTCCAGCATGTTCCTTGGGGAAAAAGTCAGAACATGGGTGTGTATTCTTGACATCAATGTAGAGGGACCCAGATGTCATGACATCAATGTAGAGGGACCCAGATGTCATGACATCAATGTAGAGGGACCCAGATGTCATGACATCAATGTAGAGGGACCCAGATGTCAGGTCTTCTGGCAAGACATGCTCAGGTCAAGGTTAGGCCTAGGAAGACAATGAAGGCTCATTTACTCATTTCTGATGCCAGAGCCTCTGAAAAACTGGACTCTGTAATACTCTTGGTCCCTTGAAATGCTGGTGTTACGGATGACATAAACAAGAAAATTCACTCTGTTTCTTGTACCAGAGCCCCACTTCCAGCCATTATAGCCCTGTTCATCAAGGTTGAGTCCTAACTCCACGGATTACCCACTGGCCACAGTTTGCATCCCAATTCTGGAGACATAGTATGAAGCCTAATGTATGTCAATCCATCTCTCTATCCCCCATCTTTGTTAAAAGTGTGGCCGGACGCAGTGGTTCACACATGTAATCCCAGCACTTTGGTATGCCGAGGTGGGCAGATCACTTGAGGTCAGAAGTTTGAGACCAGTCTGGCCAACACGGTAAAGCCCTGCCTCTACAAAAATGCAAAAATTAACCCTATGTGGTGGCAGGCACCTGCAGTCCCAGCTACTTGGGAGACTGAGGCAGGAAAACAGGAGAATCACGTGAACCCGGGGGGCAGAGGTTGCAGTGAACTGAGATTGAACGACTGCACTCCAGCCTGGGCAACAGAGTGAGACTTCACCTCAAAAAAAAAAAAAAACAATAAAAACAGTAGGTGGGCCAGTCCTCAGAGGCATCCTACCATTGCTATACACAAGACTGATTTTCAGCTGGAATCCATTGTATTTAGTTGGTGCCTGTATAGTTATACTTACTGAATAATTTTAACATCACCCCTGGCTACATGCCATACAGCCAGCATAACTCATTCTCCTATCTTGCTTCTGATGAGTTTTTCTACTTTGTTATTCTTTTTTTTTTTGAGACAGAGTCTCACTCTGTCACCCAAGCTGGAGTGCAGTAGCATGGTCTTGGCTCACTGCAACCTCCACTTCCCAAGTTCAAGCAATTTCCATGCCTCAGCCTCCAAGTAACTGGGATTACAGGCATGCACCACCACGCCTGGCTAATTTTTGTATTTTCAGTAGAGATGGGGTTTCACCATGTTGCCCAGACTGGTCTTGAACTCCTGGCCTCAAGTGCTCCACCTGCCTCGGCCTCCCACAGTGCTGGGATTACAGGTGTGAGCTACTGTGCCCGGCTTACTTTGTTATTCTTTACATGGCCCAGAACATGCTTTGTGCAGTAAGTACAGATTCTCAAGCACCATGAATTGCCTCCTCAGTACAGGCACTAGGCAAGGCCTGGGAACACCACAGAGAATACTCAAAGTCCCTAGGAATTCTCAGGGGCTCCCTGGTTATCACTAGCCCTGGGGACCTCACCACCACCATGCTTGCTTTATCAAGCTGAAGCAGGTATCCGACACATCAGAAGAAAATCAACTATGGACCGTGGAGCCTCAGGCAGCAAAAGACATGATTACAGAATGGAGACATCATCTGGGTCTCCTCACCCTTCTTGTCACATGCCCTTGCTGAAATCAGGAAGTCCACCTTTCAATTCCTGTGAAGTTGCAGAAATGGCAAGTCCTGTCACTTGCTGCCTTCAAACACCCCGACTACACACTCAACCCGGTGGAGCCATCCCTGCCTGCCCTGCTCCCCCACCAAAAGGGGGAATGAGATGAGGGCAGATTGGTTAAAAATGTGCACACCTTTTATTTTTTTGGCCTCCCTTCTCCCCAGATTGTAGGACTTCCCCTTGGAAGTTTTTTTTTTTTCAGACAGAGTTTCGCTCTTGTTGCCCAGGCTGGAGTGCAAGGGCATGATCTCGGCTCACTGCAACCTCCGCCTCCCAGATTCAAGTGATTCTCCTGCCTCAGCCTCGCAAGTAGCTGAGATTACAGGTGTGCGCCACCACGCTGGGCTAATTTTGTATTTTTAGTAGCGACCGGGTTTCACCATGTTGGTGAGGCTGGTCTCAAATTTCTGACCTCAGGTGATCCACCTGTCTCGATCTCCCAAAAGTGCTGGGATTACAGGCATGAGCCACCACGCCCAGCCTCCCCTTGGCACTTTTAACTTCCAGGCTTACCCTTGGCCTTCATACTGGTCACTGAGCCAGTTCCAAGACCTGAGTGGCACCTGCTCCAGTCCAGCTCTGCCTTGGCCTGGCTTCTGCCCAGTGCCTGTCCAGGGTGGGACCTAAGCTTCCTGGATATTATTTCTTCCTTCTGATAAAGGCATACCTGGGTGTGTTTACCACTGTGGCAGCTCAGAAGCATCTCAGACCAATTCCTTTCTCTTTCACTCAAGACAGAATGTGGGAGTTCCCCTCCACAACTGCACCACTGCCTAAGGTGTCTAGGGCCACACTTCCTTCTCTGAACTTGCTCATAACTGAGATGTTGAAAGGGTGGCTGTCCACAGGGGTAAGCCACAGGAGGACTGCAAAGAGGCTCAGTACAGATGCTTGTCACTCCAGCAGGACAGTTAGGGGCAATGTGCTGGCTGCCCTTATGGGAGTTCGTCGCTGGCACTGTGACAAACGAAATTCACTTGATGATTAAGGAGATGGTTTTATTCAAGCTAGTGCCACAAGAAGAATGCTCATTAATGAGGAACCTCTCAAAGAAAAGGAAGGGGGCCTGGGGTTTTACAGAGGAAGGTAAAAGAGGGAGGCATCGGCCAGGCGCGGTGGCTCACATCTGTAATCCCAACACTTTGGGAGGCTGAGGAGGGTGAATCGCCTAAGGTCAGGAGTTCGCCTAAGGTCAGTTTCACCTGGCCAACATGGTGAAATCTCGTCTCTACTAAAATAGAAAAAAATTTAGCTGGGCATGGTGGTGCATGCCTATAATCCCAGCTACTGGGGAGGCTGAGGCAGGAGAATCACTTGAACCCAGGAGGCAGAGTTTCCAGTGAGCTGCGATCATGCCACTGCACTCCAGCCTGCATGACAGAGCAAGACTCCATCTCAAAAAAAAAAAAAAAAAGAGAGAGAGGGAGGCATCCTGGAGTCTATGGGAGTCACAAGGCAGGATGAAGACCGGTCTTTTGGAAGAAATTGTAAGGGCAGTGTGGCCTTTTGTGGTCATCTGGTTTGCCATTTCTGAAACACAAAAAGGTAGAGACATTTCTTAATCACCACTGCTGAGTTAGCACACGGCTCAGATAAAGTTCAATACTGGCCGGGCATGGTGCCTCACGCCTGTAATCCCAGCACTTTGGGAGGCCAAGGCGGGCACATCACTTGAGGTCAAGAGTTCAAAGACCAGCCTGGCCAACATGGTGAAATCCCATCTCTACTAAAAAAATACGAAAATTAGCCAGGTGTGGTGGCATGTGCCTGTAATCCCAGCTACTCAGGAGGCTGAAGCAGGAGAATCACTTGAACCCGTGAGGCAGAGGCTGCAGTGAGCTACGATCGTAAGATTGTGCCAGTGTACTCCAGCCTGGGCAGCAGGGTGAGATTCTGTCTCAAAAAAAAAAAAAGTTCAGTGTTGTCAGTCCCAGCTCTTGTTCAAGATGAATATTCCTCATCACTGAAGAATTCAGACTGAAGAATGCAGGCACTGCCTGAGTGGGGTGAAGCAGGGCCCTCTTGCATTCTTGTTGGTGCTGTTCCTGTGAAACCAGTTCAACCATCTGTTGAGAGGTGAGTTGTTTTAGGGTCCAGGAGAACAGGCATCTTTTTTTTTTTTTTTTGTTATTATGCTTTAAGTTCTATGGTACATGTGCACAATGTGCAGGTTTGTTACATAGGTATACATGTACCATGTTGGTTTGCTGCACTCATCAACTCGTCATTTACATTAGGTATTTCTCCTAATGCTATCCCTCCCCCAGCTCCCCTCCCCACAGACATCTTAAAAGAGGGATGTCTAAGCATGGTGAAATCCTGTCTCCACTAAAACTACAAAAATTAGCCAGGTGTGGTGGTGGGCGGCTGTAGTCCCAGCTACTCAGGAGGCTGAGGCAGGAGAATTGTTTGAACCCAGGAGGCAGAGGCTACAGTGGGCTGAGATCATGCCACTGTACTCCAGCCTGGGTGACAGAGCAAGACTCCATCTCAAAAAATAATAATAAAAATTAAAAATACATGTGTCTATATATATATATATGGATTTCTAAAATAATGAAAAAATAATATAAAAGTTATATTAAAGTAAAAGCCAGTAGTTGAATCTGAGAATTAGTTGGGTCAGTGAACTCCAAGAGGTCAGCAGAAGAAAATCTTCCAGCACCAGTTTTTGAATTTCTTAAAGCTGTCAATGTTCTTGTGATATTGTCCACAATCTTGGCACCTGTCATACCAGGGCATACAGGCAGCAGCTTGTCCAGGGAGAATTCTTGCCTGTGCATGGCATGCTGAGGGGCTGAGTCTTTCAAGGTTTATACCAAATTACTAAGCCTCTGCTTGTAGAACTCCTTCAGATTCTGGGAGAAAAGGCCAGCTGCAAGGCAACCCACAGTCCTGAAAGGGATTTGGGCAGTCAGGTATAAATTCTTGGTGATGCCAATTCAGGCTTGAGGAAGAAAAAATGGTGAAAGTTAGTTTGGTGGACTGTAGTCAGATATTGAAGAAAACTGGAGAAATTGAAAACTTGGTAAGGATTGACAATTTGGGCAAGGCAACAGGATCTAATCAAATTTAAAGGTAGGTTCCCAAACTGGTTTTTCTATGAGGAGTAGGGGAAGGCAGCCAATTAAATCTCATCAGACAAGACAGAGTTTGCATAGTCATCAGCTACCTGCAGTGTGTAAAGAGGTCCAAGAAGACTCAAAGGCAATGCACAGGGCCGGAGTCTGATAACCGGAAGGGTGTGCTATATATTGAAACATAAAATTTCTCATTTTAGACACCTGTCTTTTGACAAAGATAATCTCAAAGAAATATTTTTCCTCATCACAAAATAAGGCTGGCCTTATTAGATTTCGTCTCACTATTTACACAGGAGCAGCAAGAATGGTAATTTAACAGATAGGCCTCCTTAAACTTGCTTTGCTGGAAGCTTTAATAAGGTATCTCAGATTGGACGTTTGAAAGCCTCTTGAAACTAGGAAGCCACACCAAGAACTTGACATCCAAATTACTTCTGGTACCTATAAATCTGAGCAACTTCCTCTCTTCTCAAGGACCCCTCAATATCCTACTGTTCACAGGCTTGCAAGGAAGTGACCTTCCTAACTTACCTGTAAGGCTGACAACTCCATAAGCCAGAGGGCTAGCAAGCATTGGCTCCATAAAATCAACCCTAGTTACTTTAACATGCCAGGCAATTTCTGATTAAATGAACATTGTTCGCAAACACGATATTTCAGGCAAAGTTTTGGGGGCATAATCAATGTTTCCAATTATGTCCTGTTAATAAGGAAGGCAGATTCTCATTGAACCTACGCAAATAATCATATTGCCATAAAATTAGGGGGAGCGGGGAGGGATAGCATTAGGAGATATACCTAATGTAAATGACGAACAGCACACCAACATGGCACATTTATACATACGTAACAAACCTGCATGTTGAGCTCATGTACCCTAGAACTTAAAGTATAATAATAATAATAATAATAATAAAGAATACTCAATGCGAGTTTCTGAATTTTGGAGAGGTCAGGGAGGGAGAATAAGATATTTAAAAATGGTTTGTTCGGCTGGGCGCGGTGGCTCACGCCTGTAATCCCAGCACTTTGGGAGGCCGAGGCGGGCGGATCACAAGGTCAGGAGATCGAGACCACGGTGAAACCCCGTCTCTACTAAACATACAAAAAATTAGCCGGGCGCGGTGGTGGGCGCCTGTAGTCCCAGCTACTCAGGAGGCTGAGGCAGGAGAATGGCGTAAATCCAGGAGGCGGAGCTTGCAGTGAGCCGAGATCGCGCCACTGCACTCCAGCCTGGGCGACAGAGCGAGACTCCGTCTCAAAAAAAAAAAAAAAAAAAAATGGTTTGTTTCTGGTTACCAAAGTCTACCAAACTGTTATGAGTCATGGAGAGCTTAAGAGAAAAGAGAATGGGGTTCCTTACATATGCAGAACATAGAACATTAAAACCACATCGAGCCGGGCGCGGTGGCTCACGCCTGTAATCCCAGCACTTTGGGAGGCCGAGGCGGGCGGATCACAAGGTCAGGAGATCGAGACCACGGTGAAACCCCGTCTCTACTAAAAATACAAAAAATTAGCCGGGCGCGGTTGTGGGCGCCTGTAGTCCCAGCTACTCGGGAGGCTGAGGCAGGAGAATGGCGTGAACCCGGGAGGCGGAGCTTGCAGTGAGCCGAGATCGCGCCACTGCACTCCAGCCTGGGCTACAGAGCGAGACTCCCTCTCAAAAAAAAAAAAAAAAAAAAAAACCACGTCGAAAACATTGCAAACAAAACCCACCATCATTCCTTATCAGTTCATTTAGTCTTAGGTAATACATTCTTGTTCCACTGGATTTTGAGTTAGTCATCTCATGAACTAACCAGCGTCTCAACTAGAATTCTAGAAATCCTGACTCAGTCTGCTCGTGTGGTCTCAAAGCTGTTTGAATGATGCCGCCAGAAGCTTGCACTTAAAGTCCCTTGCATAGCCCTTTACTACATGTCTCTGACAGTCCTTGTTTGTTGAAGATGAAGCACTGTGGTCTGTAGCTGATTACAAGAGCTTTCAGGGAAGCTTCAGAGTAAAATAAAAAACCCTATCCGTAGATGACAAAATAAAATGGCTGTGCTTAGGCTGGGCGCGGTGGCTCACACCTGGAATCCCAACACTTTGGGAGGCTGAGGAGGGCGGATCACAAGATCAGGAGTTCGAGACCAGTCTGGCCAACATGGTGAAACCCCATCTCTACTGAAAATACAAAAAGTAGCCGGGCGTGATGGCGCAGACCTATAATCCCAGCTACTAAGGAAGCTGAGGCAGAATTGCTTGCACTGAGGAGGCAGAGGTTGCAGTGAGCCGAGATAACGCCACTGCACTCCAGCCTAGGCGACAGAGTGAGACTCCGTCTCAAAATAAATAAATTAATTAATTAATTTAATTAAATAATAAAATAAAATAAAATAAAATGGCTGTGCTTAACTTTTGACAATTTTCAGAAGCGAAAGATCTGCTGGGAGTTTATAACAAGAATAGTAAAACTGACAGGGATGTTGTTTGTTTCTGTGGCATGCAAACCAAAATAATAAAGTCAATCTAAAAACTGTTTTGGATGAAATATTTACGAACATAGGCTGGGCACGGTGGCTCACACCTGTAATCCCAGCACTTTGGGAGGCCGAGGTGGACAGATCACAAGGTCAGGAGATGGAGACCATCCTGGCTAACACGGTCAAACCCCATCTCTACTAAAAATACAAAAATTAGCCGGCGTGGTGGCTTGTGCCTGTAGTCCCCGCTGCTGGGGAGGCTGAGACAGCAGAATGGTGTGAACCTGGGAGGCAGAGCTTGCAGTGAGCCGAGATTGCACCACTGCATTCCAGCCTGGGCGACAGAGTGAGATTCCATCAAAAAAAAAAAAAAAAAATGGAAAAACAAAAGAAAAATGTTTATGAACATAATGAGTAACCCTATTTCCAAAGAAAAGTGAATGCTATCTCCAATTTGTAAAAACAGAGGAACATAATCTTTACCAAGAAAAAAATCTTTAGTTGTAACATATAATAATACCAACATACTATACCACTAATATACTAAACATACTGTTAGAATATACTAAGAATATATAAAGAACATGAAATGAAGAGATTCTGTAAATATGGAATAGGTCCTAAACATCTGCATACTAATAAAACTTCACAGGTAGGTGATGTGAGTCACCAGTTGAAAACCCCTGGCAGGGCCGGGCACAGTGGTTCATGCTTCTAATCCCAACACTTTGGGAGGCCAAGGTGGGCAGATCACTTGAGGCCAGGAGTTCGAGACCAGCCTGGCCAACATGGTGAAACCCCATCTCTACTAAAAATGTGAAAATTAGCCAGGCACAGTGGTGCACGCCTGTAATCCCAGCTACTCAGGAGGCTGAGGCACAAGAATCGCTTGAACCCAGGAGGTGGAGGTTGCAGTGCGCTGAGGTTGCACCACTGTACTCCAGTCTGGGTGACAGAGTGAGACTCTGTCTGGAAGGAAGGAAGGAAGGAAGGAAAGGAAAGGAAAGAAAGGAAGGGAAGGAAGGAAGGAAGGAAGGAAGGGAAAAAAAGAAAACTGCTGGTATAGGAGATGCTATATTCAAATTAAACAAGTTATGGCGCTGGGTGCAGTGTCTCACGCCTGTAATCCCAGCACTTTGGGAGTCTGAGGTGGGAGGACTGCTTGAGTCCAGGAGTTCAGGATCAGACTGGGCAACATAGTAAATCCCTGTCTCTACAAAAAATACAAAAATTAGCTGGGCGTGGTGGTGCTCACCTATAGTTCCAGCTACTTGGGAGGCTGAGGTAGGAGGATTGCTCGAACCCGGGAAGCAGAGGTTGCAGTGAGCTGAGATCAAGCCACTACACTCCAGGCTGGGTGACAGAGCAAGACCCTGTCTCAAAAATGTAAAAATAAATAAAAATTATAAAAAACAACAAATTACAGAAGTTATGATTGAGTTATCACCTTAAGAGCTAGCTGAAATTATGACTGATAACGATATTCTGTGGTTGTCTAACAGCAGATAAAGCAGCACCGAGAAACATATCATGGACAATAAAGGCATTGATGGATCTCTAGGAATTTTCCACACAGCATACAATTCCTGAAATATCTGTATTTAATAACAGTTTGCAATATAAATTTAACCTGGACAAGACTAAGTATTTCTTCTGATTTGAGGACTCTTTCCATGCAACTCATCAATAATATATCAAATAAACCTAATTATTTCTAGCACTTCTCTTTTTACAAGGAGAAAAAAAAATCATTTGTGGTCTTTTTCTCTGGGAAATCTCAAAGATAGTTTTGGGTGTAGAAGATACTATTTAGGATTAATTTAGGGAAGGGAAAATATTAAAAGTTATCAGGAGACTTGAACACCTCATTGAGGTAGGATCATGAGCTACTGTGAAACAATTCTTGACTACTTAAAGTGACAACAAAAATTTTTAAAAATAAACATGGGAGGTAGCATGATTATAAAGAATCTTACTTTTTCCTAAGTGAGAAAACTTGCTCTCTTAAATAATCAAGGACACCAGGCTGACTAACATGGTGCAACCCCGTCTCTATTAAAAATACAGTATTAGCCAGGTGTGGTGGTGCATGCCTGTAATCCCAGCTACTTGGGAGGCCGAGGCAGAATTGCTTGAACCCGGGAGGTGGAGGTTGCAGTGAGCTGAGACCATGCCACTGCACTCCAGCCTGGGCGACAGAGCAAGACTCTGTCTCAAAAAAATAATAATAATAAAAAAACAAGGACATCGTAAAGTCAACATAAACCAGAGAAGGTTCTTCTGGTAAAACACAGAATCTTTGTTCCCTAGGCAAACTACACAGAAAGTGAAGAATACTCTTTCACAGTCTTGTATTCATTTCCTTTTGCTGTGCCAATACGTTACCACACACTTAAGGGGTTAAAATAACACACATTATTGTCTTATAGTTCTGGAGATCAGAAGTCCCAAATCAGTCTCACTGGACTAAAAGTTAAGGTGTCAGCAAAACTGGTTCCTTCTGGAGTCCTTAGGAAGAGAACTCATTTCCTTGCCTTTTTCAGCTTCTAGGGCTCCTTTCATTCCGGGCTCAGGGCCCCTCCTCTATCTCAAAGCCAGCAGCAGAGGGTCTTCCGATCTCTTTCCCACCACGTCCCTTTCCACATCACCTGTTCCTCATTCTGACTCTCCTGCCTCCTCCTTATAAGCACTGTTCTGATTACACTGAGCCCACCAGAGGACCCTGGATACTTTCCCCACCTCAAAGATCTTAATCACATCTGCAAAGGTCCCTTTACCACCTGAGGTCACATATTCACAGGTTCCAGGGGTTAGGATGTGGACATCTTGGGGGTGGAGGAGGGGCATTGTTCAGTCTACCACATACTCTTAATAAGGACAGACCAATACTTTTCTCATTTTAACAGAGAAAAATTCTAGTTTTGTATCAGTATATTTGATAGTAAAGCTCTTTTAAAAAATCTTATAAATAAGTCCATCAAATCTTAGTAAGCTTTGACCATGACAAAACTCTTTTCTAGAACCTTCTGTAGCTTTCCGATGTAGGTGTTTATAGCTATAAACTTTCCTCTTAGTATTGTCTTTGCTGTATCCCTTAAGTTTTTATGTTGTATTTCCATTTTCATTCGTTTCAATAAATTTTTCACTTTCCTTCTGAATTGCTTCATTGACCCACTGGTCACTCAGTAGCATATTGTTTAATTTTCATGTATTTGTATAGTTTCCAAAATTCCTATTATTAACGATTTCTAGTTTTATTTCATTATGGTCAGAGAAGGTAACTTGATATTATTTCCATTTTTTTCTTTTTTTTTTCTTTTTTTTTTTTTTTGAGATAGAGTCTTGCTCTGTCACCCAGGCTGGAGTGCAGTGGCACAATCTCAGCCCACTGCAACCTCCACCTCCCAGGTTCAAGTGATTCTCCTGCCTCAGCTTCCCTTGTAGTTGGGACTACAGGCATGCATCACCACGCCCAGCTAATTTTTGTATTTTTAGTAGAGGCAGGTTTTCACCATGTTGACCAGGCTGGTCTTGAACTCCTGATCTCAAGTGATCTGCCTGCCTCAGCCTCCCAAAGTGCTGGGATTACAGGCATGAGTCACCACGCCCGGCCTCCTTCAGCACTTTAAATATGTCATTCCACTCTCTCCTGGCCTGTAAAGAAGACTTGAAAGTCGGCTGCCAGGCATATTGGAGCTCCATTGTATATTATTTGTCTTCTTTCTGTTGGTGCTTTTGGGATCGTTTCTTTATCCTTGACCTTTGGGAGTTTTATTATTAAATGTTTTGAGGTAGTCTTATTCGGGTTAAATCTGCTTGATGTTCCATAACCATCTTGTACTGGAATATTGATATCTTTCTCTACATTTGAGAAGTGCTCTGTTATTATCCTTTTCAATAAACCTTCCATTTTTAACTGTCTCTCTACCTCCTCTTTAAGGCCAATAACTCTTAAATTTGTCCTTTGTCGTTATTTTCTAGATCCTGTAGGCATCCTTCATTTTTTTTTTTTTTTTTTTTGAGATGGAGTTTTTGCTCTTGTTGCCCAGGCTGGAGTGCAGTGGTGTGATCTCGGTTCATTGCAACTTCTGCCTCCCGGGTTCAAGCGATTCTCCAGCCTCAGCCTCCCAAGTAGCTGGGATTACAGGCATGCACCACCACGCCTAATTTTTTTTTTTTTTTTTTTTTTTTTTTTTTTTTGGTATTTTTAGTAGAAACGGGGTTTGTCCATGTTGGTCAGGCTGATCTTGAATTCCTGACCTCAGGTGATCCGCCCACCTCAGCCTCCCAAAGTGCTGGGTTTACAGGCGTGACCCACTGCATCCAGCCAGCATGCTTCATTCTTTTTAATTCTTTCTCTTTTGTCTCCTCTGACTATTTTCAATTCACCTATCTTCAAGCTCACTAATTCTTTCTTCTGCTTGATCAATTCTGCTAGTAGGAGACTCTGATGTATTCTTCAGCATGTCAATTGTGTTTTTCAATTCCAGAATTTCTGCTTGATTCTTTTTGATGATTGCAATCTCTTTGTTAAATTTATCTGATAGTACTCTGAATTCCTTCTCTGTGTTATCTTGAATTTTATTGAGTTTCCTCAAAATAACTATTTTGAATTGTCTGTCTGAAAGTTCCCATATCTCTGTCTCTCCAAGACTGGTCCCTGGTGTCTTATTTAGTTCGTTTGATGAGATGTTTTCCTGGATGGTCTTGATGTTTATTGATATTTTCTGGTTTCTGGGCATTGAAGAGTTAGATATTTATTGTAGTCTTTGCAGTCTGGGTTTGTTTGTACCCATCCTTTTTGGGAAAATTTCGAGGTATTTGAAGGGACTTGGGTGTTGCAATCTAAGTTTTTGGTCACTGTTACCGTGTCTGTATCAGGGGCACCCCAAACCCAGCAATGCTGCAACTCATGTAGGCTCATAGAGGTACCACCTTGGTGGTCTTGGATAGATCTGGAAGAATTATCTGAATTACTAGGCAGAGAATCTTGTTCTCTTCCTTTTCTTTTCTTTTTTTTTTTTTTTTTTTTTTTTTTTTGAGACGAAGTCTCGCTGTGTCTCCCAGGCTGGAGTGCAGTGGTGTGATCTCGGCTCACTGCAAGCTCCGCCTCCTGGGTTCACGCCATTCTCCCGCCTCAGCCTCCCAAGTAGCTGAGACTACAGGTGCCCGCCACCACGCCCGGCTAGTTTTTTGTATTTTTAGTAGAGACGGGGTTTCACCATGTTAGCCAGGATAGTCTCGATCTCCTGACCTCGTGATCCACCCGCCTCGGCCTCCCAAAGTGCTGGGATTACAGGCTTGAGCCACCGCGCCTGGCCATTCTCTTCCTTTTCTTTCTCCCTTTCTTTCTTTCTCCTTTTTTTTTTTTTTTTTTTTTTTCCAGATGGAGTCTTACTCTGTTGCCCAGGCTGGAGTGCAGTGGGGTGATCTTGGCTCACCACAACCTCCACCTCCTGGGTTCAAGCGATTCTCAGGCCTCAGCCTCCCAAGTAGCTGGGATTACAAGCATGAGCCACCAGGCCAGGCTAATTTTTGTATGTTTTGTAGAGACGGGGTTTTGCTATGTTGCCCAGGCTGGTCTTGAACTCCTGGGCTCAAGTGATCCTCTCTCCTCAGACTCCCAAAGTGCTGGGATCACAGGTGTGAGCCACTGTGCTGGGCCCCTTTACTTTCTTTCAAACAGAGCCTCTTTCTCTCTCTGCTTGGAACTGGGAGAGGGATGACACAAAGCACCACTGTGGCCACCACCTCTGGCACTGTGCTGGGTCAGACCTGAAGCCTGCACAGCACTGGGTCATGCCCAAGACTCACAGTAACCATTGCCTGGCTACCACCTATGTTCCCTCAAGGCCCTAGGGTTCTACAATCATCAGGTGGTAAAACAGCCAGGCACATGTCCTTCTCTTGAGGACAGCGAGATCCCCCTGGTCCCAAAGAGGTCCAGAGAGGCCATCCAGGAGGCAGGGCCTGAAGTAGGAAACCTTAGGAGTCTATCTGATGCTCTATTCCACCGTGGCCCACGGTAAGTACTGCCTGGCCACTGCCAATGTTCATTCAAGGCCCAAGGGCTCTTCAATAAGCTTAGTGTGAATGCTGCCAGGCTTAGGACTCATATTTCAGGGCAGTGGACTCCCCTCCAGTCGAGGGTAGGTCCAGAAATGCCATCCAAGAACCATGGCCTGGAATCAGGGACCCTAAGAGCCTGTTTGATGCTCTACTACCCTGAGGCTGAGCTAACACCTAAGTTGCCAAAGTCCCCTTTACTCTTCCCTCTCCTTTCCTCAAGCAGATGGTTCTCTCCCCATAGCCACCACAGCTGGAAATGCAAAATCTCACAATCACTGTTCTCTCCCTCATCCAAGAGCACAGATTCTCTCTGTGCCCCATGGTTGCTGCCAGGGGATGGGAGATAGGGGATATCAGCAATTCAAAACTGTCTTTCCTACCCTCTTCAGTGTCTCTTTCAGTGATATGACGTTAAAACCAGGTGCTATGACCGATCTCTCGCTTGATTTTTGGTTCTCAGGAAGGTGCTTTTTTGTGGGGATAGTTGCTCAATTTGGTGTTTCTGCAGGGAGGACGATCACTGGAAGCTTCCTTTTTTTTTTTTTTTTTTTTTTTTTTTTTTTTTGAGATGAAGTCTTGCTTTGTCTTCAGGCTGGAGTGCAGTGATGCGATCTCAGCTCACTGCAACATCTGTCTCCGGAGTTCAAGTGATTCTCCTGCCTCAGCTTCCTGAGTAGCTGGGACCACAGGTGCCCACCACGCCCAACTAGTTTTTGCATTTTTCATAGAGACAGGGCTTCACTATGTTGGCCTGGATGGTCTCTATCTTCTGACCTCATGATCCGCCCATCTCGGTCTCCCAAAGTGCTGGGATTACAGGCATGAGCCACCGCGCCTGGCCTGGTTTTCTTTTTTTTCTTTCTTTATTTTTTTTAGACGGAGTTTCCCTCTTGTTGCCCAGGCTGGAGTGCAATGGCGTGATCTCAGCTCACTGCAATCTCTGGCTCCTGGATTCAAGTGAATCTCCTGCCTCAGCATCCCAAGTAGCTGGGATTACAGGCACATGCCACCACACACGGCTAATTTTGTATTTTTAGTAGAGACGGGGTTTCACCATGTTGATCAGGCTGGTCTCAAACTCCTGACCTCAGGTGATCCACCTGCCTCAGCCTCCCAAAGTGCTGGGATTGCAGGCGTGAGCCACTGTGCCTGGCAAAGCCTGGTTTTCATCCTTGACTTCTTTTTTTTTTCTTTGAGAAGGAGTCTCACTCTGTTGTCCAGGCTGGAGTGCAATGGTGCGATCTTGGCTCACTGCAACCTCTGCCTCCCGGGTTCAACCGATTCTCCTGCCTCAGCCTCCCAAGTAGCTGGGATGACAGGCGCACGCCACCACACCCAGCAAATTTTTGTATTTTTAGTAGAGACGGGGTTTCACCATGTTGGTTGGCCATGTTGGTCTCGAACTCCTGACCTCACATCCTAGACTTCTACATCTATCAGAACACCAAGTACTTACCTCCTAAATATTTTTTTTTTTTTTTTTTTTTTTTGAGACGGAGTCTCGCTCTGCCACCCAGGCTGGAGTGCAGTGGCCGGATCTCAGCTCACTGCAAGCTCCGCCTCCCGGGTTCACGCCATTCTCCTGCCTCAGCCTCCCAAGTAGCTGGGACTACAGGCGCCCGCCACCTCGCCCGGCTAGTTTTTTGTATTTTTTAGTAGAGACGGGGTTTCACCGTGTCAGCCAGGATGGTCTCGATCTCCTGACCTCGTGATCTGCCCGTCTCGGCCTCCCAAAGTGCTGGGATTACTTGAGCCACTGCACCCAGCCCTAAATATTTTTTTTTCTAATGGATTCCCTTTTACCTATGCCCATTGTTGCAATCCTAGCTCAAGCCCTCATTACTCCTTCCCAGAATGAGAACAGCTCCCTGCTGGTCTCACAGCCTTCAATCTGGCCTTCCTCTCAGTCACAGCATACACCAGGATCAGAGTGGTGTTTCCAAATCTATAGTACACATTTGAGTGTGTCACTCAATGGCTTAAAGTTTCAATGCCCACCTACCTAACCCGCTCCCACTATCTTCATGTTGAAACCCAATCTCCTTAATATGGATGATATGGCTCTTCAAGACTGGCCCTTTGCTTATTGCTCCAACTTTATCGGTGCCAATTCCCTTCCTCAAACTCTAAGCTCTATATAATTAACTACTCATATGAAGTTCCCTAAGTTCACCATGCTTTTGGTGTTATTTGCATGATTTTCCTTGAACATTTACCCCCATCTTCACTTGTCTAAATCTTATTCATGTTTCCTATCTCACTCTTTTGTAGTTGCTTATTTTCTTGTGCGTCTTTCCTGGATTATAAGCTCACTGAGAGCAAGGACCACATATTGTTCAATGTCTCATTCTCACTGTTTGTGCTCAGTAATTATTTACTCTCAATAAGTATTTGTTGAATAAACAACGTTTCATTGAGATTTACAGCAGGTTTGGTGAGTCTGAGGGTGTGGGTAGGGCAGGACAATGGGAAGAGGAAGAGATAACTACAGTTCATGCTTCGAAGGTAGAGTCCTTCTGGCGCAGTATCCAGGGTGGGGCTAAACAAGTGGTTTTTGAAGTGGAGTGGAAGTGAAGGTCACTGGGCCAGAGAATACAAGGGAACTATGACCCCATAGATGGCATGAGTGGCACTTGTGTTGCCCAGGAGAAGTCAGGTCAGGCACCAGGTGGGGTGGGGAGGGAAGCTGTGAGTCAGCCTCCAAAGTCCTTTCATAGATGATCTGATCAAGGCAGGGAGGTGCCTTCATCCTACCTCCAAGCTGCAGGGGGAGAGGAAGGGAAATGAAAGTGATGGAAGGTTCACAGAGAGCCAGCACTGACTCAAGGAGAATCATGGCACTGCCTTATAACCCTGAGATCTGTGGGCCCTCATTAGAGAACGAAGGGCCTCTGTTCAAAAGGGTTTCATGATGAACACGTGGGAGAATTCTCTAGAAAGTGGTTGTGCCTACAGAGAAGTATTTTAATAGAAAGGTCTTCCCAATAGAAGGGTTTAGAAGATGTCTCCCAGTGTACATTCAAGTGGCCAAATGACATGATTCCTTCCAGTTTGGTTTCGGAGTTTGTTACAAACCCGTGTATCAGAAATGTCTACTGTGTTGCTGCTACAATTCTCAGCTGTTTCTCCCAGTTAAGGCATTAATGTGGAATCTGACTGTGACCCTTAAAGCAAAGCAATTAAAAGCCTGTATATGGGATTATCCATCCCCGTGCACTTTTTTTCCTGTGGGAAATTGGGTCCACACTTGTTTTTGTGGAGTGTCAGGACAGTAAAAGCCTCTCTTGGGGCCTACAATTACAAAGAATTCTCATCTTAAAAATTAAAAAAATGTCCTAATTAACAAAGTTTCAAAATTCGACATCACTTACAGTCTCATGTGTGAGGGCTGGTCACCTTCCTTCCACCCTTTCTCAGTTAGCAAAGAGAAACCGAGGGACATCAGCAAACTTGCACCTCCTCACTTCCAGGGCGGTAAGATGTTTCCTCAGCTGATTTCTCTCTGAGTCCAGCCCCACAGCCCCTGTGGGCCTCCTTCTCAGTGAGAACGGCTGGTTTTTCTAACAGCGTCCAATATGCTTGAGATAAACTGTGCTTGGTTGGGATGGACTTTAAACATGCTGACAATTTCCTTATATTTCATAATTTGTAGTTAGGTTTTCCATCTATCTGCCTATCTAGGTTCATGAGCAAGGTTAGTCTAGTTTTCTATTTTTGTGTGTGTTGCATTTATTGAGGTTTTGGTATCATGCCAATAATCAGAATAACGTCAGTATCTGGCAGGGTGCAGTGGCTCACTCCCGTAATCCCAGCACTTTGGGAGGCCGAGGCTGGTGGATCACCTGAGGTCAGGTGTTCGAGATCAGCCTGGCCAACATGGTGAAACCCCATCTCTACTAAAGATACAAAAATTAGCCTGGCGTGGTGGCAGGTGCCTGTAATTCCAGCTACCTGGGAGGCTGAAGGAGGAGAATCGCTTGAACCCGAGAGGCGGAGGTTGCAGTGAGCTGAGATCGCACCACTGTACTCCAGCTTGGGTGACAGAGAGAGACTCCATTTCAAACAAACAAACAAAAAAATCAGTATCTTCCTCCACTCCTCCCCATCTCAGCTTGTTAAAAATGCAGAATCAGGGGTCCACTCCAGACCACTAAAACCACTATCTACATTTCTGCAAGATCCCCTGGAGATGCACATTATAAATTCACATAGTTCGAGAAGTTGCCCCAGGCCTTATCATTCCTGAAAACCACTCCTTCCATAATCTCAGGAGCAAGCGACCTGGCTCTCCAACCAGCACGTTCTTCTTTCCAGCTCACTCCCTTACTGTGCTGATTCCAACCATCCACTGATCCTGCCACTTCTCCATGGGCATCTCTCCTCCCACCGCCCACAACCCCTCCTCACTACCTCCTGGACAGGCGTGGATTCAACAGTCCACCATAATTATTACTTCCTTATGGTACCTTCACCTTCCTTTCCCCTGTCTCCCTCCATGGAATTATCTAGCAAAAACAACTCTGGTGGAATCGAATTCCCCACCTTCCCAGCAAAATGTGGCTGCTGGAAAACATGGAAGAACCCTGCCAACTGGTCCTTTACACCTGCTCCTTTCCCCTGGAACTTCCAACACCTCCTCCCTCTCTGCACTGAGAGAATGAATGACTTCTTCCTGTTTCCCTGAGGAAATCGAAGCCCTCGGAAGGGACTATCCACAAGTTCCAGGAACCTCGTCTACCTGGCTCCCTGCCTCTGCCCACATTCTGCCTGCCCTCCTGGTACCGTGACCTCACCTGCCTTGCTCCTATTCAAGGCCAGACCTTCCAGTGCACTCTGCATCTTTCCCTTCTCACTCACTCAGGGACAGCTCTCCAGAAAACACCCCCCAACCCTCATCATCCCATTTTCCCTCACAACTGAATCATTCCCACCAGCATTTAAGAAACAAAACTTCATGAAAATGTTCTCTACACCAATGGTCTCTCTTTCTAGAGCCCCCATTCTTTCTAGGGACTCCCCTCCCCTCCCCTCCCCTCCTGCTTTTGAGATGGAGTTTCGCTCTTGTTGCCCAGGCTGGAGTGCAATGGCGCAATCTTGACTCACTGCAACCTCCATCTCCCGGATTCAAGTGATTCTCCTGCCTCAGCTTCCCAAGTAGCTGGGATGACAGGCATGCGCCACCACGCATGGCTAATTTTGTATTTTTAGTGGAGACAGGGTTTCTCCATGTTGGTCAGACTGGTCTCAAACTCCTGACCTCAGGTGATCTGCCCACCTCAGCCTCCCAAAGTGCTGGGATTACAGGCATTAGCCACTGTGCCTGGCGATTTTTTTTTTTAACTTTTTTTAGAGAGTTCAAGCAATTCTCCTGCCTCAGCCTCCCGAGTAGCTGGGATTACAGGTGCACACCACCATGCCCGGCTAATTTTGTATTTTTTAGTAGAGACGGGGTTTCTCCATTGGTCAGACTGGCCTTGAACTCCCGACCTCAGGTGATCTGCCCGCCTCAGCTTCTCAAAGTGCTGGGATTACAGGCATAAACCACCGTGCCTGGGTTTTTTTTTTTTTTTTTTTTCAGACAGAGTTTCGCTCTTGTTGCCCAGGCTGGAGTGCAATGGCACAATCTCGGCTCACTGCAACCTCCACCTCCCAGGTTCAAGTGATTCTCCTGCCTCAGCCTCCCAAGTAGCTGGGATTACAGGCATGCACTACCACACCTGGCTAATTTTTTTATTTAGCAGAGACGGGGTTTCTCTATGTTGGTCAGGCTGGTCTCAAACTCCTGACCTCAGGTGATCCACCCATCTCGGCCTCCCAAAGTGTTGGGAATACAGGCGTGAGCCACCGTGCCTGACTAGTCTCATTCTTTCTAAAGACTACTCCAATCAGGCCTTGCCGCTTACCTCGCCACCAAAACAGCTCTTAACCAAGGAGTGGCCTCTGAGTGGCCTTGGTGGAGCTGAGATCAATGACCAATAGTAACCTTACTTAACTATAAGCCACATTTGGCAGCAGAGATCCAGCCTCCCCACTGAAAGGTGTCCCTTATCTCCCAGAAGATGATTTTTTTTTTACTCATTTCCTTTCTCTTTCTCTTCTCTTCTCTTTTCTTTCTTTCTCCCCCTCCTTTTCTCTTTCTTTTTTTCTTTTTCTTTTCCTTCCTTCCTTCTCTTTCTCTCTTTCCGTTTTTTTTTTTTAAACATAGTCTTGCTGTGTCACCCAGGCTGGAGTGCAGTGGTATGAACTCAGCTCACTGAAACCTCCACCTCCCAGGTTCAAGCGGTTCTCCTGCCTCACCTTCCTGAATAACTGGGATTACAGCCGTGCAACACCATGCCCCACTAATTTTTGTATTTTTAGTAGAGATGGGGTTTCACGTTGGCCAGACTAGTCTTGACCTCCTGGCCTCAAGTGATCCGCCTGCCTCCGCTTCTCAAGGTGCCGGGATTATAGGCCTGAGCCACCATGCCTGGCCATATTTTCCTGGATCTCTTCCTACCACACTGGCTCCTCCCCCTCAGGAACTGGTTCCTTATCATTCCATGACCTGTCATTGTTGGGGGACTGGGCTTAGTACTAACACTCACATCCTAAAGGATCTCACTGAGTCCAGAGGTTTTGCCTACTCTGAGAACTACCTAAATTCTGTCTCTGGTAGAGACTTCTCCCCTGAACTTTTTTTTTTAAGCCGAGTCTCGCTCTGTCACCCAGGCTGGAGTGCAGTGGCGCGATCTCAGCTCACTGCAACCTCTGCCTCCCAGGTTCAAGCAATTCTCCTGCCTCAGTCTCTGGAGTAGCTCGGACCACAGAGGCAAGCCGCAGCACCCGGCTAATTTTTGTATTTTTATTAGAGATGGTACAGACGAGGTTTCACCATGTTGGTCAGGCTGGTCTCCAACTCCCAACCTCGTGATCCGCCCGCCTTGGCCTCCCAAAGTGCTAGGATTACAGGTGTGAGCCACCGCGCCCGGCCTTCTCCTCTGAACTCTTAAGTCCGACTTCCAACTTGGATGTCCAACAGGCAGCTCAAACTTTATATGTCCCTAAATAAATTCCCAAGTTCCTCCCTTCACATCTGTTTCTGCTTAAATTTTCACCATATCACCAAATTGTATTTTCCAGTTGCTTGAGAAAAAAAAAATTAGAAGTCAGGAAAATCCTTTTAGCTTTACCCTTTATTTATTTATTTATTTACTTGAGTCAGGGTCTCACTCTGTGGCCCAGGCTGGAGTGACAGGGGCACAGTCACAGCTCACTGTAGCCTCGCCTCTCCAGGCTTAAGTGATCCTCCCTCCTCAACCTCTGGAGTAGCTGGGACCACAGGCATATGCCACCACGCCTGGCTAATTTTTTTTTTTCTAGAAACAGGAGTCTATGTTGCCCAGACTGGTCTTCAACTCCTTGCCTCAAGTAATCCTTCCGCCTCTGTCTCCCAAAGTGTTGGCATTACAGGTATGAGCCACCTTTTATTATTATTCTTATTATTGAGGCTGAGTACCACTCTATTGCCCAGTCTGGAGTGCAGTGGCACGATCTTGGCTCACTGCAATTGCCCCTCACTGCAACCTTTGCCTCCCTTCGCCCCTGGGGTTCAAGCGATTTTCCTGTCTCAGCCTCCCACGTAGCTGGGATTACAGGTGCCAGCCACCACGTCTGGCTAATTTTTGTGTTTTTTAATAGAGACAGGGTTTCACCATGTTGAGCATGCTGATCTCTAACTCCTGACCTCAAATGATCCTCCCACCTCCGCCTCCCAAAGTGTTGGGATTACGGGCGTGAGCCACCTTTTAAATATGTCTAGAGGTGACCATTTTACTCTTCTACTGCCACCACCCTGGACCGAGCTTTTTTTTTTTTTTTTTGAGAGGTAGTCTCGCTCTGTCACCCAGGCTGGAGTGCAGTGGCGCAATCTCGGCTCACTGCAAGCTCCGCCTCCTGGGTTCACGCTATTCTCCTGCCTCAGCCTCCTGAGTATCTGGGACTACAGACACCCGCCACCACGCCCAGCTAATGTTTTTTTTTTATTTTAGTAGAGACAGGGTTTCACCGTGTTAGCCAGGATGGTCTCGATCTCCTGACCTCATGATCCGCCCGTCTCGGCCTCCCAAAGTGCTGGGATTACAGGCGTGAACCACCGCGCCCAGCCGGGAGTCTCCTTCTATCACTCAAGCTGGAGTGCAGTGGCACGATCTTGGCTCACTGCAACCTCCGCTTCCCGGGTTCAAGCACTTCTCCAGCCTCACCCTCCCAAGTAGCTGGGGTTATTTTTGTATTTTTAGTGGAGACGAGTTTCACCATACTGGCCAGGCTGGTCTCGAACTCCTGACCTCAGGTGATCCACCCACCTTGGCCTTCCAAAGCGCTGGGATTGCTGAACCGAGCCTTATCTTTTAGCTGGCTGATTTCAGCAGCCTTCTCACCGGTCCCCCTGCTAAAAGGGTTTTCAGTCTGGTCCTCATACCACAACCACAGGGATCCTTCTGAAATGTCAGTCCATGTCCTTTCTTTGCTCAAAACCCTTCAAATTGCTTCCCATCTCCTTGAGAGTAAAAACAGGAAGTCCTAACTTTGGTTGGTAGGACCGCACTCCTTCCTTATCTCCTGTCCTCTCTGGGGCCTGGAGCCAGCACATTCTGGCCTCAGGCCTTGGTCCTGCTATTCCCTCTGCCTTTCCATGCAGAAAGCTCGCAGGCACTCTCTCTCCAGGAAGCTGCTCCCTGAAGGAGCGCTGTAAATAACAATACCCTGCTTTCTCTCCCCTCCTCACCCAGTGGTGTTTTTTAACTGTCCAGTATTTTTTTGCTTCCTTTTTGGAGACAGTCTCGCTGCAATGGCGCGGTCTCGACTCACTGCAACCTTCGCCTCCCGGGTTCAAGCGATTCTCCTGCCTCAGCCTCCCAAGTACCTGGGATTACAGACACCCGCCACCACGTCCGGCTAATTTTTTTTTTTTGTACTTTTAGTAGAGACAGAGTTTCACCGTGTTGCCCAGGCTGGTCTTGAACTCCTGACCTCGTGATCCGCCCACCTCGGCCTCTCAAAGTGCTGGGATTACAGGCGTGAACCACCGCGCCTGGCCTAACTGTCCAGTATTATACATACCTGTAGGTTTATTAGTCAATTATTTGTCAACTGTTTGCGCTAGGAGCAGGGACTGTTTCGCTCACTGCCCCACCCCCTGGCGTACAGGAGGCGCTAAAAAAAATAGTTCATTAAACATTAAAAACTAGTTCATTACACATTAAAAATAAACGAAAATACACACATATGGCATTTGTATGTGCCGGGCTCCATTGTCAGAGCTTTGCAATGCACTGTCCCGTTCATCCTCAGAAGCCCGTGGCTGGTACCACTATATTATTATATACCTCTTTTTTTTCTAACGTGTGAGGAAATCCAGGCACAAGGATGTGAAACAGCCCATAGATAGCAAATGGTGGAGCAGGATGTAAATCCAGGTTGCTGATTTAAATAGGAATGTTCCCATTAATCTGGAACGTTCCGGCACTTTCTATGCTGTGTGCCCCTGGAAGCTAAAATGAAGTGATCTGCTCCTCGCAAGCAAGAAAGAATCGGTCTGCACAAAGTGGGATCCAGGCCTTTCGCAGAATTAAGCCTGAAGAGTTGAGGAAGTGGTCGTTCAAAGTGGGCGTGCGATTCCCGCTGGAAGAGCGCTCAGGCGGAACAGAAGGGGATGAGCCCCGCCTTGGAAGCTGCGGCGGAGGAAGAGGAACTGCGGGGGTTGACTTGTGCTTTTCTCTGCGGCCCCTCCCGTTCGGGCCTCGCGCCAACTCGCGGCGCCCTGAGTCCGCCAGCCGCTCGGGGGCGCCCAAGGCGGAAGGGGGCGTTGCGGCGCCGCCCGTCGTCGCGTCCTCGGCGGCTGCGCAGTGCGCACGTCAAAGCCGGGCTCGGGCCGCGGGCTGGGCGAGGGGATCGTGGAGCGGCGCGGCCTGGGAGACACAGAACCTTCAGGCGCCGGGGCGGGGGCACAGACGAAGACTAAGGCGGCGCCGGGCCCCACAGCAGCAGCGGCAACCCAAGTGAACGCAGCAGCGCGGCGGCAGCCGCGGGAGCCCCTGGGCCGCCGTCCGCCCGCGCAGCCGCCGCCGCCGCCGCCGCGGGAGCCCGTCGCCGGGAGCAGGAACGGGCGGAAGACAACGGAGGGGCCGAGCGTCCGAGCCACGCCGCGGGGACCGAACGAGCAGCCCGAGGCGGCGGCGGCCGAGGACGGCGACGGCGACGACGCGGAGGCAGAGAAGGGAACGCCTGGCCCAGCCCCGTGAGTGACCCCCGGCCCGGCCCTGCTCGTGGTGCGGCGGCTGCCCGGCTTCCGCCTGTCCCGCCGGGCCCTCACCGGCCCCGGGGTTGCCTCCATTTTCTTGGGTGGCGGCGGCCCCGGCCCAGCTGGGCCCCGGAGCCAGCGGGAGCAGCCGGGCCCGGCCTGCCCTCTCCTCCCGGCTCGGCCCCAGCCCTCGCTGAGACGCTCCCTTTGCCTTCGCCGGCGTGGGGCTCCCGGGGGCCTGCGGTCCAGGCGCTCCTGCCGCCCCCTCCGTGGTTCTCAGGCGGGGCTGGCGGCTCGGGGTGATCCGGGCCGGAGTCGGGAGGGCGGGGAAGTGCGGACCGGGTCAACTGTCACCGGCTGCACCCGGACTCCGGCGCCTCGCTCCCGCCCCTGGTAAACTTCCTGTTGTCGGGAGGCAGATACCAGCGTTGTGATCAATTCAGGAAAATGCCTAACTGATTTCTGGTTAGGAATTGTGCGGTCGGAGCGTTCTCGAGTTCAGTGGAATCACCCGGAGCGCAGACTGCGTGCAGGCGCCGTAGTCGACCCGCGCCGGAGGGATTCAAAGGTGAAGCGGGCCCCGGTCCCCTCCCCCGAGGAGCTTAGGCTCTGGTGTGGGAGATAAGACGAGTACACAAATAACTGCGATACCGGGAAGGAGGTGATAAGTCCTGTGAAAGAACGACAGAGTGCTGGAAGGGCACCCGGAAAAACCGAACCGATCACTTCTGCCTAGCAGAAACCTGGAAGGCGTCCTGGGCGGGGGGTGCTGAGCAGAGTCTTGAAGGCCTGATGGGATTTAGGAGAGGAGGGTTGCAGAAGAGATGTGTGGAAGGGGCAGCAAAAACGAGAAGACAAAGCCTGGAAATCATGGATAATTCCGTTTGTTGGCGTGGTGCAGGGGGCGGGGGGTATGGGGCTAAAGAGGTATTTTGGGGCCAGATCCTTGAATGCTGTAGAGGAGCTATTTGAGCAGCGTTCTGAGAGAAACTTAGAGCTCATTTCTCAGTGACTCATGAGCCCGGAAATGTAGGCTAGGGGATATTAAAGGCGCTCTTGTGAAAGAAGAGAGAAGGAGGCCCAGTCAGGAGTTGACATTCTGTGCCTTGAATATAATGCAGTTTCAGATCGATTTTGACAGCTTCCCAGATATTCAAGTAAATCCATGCCCAAGCTAAGCAAAGTACCTTTGCAGAAAGCTTCATTAGATGTCAGGCTCTTAAGAGGTAATGAAAAGGTGTATATAAAATAAGCTCATCTGCACACAGAAGGTGTTTCTGTTTGTGCGTTCGCTAAAATGCATAAAAACTTATTGCACTTTGTATTAGGCGTCTGTACTTTGGAATTACTAAGTTAAACCTACATTCTTTGAGGTGGCATTTGTGTAAAAGAACAAATTGACGATTTTTTAAAAATAGTTACTAATATTCTGTAGAAAACCGGACGTAGACCTTTTTGTAGAAAGGTAAAACTTTGTTTTTATTTTTATTTTATTGCGAGATCTTTATAGTAGAGCCAGAAGTGAAAGTGTTTAGCTTTATTTTGTAGTTTCTTCAAATTGCTAGGAAGTAATCAGCAGCTGTATTTGAAATCTAGAATATACAATCTGTGAAAGCAGCTTAGGGCCTAAGTTTTGTAAGCATTCAAATGCCACCTTTTTGCAGTTTAAAAATTTTCTACGTTTCAAAATAATACATGATCTTTGTCAAAGCTTGCAAAATTCAGGGATTACTAGAAAATCTTTATAACATTTTCTATAATCTTACCACTTAGATTTGGTTACTGTTAACATTTTCGCGTATTTTCTTTCCAGTCTTTTTCTGTGTATTTTTTCTCTGCATAATGAAATATATTGTATGCATATGTATACACACACATATCCCTAAGCTTTTCTTATCATTAAATATCTTTAGATAAAAAATTTTTACTCAGGAATGGAAATCTTTTAAGCGTGTTATGTTTTCCTGACAAGGTTGTATTATTTACGTCAGATGAAATGCAGTAGTTACGCTTAATAACTACTAGTGTGGACAGAACTTTTTCTAAAAGCTTCTTGTTTCAAGTACATTTATTACTTTCTCTGTAAGACTTGGATCCTCTTGCTTGTTGAATAAAGTTTTTATTGGCAGCATGTGTGTTGTCATGAGGTATGGAAGAGGAAGAAAGCACACAGATCTCTGCTATAGGAGTGAATGGACTTCTAAAAGGATGCTGTCAAAAGATTATGATCATGGCTGGTATACCATCCCCCACAGACGGCGATGCAGTGTCCCTTCCTACCTCCCACTTCGCTCCTGAAAAATAGTCTCTACACTAGGGCCATCCATATAGGGTAACTATTTTTTGACCATGATAACACGAAGATTCAGGCTGGATATCAGCATAGAATATTTCATGAAATGGTTTGATACTATAACAAATGGGTGGTATTTGCTTTCTTGGTTTTGGTTTTTGAGACAGGTTCTCTGTTGCTCAGGCTGAAGTGCAGTGGTGCGAACACGGCTCACTGCAACCTCAACCTCCTAGGCTCAAGCCATCCTCCAACTTCAGCCTCCCGTAGATGGGACCACAAGCTTGTACCATCACATCCAGCTAATTTTTGTATTTTTATAGAGACCGGATCTTGCCATGTTGCCCAGACTGGTCTTGAACTGCTGGGATCAAGTAATCCTCTCCCAAAGTGCACGGATTACGGGTGTGAGCGTCCAAGCCCGCCTGAATATTTGTATTTTAATTTCAAGGCAGCTTACTTCCCTTCATTAACATTTTCTACTTCAGGTTCTTGTACTAAGTCAGTTTTTTCCCATGTATTTTGCATTCTAAGGTGTATTAATAAGATCTCTGTTTCTGTTTCATCACGTATAAAGTGAGATGCTGAGTAAGGCTGTGTACGTTTCCTAAAGTTAATATAGAAAAACTGCTAATAAAGTCCAGTGTAAGTATGGGGTTTGGTAACTTGATTTTTTTTGAATATTTGTATATTGCAAATGTGTATGCCACACAGGGTCTTTATTATCTTGGAATATTTACTAAAGTTTTCTGTTTTGATCAACTTTTGTGGGATTATAGATTTCTTTAGTTACTGCCATACTTTCCCAAGAGCCTTTTTTCCAGATTGATGACTAATCACTCACAGTTTTGCCATCTGCCATGAGAAAATACACAAATCCAACTTCCCCAACCCCACCCCCCCAAAATAAAATTGAATAGTGGGACGGAATTTCGTTTTAGGTATTGTCTTTTGGTTACATTTCTGGCATTGTTTCTATTCCAGGTCTATTTTATTTTTTAATTTAAAAAATGTTTTAATTAAAAGAGATGGAGTCTTGTTGTGTTGCCCAGGCTGGTCTTGAACTCCTGGTCTTATGCCATCCTCCTGCCCCAGCCTCCCAAAGCACTGGGATTATAGGCGTGAGCCACCACACCGACTTCCAGCCCTATTTTTAAAGTTCAGGGCGAGGGGTGTAGCTTACTCCTATAATCTCAATGCTTTGGGAGGCCAAGGTGGGAGGATTGCTTGAGCCCAAGAGGTGGAGGCTGACCTGAGCAACATAGCAAGACCCCATATCTACAAAAATGAAAAAATTAGCTGGGCATGGTGGTGTGTGTGCCTGTTGTCTTAGCTACTCAAGAGGCTGAGGCAGGAGGGATTGCCTGAGTCCGGGAATTTGCAGCCTCAGTGAACTGTGATCATGGCATTCCGGCTTGGGTGACGGAGTGATACCCCATCTTGAAAGACATATACATAAAATAAAAATAATAAAAATAAAAATTCATTTTCCTCTTTTTCATTGCTCCTTTTAATTGGGCATTTGGTTTTATGAATGTCTTTACATGTTACAGAAATGGGACTGTGGAATGTGGATTAATATGGATAACAGAAAAACTTTGGTAGACTTTTTTTTACACACTTTGTTGTGTGATAAAATTGTGTGAAAAAAGATCAAATCTCCGAATCTCTGGGTTAAATTACTTGTGACTTGTTATTACTGAGGTGTAAAGATCTGGCATTATTATGAAGTCAAGTAATCTAAAATTGCGTAGCGATTTAGTCATCAGTATCTTTTGGCTATTGTGAGAAGACTTGTATTAGAGCCTTCTTTAATTACAGAAGGAATTGAACTGTGTGAGAGTTCTTACATTATGTGCTCTTACTGACTCTCCGACCAGATCCCAACCACTTTTTAAAAAATTCTCCTGCAAGGGAGTCTTGCAGTGGGAAAGAGAGACTGTCCTCAACTCCCCTAATCTCTACAGTCCAGAATATGGGGGCAGAGTAAAGTGAAGCAAATATTTCTGCCATCACCATTTGTAGAGTAGACCGGTCTGTGAATAAAATGATCAGTGTTCTGCCTAGTTTCTCAGGCCCTCCAAGGATTATGAGAAGAGTTACTGTGGGCCTAGGTGGCAGATCATAGACTGGTGGTGATGAAATCAGGTTAACAGCTTGTTGCCATCTGCATTTTTGGCGGGTGGGGTGCGTTTTAGTCCTTCATTGTGCCATTTCTGTTTCACTGAGCTTCCCAGTCCCACAGTGCTTTTAACTTTTAAAACAGAAGGGGTGAGGGGACAGCAGAATTGTGGTTTATAGCAGCTGTGATGTCAAGCCTGCAGAGGAAGGGAGAATGGCATGCAGAGAATTGCAAGAGGTCATTCGGGTGTGAAGTGGCTCCAAAGGAGGGAGGTAAATCCTGCCTTGGCCATTTATGTTGACCATATCCAGTGCATACCTATTTGTATGATCTTTAATAGCTTTTGTCTTGGTACTCAGAATATAGTGTTTTAAGTTATAGATTGTGTTTGCTTGTTCGTTTGTGTGTGTGTTCATATGCATATTTTCAAAGATGGAGAAAATCTAGCCATTATTTAGTGGCAGTTTGGTTTTATATGGTAATTATTCTTTGGGAGCATTATCTAGCAAAAATTGTTGAGGACCAAAAAAGTACGATACTGTTAAAAAAATCACACACTTTATTTTGGTAATATGTTTGAGAAACAGAACATACATTGTGTAGCTTTATCTTAATTAAGTTCCTACTTTGACCTTGTCTAATGAACTGTAACTTGCTCTTTACAGGGTACGGACTGTTAACATGTTAGTCACTGTTGCCTCCCTTCACAGTAGATTATATGTCAGCTGTATTGAGGCACTAGGAAGAAATACTTGAACAGGTTTCTGTTTACATGTCTGTAGTTAAGGCCCACTCTTAGATTTATAGAATTTGGAGAGGCAGTGTTAGCTAGTGGTTAAAAGCACAGGTGCAGCCAGACTGCCTAGATTTTGAACCCTCATTCCTCTGCTGTGGGCTCTATAACCTTAAGTTCCTTCTGTCTAGCTTGAATTCCTTGGATGGTAATAATAGACAATATCTGAGAGGGTTGGAGGACGATTAAATGAGTTGCTACATCTGATGTGCTGCCATATATCAGATGCCTAGACATAAGTTGTGTGATGCCGAGGATAGGCTTTTCCAGGTGGGAGAAACTTTAGAACTTCAGAGACAACCTGGGCAGAATGGTTCTTTCTGCAGGTGGGAACACTGAGGCCCACCATAACTAGAGCAGAGTTTGGTTCACTGTGAGCGGTAACAGGTGTAGCTTTCTGCAAAGTGAAGTCTCTTTCCTAGGGTTGTATGGCCTATTAGCCACAGGACTGAATCTGGAGCCCGGTTTTCTTCATTCTTTGTCCAGTTTACTTGAATTAAGTATCATACTTTATGCAATAATGTCTCCTTTTGAATCTTTTCACTAACATTTACAAAGGTTGTATTCAAAATATATTAAATGCTCTTTGTCATATAATTCTTTTTTAAGGTTTAATATACTAATATTCATAATATTTGTGATGTAGCTGGCAAGTCATTTGGGAGGGGTGTATGAAGTTAAAAGTTGAAATAGGAAAGAATCAAGGGAAATTAACAAAAATTAGTTAGCTTGGGGGAACAAATTACCATTTAGGTACCCTAAATGTTGGGCAAACCTCTTAGGTAGTATTGTTCCCAACATCATTATTGATGGGAAACCAAAGTGAGGGGTTTGTCCAGGATAACACAGACATTGCACAGTTGAGCCAGAATTTGAACTTAGGTCTGCCTCACTTCAAAATATGTGCTCCCTGAAATAGGGTATGACTCCCTCATATGAAATCATTTTGTTTTCCTTGCTGAGCAGTTTTGAATTAGTATTTTAGAATGAAGGTTTATAAATAGATCCTAATTTGGATTTTAATAGATTTCCAAGCAGTAACCACATGTTATAATCTAAAAGAGATGGTTTATTACAAATGCTTTAGTTGTATAGTCATAATTTGATTAGTGGCTTATAGTTTAGTTAGGCCAGTAGATAGTATTTAATTTCCACATTATTCTTGTAGAGAAGATGGGAGGCCTGTGTTACAGTGGGAAACACAGAAGCCTGGGAATCAGAAGCTCTGGGCTGGGTCCTGACTCTGTGACTAATTATGTTGTCACTCTGGACAAGTAACTCCATCTCTCTGGGCTTCAGTCATCCCATTATTACACCAAGGGTCCCAGATTGAAAACCCCTCAAGTTCTCTTTCCCTTATTTTCAGTGATTTGTATGTAGGCTTCTGACTTGCCTTTTTCTCCTGCACTGGTTCCCTCCCCTTTTGCTGGTGGTCTTACAGTCTGTGTGAGTACTTCATGGCATGTGACTGTGCTTTAGCCTTTTTTCTCCCAGTTGGTCAGATGCCTAGTGTTATTTCATAGTACTGAAGTTCTCTGCTTAGGGTAAAGAGAGTAACATCAAAATGTGTATTTTCAAATTTTCTACCTTTGTGCTTATGAATAAGTAGTTGTAGAACTAAATGTTTTATGTTTGTAAAGTACAAGCTTAATAAGTCAGGCTATTTATTAACAAATCCTCAAGCCTCACATCAGTTTCGTTGTCACAACTGTGTTGTAAAGTTCTGCGAGCTCGGCCGGGTGCGGTGGCTCAAGCCTGTAATCCCAGCACTTTGGGAGGCCGAGGCAGGTGGATCACGAGGTCAGGAGATCGAGACCATCCTGGCTAACATGGTGAAACCCCGTCTCTACTAAAAATACAAAAAAAAAAAAACTAGCCGGGCGTGGTGGCGGGCGCCTGTAGTCCCAGCTACTCGGAGGCTGAGGCAGGAGAATGGCGTGAACCTGGGAGGCGGAGCTTGCAGTGAGCCGAGATCGCGCCACTGCACTCCAGCCTGGGTGACACAGCGTGAGACTCCGTCTCAAAAAAAAAAAAAAGTTCTGCGAGCTGTTTGTTTTAGGGGAAGGAAAGATGTTAACCAAAGGCAGTGAGAGTGGGAAAGAAAGGACCAAAAATGTAGAATCAAATTTGGGGATGTAAAGAACATGCTTTCGCTGTAGTTGGTATTAATCCCCTACCTATGTAAAGGTGGCATCCTGGCTTAGATCACAGGGTTCTTTGCAGCTCGGGATTCTGTCACTGGTAAGACATAAAGGTGATATTCACCACCCATTAGCATTCATAATTCCTCAAATGTCTGTTATTTATTTGGTCCACAAGTAGTTTGTTTTTTTGCTCAGGACGGAGTCTCACTCTGTTGCCCAGGCTGGAGTACAATGACACGATCTTGGCTCACTGCAGCCTCCGCCTCCCAGGTTCAAGTGATTCTCCCACCTCAACTTCCCGAGTAGCTGGGATTGCAGGTGTGCACCACCATGCACAGCTAATTTTAGACAGGGTGTCATCATCTTGGCCAGGCTGGTCTCAAACTCCTGACCTTGTGATCCGCCCACCTCCGCCTCCCAAAGTGCTGGGATGCCACCGCACCAGGCTTAAGCAGTTTTTAATGCCCCTTGTGCTAGGTAGTGTTCTAAAGACCGGGCCTCAAGGAGCTCTCGGTAAACAAGTTTTTTCCTGCTTTGATGGCATGTGATCAGCCAGCCAGTTCATTTACTTTTGAATTCTATAGCAGGGAGACAGAAACTCAGGCTGTTAACATGACCCATGTAGATACTCTTTTGGCTTCCATCTCTCTAGTTACAGTATGGTTTCATCGCTGTTCAGCATTGGTGAGTTACAGGTTTTTCATATGTATATAAGTTTCATGTCTCTAGATTGTCATTTATTTGAATAGAGGTTTTTTGTTTTTTACCTCTTAAAATTGATCTCCTCTCCCCTTTTCCCCACCTCATGTTTTCAGAGTATAGTAATACGTTCTTTCTATAAATACTAAATGATACAGCTATGTGATAGTATGATAAAACATTTTTTTTTTTTTTGAGAAGGATTCTTGCTCTGTCGCCCAGGCTCAAATGCAGTGGCGCGATCTCCGCTCACTGCAACCTCCACCTTCCGGGTTTACGCCATTCTCCTGCCTCAGTCTGCCGAGTAGCTGGGACTACAGGCATCCACCACCACACCCGGCTAATTTTTTTGTATTTTTAGTAGAGTCAGGGTTTCACCATGTTAGCCAGGATAGAGTATGAGAAAACTTTGGCAGTCAGCATGGTGGCTCATGCCTGTAATCCCAGCACTTTGGGAGGCCAAGATGGGCAGATCACTTAAGGTCAGGAGCTCAAGACCTGCCTGGCCAACATGGCGAAACTGTCTCTACTAAAAATACAAAAATTAGCCTGGCATGGTGTCAGGTGCCTGTAATCCCAGCTACTTAGAAGGCTGAGGCGGGAGAATTGCTTGAGCCCTGGGGGTGGAGGTTGCAGTGAGCCGGGATCCAGCCTGAGCAACAAGGAAACTCCATCTCAAGAAAAAAGAAAAAAAATTTGCTTAGCAGAGATGAAATACTTAACCAAAATACAGTTTTTTTCTGTTTATCTTTTTATTTCAGCTATATTTGTGCTTATTTGAAAGTGATTTACATACTATGATAATTGAAGGTTATGAGGATCCCCTTTTCCCAGATAAGTTCCACATAAAGCCGTGTTTCCCAGATTGTGTTTTGTAGAATGCCAGTCTTATGAGAGATTGTTTATAGGAGAGCTTCCAGGGTGAGATTTTAACTTGGGAGAACACTGGGTTAAACGTAGTTAAACAGATGTTTATTTTTGATGGTGATTGTGTTACTGTTTTTCTGCAGAGCTTGTCAGAGTTTTTAGTAGTGTGTATTGGCAAGTTGAGAAATACTGCACCTTGTATTTCCTTCCTTCAAGTGTATTTGGTCGAAAGAACACCCCCTCCCCCCAGGAAATACCCACAAACATCTTGAAGAAAGGTTCTACTGGAACACAGTTTGAGAAACCCTCTGATTTGCATACTTATTAGTATGGCATTCAAAGCATTTACTTGCTAATTGGGATGATAATTTTTTATCAGTTGAAATTCAACTAAGATTGTAGTGGCTTTCCAAGCCTTTTTTTTTTTTTTTCAGCCTGCAGTGAGAAATTATATTTTTGATCAGTGACCCAAGACATATACACACACTCTCAAAACTGAAAAAGAAATTTCATGAAACAGTACTTAGGTCTTACTACATATAATGCATTCTGATATTTTCTGTTTTATTTCTTAATGCTTTTTATGGACTGCGAAAATAATTCAGCGTGCAATTTGAGAGACACTACAAGGTTACATGAATTTATAAACTTACGTTAGAGTGAAAATATACGATACAAACTTTCATTTTTCTATTTAAAAAATGTTTTGTAGAGATGGGATCTCACTATATTGCCCAGGCTGGCCTTAAACTCCTGGGCTGAAGCGATCCTCCTGCACCAGCATCCCAGAATGCTGGGATTACAGGCATGAGCCACCTTGCCCAGCCCCAAACTGTTGTATAAGTGAGAAAACGAAAGCTCAGTGTAGAAATGAGATGGGAGGGGCTCTGGCCATTCAGGATTTAAATCCTGGTTGTGTGTTGTTGGGCAGGGTGTTTAATGCCTGTTCTTCCTCAGCTTTCTCATTTGTAACAGAGCAATAATAGAACCTATACATAAAGTAGCTGTGAGGATTCAGTAAGAATGCCATGCATAGTGTGTCTGCTAGTGTGCTCTAAGTGCCCAATACATTTTAGCTTTTATGATGGTTGAAGTCTCAAATTCTTTCTGCTGTACTGTACGTACTTTGAAAAGTATTTTAAGACTGTGGAAGTGTTTAAGTAACCTCCAAGTAAAGCTAGACTCTTGATCTCTAGTTGGATGTATCATTTGTTGTGATCTCAGCCCTCTGAAATAGTAAGTTTTAAAAATAGCGAAAAGGAGCCACTTAAAGTTGTTTTGTATCAGTTGCAAGTGGACACTCGGTTGCCAAGCTTTATAGTATATTATTGTATAGTTTTAAAACTATTCTTTTTTAACTTTCTTAATTTTTAGTTTTGTTAAAGAAAAGAACGAATACTTTAGCGGCTATTCAAGCCTTTTTTTTTAATTCTTTATAAGCTTGTAATTAAATACAAATATATCGATACCTGTAACCTATTAATTTAGCTTTCTTGTAGTTTTAATTCATTAAAATTAAAAAGTTACTGTTTCCTGTTTTATCCACGTTTCTGCAGGTATAGTGAGTTTGCCCATTCTCAATGTATTATATTGCCTTTGGGGTTTAGTTTTGTGTCCTGACCTAAGAAAAGGGACATTTACAGGGGATTTACAATAGTTGGAGCCTGATTTCCCATTATCTTTTTTTTTTTTTTTTTTTCCTTTCTGGTTTAGACACTTTATTTTCATTTTTCTGCTTTGGGCTTCCTGAACCCCCCCACTTAAATTTTAAGGTTGAACCTCCCCCAAAAACAGGAAGACAAGCAAGTCTCTGATTCAACATTCTTGGGGGAGTAAGTTTTACTCTCCAAAGCCACATCACTGAAATCCTGCTGCCCCTTCTGCAGCAGGTGTGTCCTCATCTGTACGTTCCTGCAGTGTGTTGTCTTTGAGTTGATCCTCCAGTTGTCTCACCTCCCAGACCCTTCGCCTCCTTTTAGTGCCCCACCCCACACTGTCCTTGGAGAGCCGCACTATCACTGGGGCACCCAGAACCCCCTGCCTGCTGATTGGGCTTTGGTTGGGTCTGGCCAGTAGAAGCCCTGGGCAGGAGATTAGAGGGTAGGAGGAAAAAGAACTCAGCGTATGTCTTGCCCTGCCCTGTTCGTGCCCTCGAGGCATTGTTTGGCCAGGGGTTCCCATTGTCTTAAACATAGCTCGCTACTTCGTATATTAATGGCACTACTGAGGCATTTGAGTTTTCTAGCCATGGATTGTTTCTCAGTTTGTTTCTTTTATACTCCAGTTTGTCTTCAGTGTGACCTGAAGTTGCTGAAATAAGAGGTTCCAATCAGCATCACCACCACGTACCAATTCAGTATGAAAATAGCATAGAGGGCCTGGTGGTGTGGCTCACACCTGTAATTCCAGCACTTTGGGAGGCTGACGTGGGTGGATCCCTTGGGGCTTTTAGGAGTTTGAGACCAGCCTGGGCAAAACGGTGAAACCCTGTCTCTACTAAAAATACAAAAATTAGCTGAGTGTGGTGACACACACCTGTAATCCCAGCTACTTGGGAGGCTGAGGCATGAGAATCGCTTGAACCTGGGAGGTGGAGGTTGCAGTGAGCCGAGATTGCACCACTGCACTCCAGCCTGGGTGACAGACCGAGACTGTCTCCAAAAAAAAAAAAAAAGAAAAAGAAAAGAACATAAAGGCATACAGATTCTCTACTTGTGTGAACAGGAGGAATGTAATAAAAAGAATAAATAATTGCTAACATAGCACATGTATGTTAGCTGCTGATAAATTGTTTAAGACCTCTGTGAATAGTTTACCTCGTTTAATCTTTTAATAGCCCTTTTTAATATCAAATTTTGTCCTCATACTTTTAGGTGAGTAATGGAGAAAAACAAGCAAATTATGTAATTGGCCTGAAGTTATACATGTAGAAAGTGGTCCTAGATTTGAAACCCAGGTCACAGAGCTTGAACTTGCAACCTACCATGCTGCCTCTACCACAGGATACTGGAATGTAGCATCATCCTGGAACGTAGGACATTTCTGATACAGAAACAGATGAGATCAAGTCTCCTGGTCAGGATGTTTGATGTCTCAGGACACAGAGAACTTTCATTTCTCATGACTGAGTTGCTGTCAATGATCTTTGAGGAGTTGTGATGAAATGGAGCCATGCAAGAAAATTAGGAAAGTTAAAAGTACGATTTTTCCATAAAAGGAAAAGATGGAATCTACAAATCATGAGACTGCACTTGATGTTGATTGCCAGAGTCCGAGCTATGTGTTGATTTCTAGAAGCTACCATCCATTTATTAACTATTTCCTTTTTTAGTAGGATTCTATTAAATGTCTTAGATAAGGATGGGGCAGGATAGGATTCCTGAAAGAATGCATGGTTCTTCCATATTTGAGATTATCTGAAAATATTAAATTGTACAGTTTAAATTGGAATATTTTTCTAGGACTTAAAATCATTTTGATGTTTTTGCTTTTTAATTTAATTAATTTTTTTTTAGACAGAGTCTCTCTCTGTTACTTGGGCTGGAATGCAGTGGCACGATCTTGGCTCACTGCAACCTCTGCCTCCTGGATTTAAGTGATTCTCGTGCCTCAGCCTCCTGAGTAGCTGGGATTACAGGTGGCCAGGCTGGTCTTGAACTCCTGGCCTCAAGTGAGCTGCCCACCTTGGACTCCCAAAGT
The DNA here is from genome assembly GCF_049350105.2 of Macaca mulatta. Lineage (NCBI taxonomy): Eukaryota > Metazoa > Chordata > Mammalia > Primates > Cercopithecidae > Macaca > Macaca mulatta. The sequence continues at coordinate 135,985,536 of NC_133417.1, forward strand.
GCTGGGATTACAGGCATGAGCCACTGCGCCTGGCCTCATTTTGATGTCTTTATAGGATCCTTTTACTTGTGTTCATTATAGCTATCTAATATGCTTTGGGGGAGTCTCATATGGCACATTAGTCACAGGTATGGTGGCCTGCATCCCTATGCCTTAACCTTCCCATGTAGGCAGGAAGGAACTAGGAACTGTTAGTATCTTCCTGTATGTAAACACAGCAAAGTAAATACTTTCTGTTTTTATATTGTTAAAATAATCCATTTCTGTTCTTGAAGATCGTTGCTAACCTATTCGTTTACTCAGAAGCTAGTCTTGGTCTTGTTCACATAGTGATTGGAAACTGAGTTGATGGAAAGAGGGCAACCCTTCCCCACAGAAGCTGAAAGGGAGGGGCAGGGAATGTTTTTTCTTTTTTAGTCTTACAGAAGGTCCCCAACTTTTTAAACATAGTGAAAGGAAGACAGAAGGAATCAGTGTGCTTAGCATACGAGATTGTATGCTGATGCCCTTCAGATGTTTGAAAAGGTCAAAAGACTGTCTTTTATGGAGGCTTTTGTTATTGAGAAGAGGAAGGAATAATACGAAATACAGAGAGGGAAGAGGAACAAGACAGGAGTATATCCAGAAGAAAGTGACCAAGTAACCATAGACACTGGGTCTAAATTTGTGTGTCATACACAACTTTGAAAGAGCTAATAATGAAGGTGGAACTGATTGCTTTTCAGAATTGTCTTAAGAAGTAGAGCACTTGAATAGATTGTTAACCATATTTAATAATATATGTAAATATTTAAATATATATAAATTGGAAGAGGGCAAGCCTTCCTCATGGAAGCTAAAAGGGAGGGGTGGGGGATATTTTAAATGTATGTAAATATTTAAATATGTATGTATTTAAGAAGTAGAGCACTTGAATAGATTGTTAACTATATGTGTGTGTGTGCATGTGTGTGTGTATATATATATATATTTTTTTTTCTTTTTCCTTTTCTTTTTTTTTTTTTTTTTTTTTGCGACAATGTCTCACTCTATCACCCAGGCTGGAGTGCAGTGGCGCAGTCTTGGCTCACTGTAGCCTCAACCTGGGCTTGAGTGATCCTCCTACCTCAGCCTCCTGAGTGACTGGGACTACAGGTGTGCACCACCATGCCCAGATAACTTTTTTGTATTTTTTGTAGAGATGGGGTTTCACTATGTTGCCCAGGCTGGTCTAGAACTGGGCTGCAGTGATCCATTCGCCTTGGCCTCCCTAAGTGGCCAAGTGCTGGGATTACAGGTGTAAGCCACTGTGCCTGGCCTTAACTTATGGCATATATTAAATATATATTAAAGGTTGTAGCCTCCCAACCAGATAGGGGAAGGAGTACTCCAGACCCAGTTAGCATAGAAATTATATACTCTTATATAAATGATATACCTAACATATATACCCGTGTAGAAATTATATGTTCTCTTTAAAAGTTTCAAAAAATATAAACTAGATTTATTCTAGATGCTAGAATACCAAAAGATACCAAATTCATGTTACAAAACTAGCCTAGGCCAGGTGCGGTGGCTCATGCCTGGAATCCCAGCACTTTGGGAGGCCGAGGCAGGAAGATCACCTGGGGTCAGGAGTTCAAGACCAGCCTAGCCAACATGGTGAAACCCAGTCTCTACTAAAAATGCAAAAGTTAGCTGGGTGTGGTGGCACACGCCTATGGTCCCAGCTACTTGGGGGCTGAGACAGGAGAATTGCTTGAACCTGGCGGGGGAGGTTGCAGTGAGCTGAGACCACACCACTGCACTCCAGCCTGGGCGACAGAACAAGACATCGTCTCAAAAAGTAAAAATAAATAAAAACTAGCCTAAACTCTTAAAAACCTAATCAAATATAAAATATAAGAACAACTGAGAAGACATTACAAAGGACGAAAATTGTATTCCAATTTATCTTTTTTTTTTTTCTGCTCACTGCAGCTCTTCCACCCAAGCTCAAGTGATTCTCCAGCCTCAGTCTCCCGAGTAGCCGGGGTTACAGGGGTGAGCCACCACTCCCAGCTAATTTTTGTAGAAATGGTGTTTTGCCATGTTGAAAGTGCTGGGATTACAGGCGTGAGCCACCGCACCCTGCCCCAATTTATCTTTTATATGTGTTTTTGAGACAGGGTTTTGCTTTATCACCCATTCTGGAGTACAGTGGCGCAGTCCTAGTTTACTGTAGCCCGGAACCCCTAGGCCTAAACAATCCTCCTGCCTTGGCCTCCTGAGTAGCTAGGACTACAGGCATGTGCCACCACACCCAGCTATAATTTTTTAAACTTTTTGTGGAGACGGGGTCTCATTTTGTCTCCTAGATTGGTCTCCAACTCCTGGGCTCAAGCAATCCTCCTGCCTTGGCCTCCCAAAGTGCTAGAATGACGAGCATGAACCATTGCACCTGGCCCCAGTTTCACTTACAGAAACAATGAACATTCTAAGTAAAACACCAGCAAAACTAATTAAATATGAAATTGTTAAAGAAGATAAAACCTGGTATTTACTATGTGCCAAGTAAGTGTTTTAAGCACTAACATGGTCTCAGTTAATCCCTGCAGCTTTGAGATTACTATGCTTATTTTACACATTATGAAATATAGGCCAAAAGGTTAAATAGTCTGCTCAAAGATAAGTTGCAAATAAGCCACAGAGCCTGATTTTGAACCTTGGGAGGTTTGCACCAGCTAGTATTTAACCTCTGGCTATATTGTCCCAGTATGTGCCAGGATAGCAATGTTAAACAGGTATTCTTGTTTTATGAACTCTTGAAATCAGAAAACAAAACAAGGATGCCCAGTAACACTGATGTTTGATAATATCTTGGCCAGTGCAAGAATACATCAAATAAAAGATTTAACTATTGAACTATTGGAAAAAATGGTGGAATATAGCAGTATTTGCAGATGGTCACAATTTTAAACCTGGGAAAACCAAGAGAATCAAATCAAGAGTTAAAAATAAGAGTTTAGTGCCTGGTGTGGTGGCTCATGCCTGTAATCCCAGCACTTTGGGAGGCCGAGGCGGGTGTATCACCTGAGGTCAGGAGTTCGAGACCCGCCTGGCTAACGTGGTGAAACCCCGTTTCCACTAAAATACAAAAAAATTAGCCGGGCATGGTGGCGTGTGCCTGTAATCCAAGCTATTCAGGAGGCTGAGGCAGGAGAATGGCTTGAACCCGGGAGGTGGAGGTTGCAGTGAGCCGAGATCTCCAACTTGGGCAACAAGAGCAAAACTGTCAGACAGCACACGTTTATGCCTGTTGTCCTGATGTATGTATTCATTGTGCCCCGCTTCATTCTCCAATTTGCCCTGGTTTGGATGATAAATTGTCATCTTACCATTCAGCAGTTGCAAGACTAGCTGTTTCTTGACCGCCTCCTCTCATTTTTTTGCTGTTAAGGATGCAAGACTATTGTATCAGGTCCTAGGGTGTCCCCCTGATGTACCCCCAAGGTAGTTTGATTCTCAGGTGTTGCTTCTGGAGCTGTAGCATCCTTCTTTGAAACGAAAAGGGGTTTCAGTAGATTGCCTTGACTTTTCTTCCTTCTCAATGAGAGCTGTATGCTGTTAGCACTTCTGGCTCTAAAGTATTTGACTTTGCTTGAAAGGAGACTCTGAATGTAAACACTATTTTTGCCCAAATTCTCTCTTCCTTCACTCTCCCATAAGTAGCTTCTCAGGAACTACTGAAAGAGCAATTAGGGAGTTGCAGATTTTAAATGGTCGTTACTGGATGCCTTATAACTCTAAAAAAGGACTGTTTAAGGAGACAGTGTGGCAGTATTCCTATACTTACATATTTATGTAATGTTTAATTCTTTATTTTCCATATCCCTTCCAAGTTTTAGAGCAAATGTTTCCAAGGGAAATACCAGGAGTTTCACAAGATCGTTTTGGGAGTTGAGTTTAGGATGGCCAGGGGAAAAAATTACATTTAATTTGCATTTGCTTGTATAATCTTGAACTTTATTCTCAATTTGTAAAAATAAGACATACTGTTTTTACACTTTAATTTTTTCTTTGTTTCTTCCCCTGTTAATGACACATTTCAGATCTCCATCCCCAAAAGTAGGTATGCAGAGTATATGGAAGAATAAAAGACAGTGCCACTCTCAGCCTGCACTAAGCCAGTTTGGCCCTCTAAAAGGTGAAGAGAAGAAAGATCTGACCCCTGCCCTCAGAGGTGGCCCTTTGTATTAATTGGAACTCTCATGTTTCTTCCAACAAAACAGGGATTTAGTAAAATTTTATTTTGGGGAAAAGGAAGGAGGTGCATCTGGGTCTCAAAAGCTGGAACCAAGAATACAGGCACCTTTAAGACTGTCCATTTCCTACTGCACTTCCTTGCTTATTCGCCCCATGATCTCTGTGCAGACTAGATTTTTCCACCTGATAGAAAATCTGGCCACCTGCATTTCTTAAGTATGTATCATGGAACTTCAGCCCTTGGATAGACTGACTTCCTGTTCGGTGTCTAGCTTGCCCCTCCCTAACCTCTCGGTTAGGTTGAGGCCAGCAGGGGTGTGGTCATGTAAGGCCTTAGTACCACCCACTGGAGCTATGTGAGTGGTATGTGTGAGTGGGCGAGTTGCCAGAAATAAATGGTGCTGGGGGTGATATAGAATGACCCTGTGACCTTTCCGAGGATTGGTGGAGTCTGTCGTCTTCCCCTCCCATTTGTTTAGGCGTCCAGAATCAAATTCCGTAGACTTCTTGGTTATTTGACCCAGACCACATCTTCGTTCCTGTTATTTTGCCCTTTATCTCTCGTTAGTCTTAAAGGTAGGCCCTGTTTTAGGGCTTTTGGCCGCAGGTATCATGAAGGCCTGAGGGAGTCTAAAAGGGCTGGCCCACAGGATCCCAGAGGCATTCCACCCTGACTGAGGAGCCACTGCACTTATATTCACTCAACTGCGGAGGGAGGAAATGGAATATGTGCCCCACCCAGGTGGAACACTCTTCTGCATTATTAGTCTTCTGGTCTAAACCACCAATATTTGGCAACGGTGGTGGGGTTGTGTTTTCTGTTGAGTCATAGGAAAGCATCAAGTGACCAGTACTTGTTGATTGGGTAGCATTTGGTTTATCTCATCGGCCTGTTTTCCATTTACATTGTGCTCTTTGCTGGTCACCTCCCCTGATACCCTTCGAATCCTTGTTGTTTTCCTTAATTTCCTTAGAGAGTTTGGAGTAGAATGTGGAATCGCAGTTTACAGGTAGAGCTCAGCCATTATTTTATTTATTTTTTTATTTTTGAGAGAGAGTTGTTGCTGTGTCACCCAGGCTGGAGTGCAGTGGTGCAATCTCGGCTCACTGCAACCTCTGCCTCCCGGGTTCAAGCAGTTCCCCTGCCTCAGCTTCCTGAGCAGCTGGGATTACAGGCATGCGCCACCACACCTGGCTAATTTTTGTATTTTTAGTAGAGATGGGGTTTCACCATGTTAGCCAGGCTGGTCTTCAACTCCTGGCCTCAAGTGATCCGCCCGCCTCGGCCTCCCCAAGTGCTGGGATTATAGGCATGAGCCACCGCTCCCAGCTCAGCCATTATTTTAATTTATGAATGGTTTGTATACCTGGTTAAAAATTAATTTTTTGGGGGGGGTTGTGGGGGGAACAGAGTCTCCTTCTGTCACCCAGGCTGGAGTGCAGTGGTGCAGTCACGGCTCACTGCAGCCTTGACCTTGCCAGCTGAAGCAGTCCCCCTACCCCAGGCTCCCAAGTAATTGGAACCCTAGGTGCGCACCACCACACTCAGCTAATTTTTAAACTTTTTTGTAGAGACCAGGCCTCACTGTGGTGCCCAGGCTGGTCTTGAACTCCTGTGCTCAACCAGTCCACCTGCCTCAGCCTCCCAAAGTGCTGAGATTATAGGCATGAGCTACCATGCCCAACAACAAAAAAAATATTTTTCTATAAAGACCATTTAGACTTTAATATCTATAATGGCTTGCATGTAATAGGGGCTTGAAAAGTATGTTGAAGAAACTTGGAAGTATTTTTATTCATCTTTACTTACCAGAAAGGAGAACAACAGGAACTAAGCAGTTACTACAGACTGCATAGGGGCTCTTCCAGAGATGGAAGAGTTATGCCGACCATCTCTCACGTTCGAGTGGGCTGGTTTGCTGTTACTCATGGATAGAACGTATTTGACTCTCAAGAAAAATGTTGTAAGTTTCCTTTTTTGCTGCACATTGTACATGTTGATGGCTTTAACACATTTTCTCTGTTTGACTTAATGTAGTAATCTCTTCCCAGACAGGATGTCCCTGTCACGTTGTTACCTATTTCTGCCACAGTGAGAATATTGACATGCTAGATCTTAACAGTATTTAACAAATTTATTGTGGTGGTAAGGTTAAAAGCTACACCCTTATGCTAAAATTAGACTTTTTCATGTTCTTTGCCTGCCATTTTAGGGAAATGGAGAAAATTAGGGATATGTTTCCTTCTCTCGTTTTTTCTTTTTTTTTTTTTTTTTCTCCCCTTCTGTCTCATCTTCCACTTCACCCCAAGGAATTAGATAAAAAGCAATGGAAAAGTAAAGAGAGACGAAATTACTCTCAGGGCAAGGTTGGTATCAAATGCCTGTCTTTTACACTAGCTGGATGAAGCCTACACATTTGGCTTTGAGTTTGAGTAGCCAGAACAAAGAAAGAGCGAGCAAATCCAAGACAGTTTATGAGGTAAAAAGAAAGCCAACCACTTAGGAGAAGCGTAATTTTCTGTAATTGAGACCCTGTGGATCCTTTATTAATGCGAGCTCTGGGTCCTTAATATACTTCTCAAATCTCAGTCAGGAGGAGGGAAGGAGGGGAGTCAAAAAAACCTCAATAATTTGACATTGCTCAAATCTCAACAGTGTCTGTAAAAATGAAGTACCTGAGTTCAAGTTTAAGGTATATTAGTACAAGACATAAAAGACATAGTATTAGGCCAGAGTGCAGTTTAATTAAATCATTTTTCTGATGCTCTGGAGCTGTGGAAGTGGCCCTCTATAATTATTCATGCTGCCTACCTTTTAATTAAAATTGAGTACCAGAGAGGTCCAAGGTTAGTGTCTGGTAGCTGCTCTGGCTTTAACAGTTGGCTCTAATAACAACCAACACTAGTATCTGCCTTTCAAAACTTAACCAGGACTTGATTTCAAATCTAGTTATGTAAGTTGACTTGGAGGCCAGGTTAGTGTTTTCCTTAGAAACTGGTTATGCACCCAACATGCAGACATTTTTAATAGACACTGTTTTAAAGTAATTTTTAGAAAAAAATTTTTAAATTGATGACACTGAAACCCAATATATAAAACTGATAAGAGTGAGGTGTTTGGGCTGAAGAGGAGATAGACCCTCACCTGCTCCAGATCTTAGAATAAGGCTTAAAAGCCACTGTCAGAATCATGGCTACTGTCATTTTAGTTTGACAAGACTTCAGTGCCTGGATCGCTGTTTTCCCACTGTTATGGAACAAGTTCACCCTGTCTCCCCACTACCCTCTTAGGACACCTGCAGAACATCTAATTTTAAACAATATAACTTCCTTTTCAAGCCACTATGAGTCTGAGAGATTGGCAATATGGTTAACAATGACCCCAGCATTTAGGGGGAGAGAAAAATCCAGAGGATAAGATTTTTGAGGCCTGCACGGAAATGATCATCTCTGTCTGTTAGAGGTTACAGAGCGCTGTCACAAATATTTTGTTTAGTCCTCACGTTGACTTATGTTAGTAATATTCTTCTGAAATAGTAAAGGAAAACTGAAATCCCATTTTTGTAGAGGAAAATAAGTTTTTAATGTAAGTAAATGTATCCATTGTAGCTCTTCCTGAGTGGTTTTAGGCCTCTCACTAAAACTTAAATGTTTATGTTCCTTTGGATATAAGATACTTTTGTTGTGCATTTTAGATACTGCTTTGAGATTAAAAAGCAAGTTTTCCAGTTTGACTATATTATGATGTCAGCACTTACCTGGAAAGCACCACTCCATAAAGTGTGGAATGTTCTTTGAGCAATAAAAAAAGGTATGTGGTTATTCTGTAAACAGCATTTGGGTCTTTCACCTTCTGCCTGCCTTTTCACTTCATTACCCATCAGAGCTTGACGAAATTACAAAGTCATTTTTCTTGCCTTATCATACTTCAGACTGTTGCATAAAGTCTTCCAGTCAAACATTTTCTGACCCTTATCCAAATTTTTCATTCTACGCAATGCAGTTCAAGAAACGTCTCTGCTGAAGTCTGGGACCTTCAGCACAGAGTGCCCTGTCTCTGCATATTAATCTTCCATGAATTTCAGTCTTCTGTATTTGTGCCTTTCTCCCCAGCTGTATTCTAAGTCCTGGAACACCTAACGAGTATGTACCACTTATCATTCCTGCCATTTCTCATCTTTTGGTTTATGAGCTGAGTTTAGACTGTATGATTGGGAACTTTTTTCCTCCAAAAACACAAGCAAGAACTTTTATATTTGATCATGCCAGTCAGTTGGCAAATGAGGTTTGGGTTACTTGCTCTGAAGTTCAGTGTTGTTTAGCCTCATCATCTCATCGGGATCAAGACTTCATATGCCAGTTAGTGTGTTGATGTGGAGGAGTGGAGTGGAAAGAATATGTTGATTGGTTAGGAAGATTCTCAACAGAAATTATCCTTGGGTAGAATGTTCTATGTGATCCTCTACAGGGCTGTGTACTTGTGCATTCTGTGATTCTAAATGCTGCTGCTGGAAAAAGTCTGTTTACACTAAATACCACCATACGGCAGCCTTTGAGCAGTTTAAAAAGAAACCTTCCAATCTCCTACTATGGTGGTTCAGCTCAGGCTGGTTTTGTGGCATGTTTGTGTTTTTGTGGGCATTTAGCCAGAACAGAAATAGCAATGCTTAGACCTTGAAGGAGAGTGATTTTTCCAGGTTTATATCTGATGCTGTAGAAATAAGTTTAAGGTTATAAATTTTGCAAATAAAACTTTTTTTCAAAATAGTTATTCATTGGAATGACTAAAAGGAAAAACTAAAAACCATTTCACCACTCTCAGGGATGGCTTTTTAGAACCATAGCATTTCTAATCTTCCTTGGTTCTTTGACACAAAAGTCATTCTGTGGAAGGCCTTTTTCCCATACTTGAACTTCCAAGTTTTCTCATTTGTTTAGGTATTCTTTTAAAGGAGTTATCTTTATAAAAGAGCAGGATTCGCTATTTACTTTTCTTATTTACCGAAACGTGGGTGAGGCTGTGATGTTTGCCTGTGATCATATGGACTGTGTTTATACAGCCAAGTGAGAGTAAATTTAACCAGAAGGAAAATAGATATTTTTAAAATGTAGACATTGATTAACCTTTTGTATTTTAAAATACAGTACTTATTTGTCTAGAAATAGCTAAAGTTCCCATTTTCTGAAACTAGTTCTAAAAATATGATAATGTAACTCTTAATTTCTTAGGGTATCTGTGACTAAATCATTGTAAGTAAAACTAAAGATGGCAGATTTATATTGATAAAAGACTAACATATTCATAGAAATCAGTCATGTATTACAGATGTTTCTAAATAATGCTTTGTAATATGAAACTATAATTTGAAGTCTTTTTTTTTTTTGAGATGGAGTTTAGCTCTGTTGCCCAGGCTGGAATGGAACAGCGCGATCTCTGCTCACCACACCCTCTACCTCCCAGGTTCAAGCAATTCTCCTGCCTCAGCCTCCCGAGTAGCTGGGATTACAAGCATGCGCCACTACACCCGGCTCACTTTGTATTTTTAGTAGAGACGGGTTTCTGCATGTTGGTCAGGCTGGTCTTGAACTCCCGACCTCAGGTGATCTGCCCAACTTGGCCTACCAAAATGCTGGGATTACAGGTATGAGCCCCCACATCCAGCCTCTAATTTGATGTCTTAAATCATGATAAAGTCTTTGTGCTTTGCCATAATTTGAGAAGTTGAGCATTGTGAATATGATTGCTATCATTAGTACAAAAGAGCTATTTAAATTGATTTTAAATCTTCTACTAACTGCAGGTTCAATCTCATCAGTGAGTTATAAAATCACCTTAGTGGGTTATGACTAGCATTTACAAGGAAGGGAAGGAGTAGGGAGCTAGGATAGAACAAAATAGAATAAAGAATGTCAGTATAATTTTACATAGTAAGTATAAGTGCTATTTGGTGGCTCTTGTTTTCTTTGTATGAATGTATGTACATCATGGGTCATGAGGTCAAAGAAGTCTATATGCCACCAGTGATACTATAATGCAGTTAGGTGGCCTGGTGGCCTTGTGGTTATTTAATGACTGTACACAACATACAGATTGATGAGAGGCCTTATTGGAAAACTCCAGTACTGTCTTCCCTGACCTATTCATACTTTTAATAGGAAGTAAAGGAAAACTTGTGCGACTTGCTAATCAGATTTGTAGTTGACAGGAATCTGGTAGGGGAAGCTAATGTATACTGGATAACAGCATTAAGATCCAGGAAAAAAAATTTAAATGCCATACTACATACTGAGTTTAAATCAGAAGGAATTAAATAGGAATAATTGTTCAATCCTGCTGGCATGTCCCAAAATGCAGTAATACAGCGGACCCCAACCTTTTTGGCACGAGGGACAGTTTCGTGGAAGACAGTTTTTCCATGGACTAGGGCTGGTGGGGTGTGCAGGGTGGGGGATGGTTTCGGGATAAAACTGTGCCACCTCAGATCATCAGGCATTAGGTTCTCATAAGGTGCGGACAACCTAGATCCCTCAAATGCGCAGTTCACAATAGGGTTCACACTCCTATGAGATCCAATGCTGCTGCTGATCTGACAGTAGGCAGAGCTCAGGCAGTAATGCTGTCTTGCCCACTGCTCACCTTCTGCTGTTACTAGCAGTCCACTGGACCCGTACCAGTCCGCAGTCCAGGGGTTGGGGACCTCTGCAGTAGTATACAATGGATGAAGGTGGGGCTTCCTGTGCAACATGTACAAAAGACTTGGGTCAATTAAATTGCTCAGTAGAAAGCGTTTTAGCTGTGTGGCGTGACTGTTAAAACTTAACGTAATTTAAGATCACATTTATGAAATACATGGAAAGGTAGTCTTGCCTGGTTAGCTAACATATGGGGAGTATGGGATCCAGTTTGGAGCACCACACTCTGAGAGGAGCAGTGACAAATAGGAATGTCTGGAGAATAATTCACATGGTCCCCCGATTGAGTTAATTCCCCCAAGGTTTATCTCCCTCTGTAACAAAACCACAGCTGGACAAATTTTACGGGAATTTGGTTTGCTGACTATGCTAATGGTGGTGCAGATTCAATGTGAATATGTGGTTCTCGTTCCCAGACAGCTCACAGGATAGTTTTGAGATGGTTAATTACATATTAACATGTCTTATTAGACTGTTGAAAATGCTTTCAGCTCTTTCTTCATGACATCTCTTTCATTTTATCCCAATTCTGGATGCCACCATGCTTAAGACACAAGGATACAGGTCTACTTCAGAATATTCCTACCTGATACCCATGGAAATGGTTGCTCAGATTTGATATTTTGTCAGTTTACTTCTATATTTGCCTCTGGCTTGACTTGGACTGGGATAAGGTCTAGGAATGGGAATTTATCTTTTTCCTTAAAAGATGGAGTCTCATTTTTTGCCCAGGCTGGTCTCTAATTCCTAGCCTCAAGCAGTCCTCCTGCCTCAGTCTCCCAAGTAGCTGGGATTACAGGCGTCCATGCCCAACTCTAGGAATGGGAATTTGATCACATCATGAGTTGGAATCTAATTCTAAAAGGTATGTGTATACATTCAGTTCTTAAAATATCTTCAAATCATAAGGCTATAATTTTGAACAATATATCAAATTTAAATAAGTTTATGTAATGTTATACTTATTCAACATGTATTTAGATATACTTACCATATAAAGAATATGTTTTGCCTCCCCCAGATTAACTTAATTAGTTGCTGGCTAAGTGGAGAAAAGTCACAAATTCTTACAGTGATTTCTTGATTTACTTTTTTGTCTATAACTAAGCAGTACCATAATGAAAGCAGCCATCCTTTCTCAAACTGGATAGTATAGTGAGATTCATTAAATGAGACTCTACTAGAATGGCTTTTTTCAGAAAGATACCATTGCTTGACCATAAATGTTTGATATCTATAAATATGAAATTTTGGATTCATATTCAGGATGCAGTTCCAAACCTAGTAGGAAATCCAAAATTTCTTTTTTTTTTTTTTTTTTTTTTTGAGACAGAGTCTCGCTCTGTCGCCCAGGCTGGATGGAGTGCAGTGGCCAGATCTCAGCTCACTACAAGCTCCGCCTCCCGGGTTCACGCCATTCTCCTGCCTCAGCCTCCCGAGTAGCTGGGATTACAGGCGCCCGCCACCTCGCCCGGCTAGTTTTTTTGTATTTTTTAGTAGAGACGGGGTTTCACCATGTTAGCCAGGATGGTCTCGATCTCCTGACCTCATGATCTGCCCGTCTTGGCCTCCCAAAGTGCTGGGATTACTTGAGCCACTGCGCCCGGCCCAAAATTTCTAAATAAAAAGATTTACAGGTAAATCTTATAAGAAAATAAAACTTCTTATATTAAGTGACAAAGTTGAAATGCAAATGGCAAACTAGGAGAACATATTTGAAAAAAAAAAAAAAAATGTAAACAGCCAAAGGGATAATGTTCATAATTATTCAATATCCTACAAGTCAATAAGAAAAGGATTCCAAATTGGGCAATAGAGATGTACAATTTCAGTAAGAAAATAGAAATGGAAGTATGTTCATTGTCATTAATGATTGGCAATTCAAATTAAAGAATTGATCAGAGGGGTGGAAAGAAGAGGAAGTCAAGAAGATAGCATTTTTAATCTGGCAGCTTGAAAAGGTTAATAGGTCCTAGTGTTGATTAGCTGGCAAAGAAATGGCTGCCATCATGGACTTTTGATGACTGTGTAAACTGGCCTAAGTTTTTGGTATGAGTTAAGAATCTTTGTGTTTTGACTCTCAGACTGCTGCTGCCTTATCTGAGTCACTCAGAATCTTCCTTGGCTGCATTTTACTCTCATATCTGGTGTACATAACTGCACAGAATATTGTGTGGTCTTTTTGTGGCCGGGTTAGCCCTTTGTTTAGCTAGTCCTTATGAATAGCTTTCTAAGGTGGGCAGGACAGGTCTAATTACCTCAAGCTTTATAACGATGAGGAAACTGGCATTTGAGCTCAGTGACTGTCCTGGGTCTGGTTAGTAGAGAGGAAGACAAGGAGTTGCGGTTTCTTTCCCTTCTCTCACTCTATAGGACTTCCACAGACAACTAGGCTGGCACTAAGACACAGTAAGGCTGGCTACATCTGCACAGAAAGGAAGGAACAGATAGAGTAACTCATTAAAAATAAGACCCCCAAAGACGAATGTTTTTGCTGAAATAGTTACAAAGCAACCTGTCGTTTGGAAAAATGCTGTGATGACCCCCTACTGACTCTAGAAAGAGTTGTGTTCGTCTGACAGTTTCAAGTGTGAAGAAAATATGTATTTACTTTTATAATTAAAGGACATTATTAAAGATAGTTTTGTGTGGAGTTATTGATAAAAATATTGGAAGTTTTGTCAAGCTACATTAATATAGAAAATTTAAACATAGGGCTGTAGACCTTAATTTTTAAACTTGTTTTTCTTTGTGATGTTATTAAGCTACTTTAGAACTTGATAATCATTTAGTCACAACTAGAAGAAACTCATTTAGAAGAGTACTCACTTTGATGGCAGCTTGTTTCAGTACTGAGCAAACTGCCTTTCTTGTAAACAATAAAAGACATTTGAAAACTGCTAATTGGGGCCAGTATTAAGTTAGGGCAAAAAATAAATATTAATATAAAAAAGAAACCTTTTGTCTGCAAAAATCAGGGGTGTGTGTGTGTGTATATATATATATGGTTATTAGAACTTAGAAGAATAAAGTCACAGAGCTCTGCTACATGATACTTTTTTTTTTTGAGGCGGAGTCTCGCTCTATCACCTAGGCTGGAGTGCAATGGCACGATCTCAGCTCACTGCAAACTTCGCCTCCTGGGTTCAAGTGATTCTCCTGCCTCAGTCTCCCTAGTAGCTGGGATTACAGGCATCTGCCACCATGCCCGGCTAATTTTTTAATTTTTAGTAGAAACGGGGTTCACCATTTTGACCAGGCTGATCTGGAACTCCTGACCTCAAGTGATCCACCTGCCTTAGCCTCCCAAAGTGCTGGGATTACAGGCATGAGCCGCAGTGCCTAGCCCCATGATACATTCTTAACTTCAAAGGGCTACTTAGTTGTAGTCAGTTTGGTTAAACTTCCAGCCGTATTATATATACTTTTTGTTTTTTGGGGACAGAGTCTTACTGTGTCGCCCAGGCTGGAGTGCAGTGGCATGATCTCGGCTCACTGCAGCCTCCACCTCCCAGGTTCAAGCAAACCTCCTGCAGCCTCCTGAGTAACTGGGACTACAAGCACGCACCACCATGCCTCGCTAATTTTTGTATCTTTAGTAGAGATGGGGTTTCACCATGTTGGCCAGGTTGGTCTTGATCTTTGACCTCGTGATCCACTCGCCTCAGCCTTCCACAGTGCTAGGATTACAGGCGTGAGCCACCACACCTGGCCTCCAACCATATTTTGAAGTGTATTCTATAACTGTGTTTAGATGTTACAGTGGATGTTTATACATGTCCTACCTTGTTCCAGAAAGAATGTAAGGGAGCTTGTAACAGTCTGTTGTATTTATCATAACTTTGGTTTTTGAAATCTGTAACAACTGCATGGTACACTGAAATCACCACAGTAAAATTTGATAATAGTAGTATGAGTCTCTTAGTAAGTATTTGAGGTTTAACATGAAGTTCCTGTTTGTAAAATTAATACATAGCTTTCTGCAAGAGGTGTTGCTACTTTGTAAAATGATTTTTCTCTAAAAAATGAGCTACTAAAACAAAGCCCTCTGTTTTCTCTAAGCAAATATATTTTGTTGCTCCAATGAAGAATGAACCTTACCGTTACAGCATATTTCATAAACATTCATAATTTGACATTTCTCGTTTACTATAAAGGAAATTTTTAAGGATTAACAGAAAGCCTTTTTTAAGAGGAACGTAAGTATTTTTAAACAATACATTCACTAAGCCCATTTCATTAAGTACTCATTCTATAATTCATTCATTCATTAAAGATAGGTTAGCACAAGAATTATTTAATACTTTAGATTACCAAAATGGAATTAATGGTCTACTTGACATATGTAATAGGTATATCTAGCTTTAGGATCATAGAGAATGTTTTGCTAACAATGGTCTACCTTTACCCTTGCTTCTCTATTCTAGAAAGGTTAAAAAAATTTGAACTCTTTGAAAAATCTTTTTAAGCGTTCTGAGAAAAATGTAGACATGTGCCTAAAGGAACCTTGTTTTAGTTAAGATGCTATTTTCCCAAAGGACGATGAGTATGTAGAGAAGCTCATGGTCCTCAGAGCTATGCTTGCACTCCGGAGACTTGGTTGGGACTGGAAGGTACTCTCTATGCAGCATATATCTGAGATTTAATAGAAAAGGAACTTTATCAATGATTATTTTATAGAATAGGAACTTTAATAGAAAAGGAACTTTATCAATGATGAGCAATAATCCTCTTAAAAGCAGATGAAGCTGGGGTATGGGCCAAGCTTTTTAAAATTTTTTTCTTTTTTCTTTTTCTGTTTTCTTTTGGCGGGGAGTGGTGGTGGTGGGACAGAGTTTCACTCTTGTTGCCCAGGCTGGAGTGCAGTGGTGCCATCTGGGCTCACTGCAACCTGCTGGGTTCAAGCGATTCTCCTGCCTCAGCCTCCAGAGTAGCTGGTACTACAGGTGCATGCCAGCACACCTGGCTAATTTTTGTATTTTTAGTAGAGACAGGGTTTCACTATGTTGGCCAAGATATTCTCGATCTCCTGACCTTGTGATCCGCCTACTTCGGCCTCCCCCAAAGTGCTGGGATTACAGGCATGAGCCACTGTGCCAGACCAAAATCTTTAAAAAAAAAAAAAAAAAAAAAAAAAACTTTTTTTCTTAAGGATAGGGGCATTCAGGGGTACCCTTTTCATATTTATTGACTCATAATCTTAGAAATTGCCCTATGCCTATTTGGTCAGGATTTAACAAAATCATTCAGCAAACATTTATTTGTGATTACTGTTTAAAATTATATTTTTATGTTTTACTTTTTTTTTTGTAATACTCGATTTATGTGTAAGATGACGGAACAAGTAAGTACAAAAAGTAGAATCTGGAATCAGAAGACTTGCCTTGAATCCTGACACCTACATTCAGTGTGTAATGTCACGGCCAGCCTTTTATGTGGCTTTAAAGGTATACAGCAATTAGTTACCATGGGAGCTAGAGAAAGGGTGCAGGGTGGTTTCACGGATGGAAAGTGTTCACAGACATTGGGTTAGGGAGTGCACATCACAGTATATAACATGCCTTAGACAGTTACTCATTCCAGTTTAACACTGATAAAAGCAGTCAATCCAAAAAAGCTGTGACGCTCCATAGCAGGATGGCTCTATAAATAGTGTTGCACTCTTAGGAACCCAGATCAAGCCTTTAAATATTCCATCTTGGGTATTACATGAAGCCATCACACTTTAGTCACAATATTACCAGGTTTATATTCATGGCATAAACAATATTCAGGCAGACAAATTAGAGTTGCTCAGCAAAGGTTGTGAGTCCAGCTTTGGAGTAGCAATAGAGAAATTATAGGCACTTTGCTAGATTTCCTGCTCACTTACCCTCCAAGAGCATCTTGGTTCTGGCCTCTAACTCCTTTCTGCATGGGTTTCAGGTGAAATTTTTCTAGTTAACTCTTGGTTATTTATGTATCATTTCTGTGGGTTTTTTTTTTTTTTTGGTTGGTGTGATTTTTGTTTTGAGAAATGTTATTCAGTCCCACTCTGCAAATGTATCTGGGGTCTTATGCAAAGCAGCATGCCAAATGTTATAAGAATATAAAATGACTGTTAATATACAACTTTGCTATCAAGAGGCTTCCAGATTAATTGGGAGTGATACATACATAACATAACAACACATAATCAAGGTTTTAAAAATCTTACAGGTATAAGGAGGGTCTTACACTTTTACTGTGGAGATCTTTATGGAGAAGCTGGTGTTTGAAAGTGGTCTAGAGGCCTGGCGTGGTAGCTCATACCTGTAATCCCAGCACTTTGGGGAGGCCGAGGCAGATGCAGGAGAATCGCTTAAATCTGGGAGATAGAAGTTGCAGTGAGCCGAGATCACGTCACTGCACTCCAGCGTGGGCAACAGTGAGACTCTGTCTCAAAAAGAAAAAGAAAAAGTGGTCTAGATATGGGCAGCATTTTGACAAGTAGAGGAGTGAGGGCATTTCTGAGGAGGGATTACCCACATTGGCATTGCTGTAGTTTCCAAAAATTACTTCAGGGAGCGAAGGGGAGAGGAGCACTATGAACCACTTGTTGATGGCATTGCCCATGGAACTGTGTCCTCTATAGATATTCTTCCTCTTACCTGCCATCAACAAGGTGAGTTTAATTGAATTGCAGTGGACAAAATGAAAACACATGTAGATTGGAACAGTTAAGTAAGAAAGCTTTGAGACCCTGTAGAAGGAAAAGGTAGTGTTTATGTCTGAAGCATGGATTACAGTGGTCATTTTGTAGTTAGGCATAAATCTAACTTTGAACTTCTTGGCAAATAAGGGGGAAAATTTGCGCATAATACAATGGATGATACAGTTTACCTTCCAGTGATTTGATACCTACCAGTTCTTCAAATAGAAACTTTTGCCTAATTACTATTTTTTAAATTATGAAATATGTAAGTATATACATATAGGCTGCAGTATAATGAATTTCCAGCTTCAACAGTTAATACTTTGCTTGCTGTTTCATCTCTCCCCTGCTTTGTTCTCTCAGAGAGGTGGAACTAAAGTATTTTAAAGGAAATCGCAAATCACTCATACTCCCACATGTATGTCTAATTGATAAGGATATTTTTTACATACATTACTATGTTTCATCATAATACCTAACAAAATTAACAGTAATTCCTTAATTGTCATACCCAGTGTATAATTTCTCTGATTGCCAACGTATCTATTTTTCAGTTGGTTTATTTGAATCAGGATCCAGGGAGGGCCCATGCATTGTATTTGACTATATGAGGCTCTTATTATTTAAGTCTCTCCTGTCTTTTTTTTTTTTTTTTTTTTTTTTTTTCCTTTTTCTCACGTTGTTTGCTTTTTTGGAGAAACTGAACGTCTGTCTTGTGAAGTGTCCCATTTTCTGGGTTTAATTTACTGCTTCCCTGTGGTGATGTTAAACTTGTTCCTTCCTCTTGTTGCCTGTAGACTGACCACTAGATCTAGAAGCTTGATTTGATTCAGAATTGTAGTTGGGCTGGGGTGGGAGGGGAGAATCAGATTTTAATAGATGATGCTTTTTGTACTTCCTATTGTGTCGTATCATGAGTCACACTGGTGTGTGGTTGTCCTAATAGATTAGTGTTGTCCATGTACTTAGCCTGTGTATCCTCTATGAAATTCCCCATCATCCTTTCACCTAATGGTTAAGGCCATTGGTGATTGTTGCCTAGTTCCATTATTTCATCAAGAATTACAAAATGGGCTTGGTGCGGTGGCTCACACCTGTAATCCCAGCACTTTGGGAGGCCAAGGCAGGTCGATCACTTGAGGCCAGGAGTTCGAGACCAGCCTGGCCAGCATGGCGAAACCCCGTCTCTACTAAAAATACAAAAATTAGCTGGGCATGGTGACACACACTTGTAGTCCCAGCTACATAGGGAGGCTGAGGCACAAGAATCGTTTGAACCTGAGAGACAGAGTTTGCAGTGAGCTGAGATCATGCTACTGTGCTCCAGCCTGGGCAGTAGAGTGAGACTGTTTCCAAAAAGAAAGAAAGAAAATTATATATATATAACAAAATGGTAATTTTTTTCTTTCCACACTTACTAGTTATGAATCTCCTATGAAGAACTTTCCCTTGTCATCTATTTGGTTATCCTGAAATATAGTCTGTACAGAAAAAGGCAGGATAAATGTGCATCCCTCCCTCTTTTTTTTGAGTATTGCATTGTTGCCTTCACAACCTCCAAGGTAACCAATGAAAATTATTTCTAGTATTATTATAATTGTAATGGGCTCTAATGTTTTACATATATTCTTATATATACATGTTACTATTAAATATACAATATTTTAATGTATGCAAATTCTTGATTTCCACATTAATGCATTGTAGTAATTATTTTTTTATGCTCAAATTCTACCATCTTAGGCCTTTGCAGCACTTTTCAACTTAGCTCCTGTGCTTTTTTTAGCATGACCTCATAAGTACAGTATTTGCTCTCTGGAGTAACATATCCCTGGCTCATCTTGAGTATTTCCTACTCTTTCATGAAATCTTGGTTTCTTTTAGTAGGAAATGATCATGTGCTGATTTTTAAAAAATACACTTTTATATTAGAAAAAAAAATGCACATTGTAAATGCTTAACCTTAAGAAAAATATAAATATCAAGTCATGTTCTCACTACCCGTTATTAACCTTTGATATTTTTTCTCTTAGCATATCCCTCTGCATATATAAAGATGGAATTATATGTATGCAAACTTATATTCAAAGTGTTTTCACTTAAGAGGAGTTGTAGACATTTTTTCATGTCAATAGAAATCCTCAGAAGCATTGATTTTAAATTACTTCTGAATGTTCAGTTCTGTTCACTGAGAATTCTGGTTGGTTTTCCTTTTCCTACTGTATTAAATAACTATTCAGTGGCCATCTTTGTATATAAATCTTAAAGAAGTAATAGATTATGAGGATACACTCGTAGAAGTGTAATTGCGGGCTTAGAAACATTTTTAAGGTTACTGATACATATGAATATATTGATTATAGTGTGAAAGATACTGGACAACCTGACAGACACTGCATAAGAGTTGGTAAAAACCTGCTTTGAAGTCCCAGCTTTTTCGCTTTACTAGCTAGCTTCATGATACTTGAACAAACTAGCCAATAATTTTAAGACTTAGTTTACTTATCTGTAGAACAGAAATAATAGAACTTCTTGTAGGAATGAACGAATGGAAAATCCCACGGTTACTTTCAGGATCAAAATAAATAATAGTTCATGCTACAGATATTCTACAAATATGTGCCTTCTGTGGTTTCAGTGTTGTTTGTTTCCATCAAAACTTATGCTGAGGCTTGGTCCCTAATGTGGCAGTGTTGGGAGGAGATATCTTTAAGAGGTGATTCGGTCATTAAGAGGAATTAATGCCTTTCTCCCGTGATTGAGTTCTCAGTGTTTTGGGACTGGATTAGTTAATGCCAAAGCAGGTTTTAATAAAGTGAGGCCACCTCTGCTGTTTGGTCACTTCACATATGTCCACCTCTTCTTCTCCACCATGTTAAGATGTAGCACAAAACCCTCACCAGAAGCTGACCAGACGCTGCCACCTGATCTTGTACCTCTCAGCCTCTAGAATTGTGAGCTAAATAAATCTCTTTCCTTTATAAATTACCCCAAATTTCAACTGCTTCTTAAAGCTACTCTCGATTTATTTTAATGGAACCTAAGTTACCACCTTTTTTTTTTTTTTTTACTTCTCCGTATGTAGTTCTCAATTTTATTTTTATTTAAAAAATTTTTAGTTATCACAACTTAGTTGCAGCTAAGAAAGGCTTGCTTCCCATTCATCCAAAAGCTAAATCAAGACTTTTAGATGTAGGCTTAAATAGAACAGTAAGGTCATTCATTTTATTCCATTTTATATTGCTATCCAGTTTATATAATAGATATGCAGATACAGTTGCTAAGCACTTTTTAATTCTTATACCATATTGTGAAGTAGCTATTGCTTTTCCCATTTTAGAGATAAGGAAAAAGGGGCTTAGAAATGTCTAAGTCAACTAGTTGAGGCATAACAAAGTCAGGATTTGAACCCAGGCTGTCTTTAAAGCCCGTGTAATTAACTACTGTGCTTTAAATAATTGTTCTGTACTACCAGATAGGTAAGTCTAGCATCTAACACAGTATCTGTAAATAGTTACTGTTTTAACTAAGTAACATTAACACTGGAAGCAGGGGTTTAAGGCTTAGAGCCAGCTGTCTAAAAAGAATGTGTTCATGCATGTACTGCATTTCACTCTCCATGACTGCGTAAGAACCTTAATAATCCTTGTAGGCAACTATCTTATGGTGTGTGGGATTTTTTCTTTGTGCTTTTTGTATTTGACCACGAAGTTCGTGAGTCAGATCTAACACATATGTTAGTGTAGAGTCTTGTGAGCTCAGCTGTCTAGGAATGTGTTGTCATTCAGCAGCTTTTCATTATTGTCTCTAAACACATACGCCCACATCCATACACACCAGAATGTTGTCTTGAGAGCAGGCACTCTTGATGCCTTAAGTTTGTGGCATATAGTAATTACACAGTATTGGAGTGAATGAATGTTCTACTGACTGGCTTATGGACCTTTTGAGTTCTTTTCAGTATTTGTCAATACATAGGTGAATAGGAGTGTGTCACATAACCCAAAAGCAGTCAGATCTCCAAAGATGTGCAGTACCCAACAGGCCTAACTTTAATGGTGTGGGCTTTTGTTTTCCTAATGGGTATCCTGTATATTCTCTAGCACTTTCTTGGGATGTTGCTTTGTACTCTTGAAAATATTCTTGAGAATATTAATGTAATAGAGCAGTGATTTGGTGTCTTTGTTCTTCGTAAGATAGAAGTGGCCATTTCTAGTGTCATCTGGTCTCCATCTGTTTTGGAAAAGAGAGTAGACTTCGGTACCAAAAACCTCCACAAATACAAAGCAAATAATAAAAAGGAGAATATATATCAAACTACTAATAATGACTGTCTCTTACAGGCTTTTCAGGTGACTTTCACTTTCTACCTTATGTAATCCTGTAATGTTTGAATTTTGCATAATGAGCAGTATAACTGTTTTCTAAAAGCTAGAATTTTAACTCTCTGTGATGGACTGAGATGCAGGAGTAGATGGAAAGACTTTCATATTCTGACCCCCCCACACACACCCCCAACCTCAAAGGATATGGAAACTAGCAGAAGGATTTGCTTATGTGCTTTTAAAAAGCAATGCCTTTTTAAAAGTGATTTCAGTGCTCGCTTTGGTGGCACATACCCTAAAATTGGAACGATACAGAGAAGATTAGCATGGCCCCTGCACAAGGATGACACACAAACTTGTGAAACGTTACATATTTACAAAAAAAAAAAAATTTCAATGGTCAGTAAATGTCCCAAGCACGGACAACCAGATCTCCTGCAACATCTCTGTCTTAGTCCATTTGTGCTGCTGTAACAAAATACACGAGTCTGGGTAATTTGTAAAGAACAGAAATTTATTTCTCACAGTTCTGAAGGCTAAGTCCAAGATCAAGGTGCTGGCATTTGGAGTCTGAGGAGGGCTGCATCTTACATGACGAAAGGCAAAAGGTCAAAATAGGGACAAGTGCCATGTCTTCACAATGACAGAAGAGAGCAATCCACTCCTGTAAGCCTTTGTTATAGTGACAGGAGGGCAGAGTCCTCATGACCTAAACACCTCCCATTAGTTTCCACTTGCCAACACTTGCATTGGGAATTAAATTTCCAACCCATGAATTTTGAGGTATATTCAGACCACAGTATCCCCTAGAGGTGATACTGACCCTATTGACAACTCCTGGCCTTTGTGGAGAATGGCGAGAGTCTACCCTTGGTGTCTGTAAAGATAGATTTAGAAAACAGAATTGACTGAAATCATGAACTGAATATACATGGAAGAGTTGAGTAGAGTTTGCTATGACAACCAAGTTTAGTGATGGGGTGAACAGTGGATCCATTCACTCTGAAGGGGAACATTGAAAAAGAAGAAGGACTTAGATGAGATTTGGAGGACATCTATAAGGAGCAGCAGTTGGAAAGGTAGGCCATTGGTCTGGTCGGAAATGGATTTCAGATTGTTGAAACCATAGATGAGATCACCCAGAGAGAATATAGGGTAAGGTGACAGCCAAGAGTGGAACCTTAAAGGACAACAATATTGGAGTAGAGATGAGTCATTGAATTAAATGCAGAAAGGAAAATAAATAAATGGATGGATGGATGGATGGATGCAGGAAAGGAAAGGGCATCGGGAGAGAGAAGAAAACAATTAGCGGAGAGCAGTGCATGAATGCGAAAGGGGGAAGCTAAATGTCCATGCGGATTCAGCTTGCAGTGTCGTAAGTGTTCATTTTATATGAAAGTAATATGTTAACAGTCCCCGACACCACCACTTTGGGATTCAAGCATATACCAATAGTTACCATCAGAAGGAAGCCTATCCCCATAGTAGGTATGGATTGCCACAGCCCACTTTAGAATCCTGTCAGTGTCCGGCTTTGTCCCAGTCACATTAATAATTTTGGCTTAGCCCACAGAATCCTGCTGAGGTTTATTATAAACCATTTTTTGGCCGGGCGCGGTGGCTCACGCCTGTAATCCCAGCACTTTGGGAGGCCGAGGTGGGTGTATCACGACATCAGGAGTTCTAGACCAGCCCGGCCAACATGGTGAAAACCCGTCTCTACTAAATACAAAAATTAGCCAGGCGTGGTGGCACGAGCCTCTTGTCCCAGCTACTGGGGAGACTGAGGCAGAATTGCTTGAACCCAGTAGGTGAAAGTTATAGTGAGCCGAGATTGCGCCACTGCACTCCATCCTGGGCAGCTGCACTCCATCCTGGGCAACAGAGCAAGACTCCATCTCAAAAAAAAATTTAATGGACAAGAGAATTGTATTTGAAAGCCAAATGAATTTTTTAATTAAAAATCTGTTTCTGTTCATTTTCTTCATGAACTTCAGTTATGTCCAAAACATAGTTAAGGCTGTTTTAAAGCAATGTTAAGAAAAACATAGAACATACAGAAAAGTTAACTAACAATGAAAACCCACACACCCACCAACCATCTAAATTTTAAAATTGCAATTTTACTATATTTGCAAATTTGGTACTCTGGCTTAGAAGTAGTTTGGGGAGCAGAAAGGACTTCAGTGTGTCTGGACCTCTAGGATCAAGGCTAGAGGCTGTGCTGTGAGTTGCAGATAGGTAAAACCTAGAGGGCCGTGGTAAGGAATTTGGATTTTATTTATTTTTAAATTTTTTTCCCATAGGTTATTGGGATACAGGTAGTATTTGGTTACATAAGTGGTTTGTGAGGTTTTGGTGCAGCCATCATCCAAGCAGTATAGACTGTACCATATTTGTAGTCATCGTCTTCTTCCTCCTCTTCTTCCTCTTCCTTTTCCCTTTCCTCTTCTTCCCCTTTCCCTCCTTCTTCCCCTTTCCCTCCTTCTTCCCCTTTCCCTCTTCCTTCCCTTTCCCCTCCCCCTCCTCCTCCCCCTCCTCCTTCCCCTCCCCCTCGTCCTCCTTCCCCTCCTCCTCCTTCGCTTTCCCCTCCTTCTCCTTCCCCTCCTTCTCCTTCCCCTCCTCCTCCTTCTCACTCTGTTGCTCAGGCTGGAGTGCAGTGGCATGATTTCAGCTCACTGCAACCTATGCCTCCCAGGTTCAAGCAATCCTCCTGCCTCAGTCCCCCTAGTAGCTGGGATTACAGGCACGCGCCACCATGCCCGGCTAAGTTTTGTATTTTTAGTAGAGACGGGGTTTTGCCATGTTGGCCAGGCTGGTCTCAAACTCCTGACCTCAGGTGATCCACCTGCCTTGGCCTCCAAAATGGTGGGATTACAGGCGTGAGCCGCCGCATCCGGCCTGTTCATAGTCTTCTATCCCTCACCCCCTTCCCCACAAGTCCCCAAAGTCCATTGTATCATTCCTAATGCCTTTGTGTTGTCAAAGCTTAGCTCCCACATATCAGTGAGAACATGTTTGGTTTTCCATTCTTGAGTTACTTCACTTAGAATAATAGTCTCCAGTCTCATCTAGATTGCTGCAAATGCTGTTAATTCATTCCTGTTTATGGCTTAGTAGTCCATCATATATATATACGCATACACATACACACACACACCCCACAGTTTCTTTATCCACTCGTTGATTGATGGGCATTTGGATTGGTTCCATGATTTTCCTCTGGGTAGATGCCCAATAGTGGGATTGCTGGATTAAGTGGTAGTTCTACTTTTAGTTCTTTAAGGAATCTCCACATTGTTTTCCATAGTGGCTGTACTAGTTTACATTCCCACCAGGAGTGTAGAGGTGTTCTCTGATTACCACATCCATGCCAACATGTATTTGTTTATTGATTTTTTGATTATGGCCATTCTTGCAGGAGTGAGGTGATATTGTATTGTGGTTTTGGTTTGCATTTCCTTATCATTAGTGATGCTGAGCATTTTTTTGTGTGTTCATTGGCCATTTGTATATCTTCTTTTGAGAATTGTCTATTTATGTCCTTAGCCCACTTTTTGATGGGATTGTTTATTTTTTTCTTACTGATTTGTTTGAGTTTGTTGTAGATTCTGGGTATTAGTCCTTTGTCAGATGTATATTGTGAAGATTTTCTCCCACTCTGGGTTGTCTATTTACTCTGCTAACTGTTCTTTTGCCATGCAAAAGCACTTTAAGCTCCAGCTATTTATCTTTGCTTTTATTACATTTGCTTTTGGGTTTTTTGTCATGGAATTTGGATTTTATTCTAAGGGCAGTGAAAAATTATTGAAGATCTTAACCAGTGGATTCGTGTTATTCCCTTAAATTCCTCCAAATATGTATTAAAGGAAATATTACTGATGATAAAGGGGAGATGAGAAAGGTAGGTGGATTGTTATGGTGAAATGTATCTTTAAACTGCTGGGACCCTTCTCGAACCATTGCTACTTCCAACTTGGGCATCTCCATACTCTAGGGATTGTCAGTTTCAAAACTCAAGACATGTGCCCATGTGCTTCACATCCTTCAAGGTCACAGAACGCTCCAAATGGCTTGATGGTGGACCAGGCCCCTTTGGAAGGCAGCGTCCCCCCCGGGATAAAGCAGTACCAACTGGAGTCCACTCTTAAAGGTGCCTTTGCTATCACTTGAGCATTGTCTGAAGGTCACACACGAGCCTGTGAAGGAATTAACTCCTGTGTTACTTAACAACTGGGATGGATTCTGAGAAATGCATCAGGCAGTTTCGTCGTTGTGCAAATGTCATAGAGTGTACAGTACTTACATAAACCTAGATGGTATAGTCAACTACCTAGTAATCTATGTGATATAGCCTGTTGCTCCTAGGCTGTAAACCTGTACAGCATGTTACTGTGTTGAATACAGTAGGTATTTGTAGCACAAAGCACTAAGTGATAGGAACTTTTCAGCTCCATTGTAATCTTATGGGACCACTGTCATGTAATGCAGTCAGTCATTGACTGAAACCTTATCAGGCAGCTACATGACTGTGTAAGATAATTAAGCTTGATACTTAGCAAACCTGAACATAAGAAACAAATTCTGTAATGCAGAAGTTTTGGGGAGTGTTATTTCCTGTTTTTTGCCTACCAAAATCTTGGGTAATTATATTAAGAGTTGATGAGCCTAAGGACATACATGATTTTTGAGAATTATTACACTCATACTTTAAAGAGGATAGTTTTTAACTGTATTATTTATTTATTTATTATTTATTTTTGAGATAGAGTTTTGCTCTGTCACCCAGGCTGGAGTGCAGTGGCGTGATCTCAACTCACTGCAACCTCCCCCTCCCGGTTCAAGCGATTCTCCTGCCTCAGCCTCGTGAGTAGCTGGGATTACAGGCGCACGCCACCACGCCCAGCTGATTTTTATATTTTTAGTAGAGATGGGGTTTCACTATGTTGGTCAGGGTGGTCTTGAACTCCTGACATCGTGATCTGCTGGCCTCGTCCTCCCAAAGTGCTAGGATTACAGGTGTGAACCACCACGCCCGGCCTTTAACTGTATTTTTAAAACTAAATCATGAAAAATGATTTATTTACCAATGTATTTGGATCCTACTGAGGAATGTCACTTCTTCTTTTGGGTAGTTGTTACTGTGTTTCTTTTCCTTCTTATTTAAATTTAAGTTAGGGTCTTACTCTGTCACTCAGGCTGGAGTGCAGTGGTACGGTCACCACCTCTTAGGCTCAAGTGATGCTCCAACCTCAGCCTTCTAGTTAGCTGGCTGGGCTCACACGTATGCACCACCATGCCCAGCTAATTTTTAAATTTTTTGTAGAGACAGAGTCTCGCTATGTTGCCTAGGCTGGTCTCGAACTCCTGACCTCAAGCAGTCCCTCCACCTCAGACTCCCAAAGTGCTGAGATTACAGGTGCGAGCCACCTCACCTGGCCTGTATTTCTATAGAATACAGTCTTACTTGTTCATATGTTCTGTAAAATCTTAGCTGCCTGGTATATTAATTAACAGAAATAATTGTGTCGTGCCTCCCCTTGCCCCCACAGAAATATTTTATATATGTGTTCTTTTTGGTGGCTGTACTCTTTCTGCTATAACCAACTTTTGATGTGTGGTAGGACTTGTAAACCTCTGTTACCCTGGAAAGTCACATCTTTCACTGTTGAGCCAGAGCTGAAAATATCTCTGTTGCATAGCATCGTAACACTTCCTGCAAATACCGTTTGAACATTCCCACCCTCCACATCACTGCTATTATTTGCAGAGTTACAGATAGGAAAGAGAATATTTTCAGAGGACATATTGTGAGTGTGATACACTGTTTATGGAGAAGCAACCTGCATGCCCCCCCCCCCCCCACGCCCACTCCCCTGCCCAAAGGAAAAAGTAATGATCCAGGAAAAGGAAAAGAATGACCCAGGCTTTTTGTCCCGTCTAGCTTGTAGAGCAATCATATGACAGCTAGTTGAGAGTGACTCCCCTAACATCAGTTCAAACTTTTAGGCATGGAAAAGTTATTTAGAAGTGGACTTAAACATCTTTGGATTTTATGGCTGGGCATGGTGGCTCACACCTGTAATCCCAGCACTTTGGGAGGCCAAGGTGGGTGGATACCTTGAGGCCAGGAGTTGAGACCAGTGTAGCCAACATGGTGAAAACCCATCTCTACTAAAAATACAAAAATTAGCTGGGTTGGTGGCTCACACCTATAGTCCCAGCTACTTGGGAGGCTAACGCTGAAGCCCAAAAATCGCTTGAACCTGGGAGATGGAGGTTACAGTGAGCCAAGATTGTGCTACTGTACTCCAACCTGGATGACACAGCGAGACTCTCAAAAAAAAAAAAAAAATTCTTGGATATTTAAGAACCTATGACAAAGGACATGCATTAAACTGTTTCTCTTTGGTTAATGAAAATGTGGTTTTAATTTTATCAAAAAAGTATTTACAAGGTGACAGAAGGTGAGATAGGCAATATTTGGGGTTAGAGATGGGTCGGAATAGTTCACATCAGAACATGTTGAGAAATAACATACTCGTTTATGATTTAGTTGTAGGCTTGACATTAGCATTCATTTGCATGTTTTAAACATTCTTTATAAACAAATATGTAAGTCACTCTATTTCAAACTTAAGGGAAAAGCACGCAAGTTTGTTCATCAAATGAAATATTAGGCAAAGCTCAAAAGAAGTGTTACACTATGCAATGGACGTATTTTTGTGTTTATATAGAAGGAAAACCGTAGGGTTGGGGTGTCTGAGAGCCACCTTTTCTTACTTGGGTGTGTGTGGGGAGCACCTTGGGCAGTTAAATATAGGATTTTGAAACTTAGAAAACCACTGATCTAAATGATCCATAAGGTTTTTCTAAAAAGTGTCATCTTTTGGTGTCTGATACGAACCTGTTTAGTGCCTATGAGTTTAACTTCTAGTTTTTTTTTTTTTTTTACTGAAAAATGGTTAACTTCCAACATGTTCCCCAGTCACTTCCATTGTTTGTCTTGTTAACTTTGTTTCTTCGTAGTGCCTTCTTGGAATAGTTTCATGTCCTCCTTTTGGATGATGTAATACTGTGGTTTATGTGGTTGAAATGTTGTTTTCTACTACACCCCCCAAATTAAGAACTTCTAGAAGTTCATCATCCCCAGGGTTTTATCCAGCGAGTTCTTTCATAGGAGATGGTCAAATCCAGGCAAATACATGTTGACAACTGTCACATAGGGGATTAGAAGATTTAATGGGAGATTTTTTCCCCCATCCAGCCTTCTCTCTAGCTCTGAGACCCTGTGACTGCCTGAATAAGAGGATGGGTATGCCAAGGAAGTGTGTGTCATATTCGGGGCAACCCACTGGGTGCTTAGGAGGAGCAGCATGAACACCGGGAAAAGAGCGTCTGGAGAGACCTAGATAGTAGGCTGTTGGTAGTGCTGTTTGGCTAAACACACTACCTAAGTTTTTGCCTCAGTTGCCTCAGCTATAAAATAGATAGCTGTCATTTTGATGTACAGTGTAGTGATTAAGGATACTTTGGATCAAGACAGATCTGAGCTTGTTCGACCACTTAGTACCTTGAGCCTGACTCTCAACCTTGCTAAATTTCACCAGTAAGCAGGAGCAGGAGATTGTTAGAAAGGGTTTCATGAAATGATGAATTCTAGTGCTCAGCATCAGGCCTGGCAGTAACAGTTGCCCTGTGAGTGGGAGCTGCTGCTCTCTACCTCAGTAGCATCAGGCAGTGTATTCATCCCCATTTGGGTGGTTAGGAGAGCAGTTGATTTGAAGGAAAGAAAAACAAAGTGTTTTGAAAAATACAGTGTTCTGTAATTCTAAGACATCTGTGTATTATCATTTCTTGCATATATTTGTGGATTTCCCTGTTCCTACTGATTTTGAAAGTTATGTAAAATGACTTTCCTAAACACGGGTTTTCTTCCCAGATTAGGATTTAGAAAGTCTGTCTTCCATTGATCCCAGTGTTTGCTCACATGAACCTTGTGCTGTGTTCTAGGTAGCACAGGTGGAGTGCAGCGGAGGCCCCTCCCGCTGCCGTCATGCCGTTCCCGTTCGGAAAGTCTCACAAATCTCCAGCAGACATTGTGAAGAATCTGAAGGAGAGCATGGCTGTTCTGGAAAAGCAAGACATTTCTGATAAAAAAGCAGAAAAGGTATGGATTTGGCTTTATTTATATTTGAAATCTCTTAATTAACAAATGCAAGACACCTTACGTGAGAAATCAGTAAGTCCTAATTTGGGTTTATTTTGGATTTTAAAAATAACATCGAAAAGCAGCATATCCTGCTGTTGCAACATACTAAAATTCTGTACCTTCATCTAACAAATAGATTTCTAACTGTTCTCTCAGGTTTTCAAGTTTATTTAAATTGTGTTTATTTCATTCTTGAAGTGTTTGATTCTTATTTATTTATTATTACTAATTACTTTTGTAGAGACAGGGTTGAGCTATGTTGCCCAGGCTAGTCTCAAACACCTAGCCTCAAGCGGTCTTTCCACCTCTGCCTCCCAAAGTGCTAGAATTATAGTTATCAGTTATCTGCTTGGTTTGTTTGTTTGTAAAAGTTTTAGAGCAAGAACAGAAGGAAGTAAAGTACACTTGAAAGAAGGCCAA
This sequence comes from Macaca mulatta, assembly GCF_049350105.2. Lineage (NCBI taxonomy): Eukaryota > Metazoa > Chordata > Mammalia > Primates > Cercopithecidae > Macaca > Macaca mulatta. The sequence goes on from NC_133417.1 coordinate 136,016,086, forward strand.
GCAGGCAACTTGAGAGATATAAGTGCCACAGTTACCTGATTCTTGAAATCAGTGGTTCCCCCACAATCTTCCTGGGAGCACACCCCTCCTGGTTTTCTTCCTATATTTACTGTATCCGTGCCAAGTGCCTCCAGCTACCCAGTCACCCCAGTCCAAAACCCAGCTTTCATCCCACTTGTGTCTTGCCCTCTCTTCCCTAAAACATAATTGTTCACTAAATCTTGTTCAACTCCCTAAATTGTTTATGAATCAATTCTGACTTCCATTCCTTCTAGAAGAAGATGTTCATACTCTTTGTGATTTTAGCAGTAGCCTTCTTACTGCACCTTCTAAAAATCATCTCTACTTTACATCTTCAGTGTAGATTCTTCTTGTAACACACAGGACCTTCGTGATCTGGTCTTTGTTTCTCTGAGTAAATTGTAGAGGTTTAGTGTCACTTACCCAAAATGCTTGGGATCAGAAGTGTTTCAGAGTTTGGATTTTTTTTTTTTTTAAGGAATATTTGCATGTACATAATGAGATCTTGGGGATGGGACCCATGTCTAAGTATGAAATTCATTTATGTTTTATATACACCTTATATACATAGACTGAAGGTAATTTTGTACAGTATTTAAAATTTGCATTAAATGAAGTTTGTGTACATTGAAGTATCAAAAGGCACAGATGTTGCTCTCTCAGCCACCAATGTCACAATCTCTGGTTCTGTGGCATCATCATCATTCCTGACTCTGAATTTATATGCTACCAATAAGCAGCCATTTTCTTACACTTATTCACATGTAAGTACTTAACAGTAAAAAATATGACATACCATTAATAATACCAGGCTGGAGTGCAATGGTACTGGAACTAAGGTGGTACCTTAGTTCAGGGTAACTAAGCAGCATAGTAGTTGTATCACTTGTATCTGTTCTAACCTCTTAGATAGAATGTCATAATCATTATTTGATTTGGGATTTCTGTTATAAGGATTATACTTGCAGTGTAGAATGGATGCTTTCAGGTGAGTTGGAGGAGTATACAACTAATTATTCCTGCTCTAAATGGTCCTAGCTTCGGTACCTATGAGTTATCATTTCTGTTCTGTCTGTATTTTCCTTTATTGCTTATTATTACCTTTTGGTATGTGCTGCTGGCTGATCTTAAGCTTACCCAGCTTCCTTTCATTTTCTCATTCTGTTCAATGTTTCTAATGCCCTTTGAACTAGGAAACTAGATTAATTGAAACAATTTATAATAAGAGAATATAGATTCTAAGATAACTTCCTTGAGTAAGGTAAGTGATACTGTTTTTTGTTTTTTCTTTTTTGTTTTTGTTGTTTTTGTTGTTGTTGTTGTTTTCTGAGATGGAGTCTCACTCTGTCGGCCAGGCTGGAGTGTATTGGCACGATCTCAACTCACTGCAACCTCTACCTCCAGGTTCAAGCAATTCTCTTGTCTCAGCCTCCAGAGTAGCTGGGGACTACAGGTACCTGCCACCATGTCTGGCTAATTTTTGTAGTTTTAGTAGAGACGGGGTTCTCGAACTCCTCATCTCAGGTGTTCCACCCACCTCAGCCTCCCAAAGTGCTGGGTTTACAGGTGTGAACCACCGTGCCCTGCTGGCAAGTGGTATTGTAAGCACAGGATTCAAGTACATTTCTCATTTTATCAGTCAATGGGATATAAAAATACGAAAAGTTTAGCTCCAGAAACTAGAAACAAAGTGACCTCAAGAAGTTAGAGGGGACTTTTGACTGAACCACATTAACATCTACTCACTCAGAGGGTAATAGCACATAACTTGGCCTCCCTCTCATGGCTGGACATCTTCAACTTCAGGAAGCACTCAGCAGTCCTGATAGCCTACGGGCTTTGCACAAGTTGGAGGCAGCTACAGCCAGCAGAGAGCAGAGGTGTTACCCATGACTAGGCTCTAGAGGCAGTCGGGAGAGAGCAGACCCCACAGAGTAGACATGATACATGTCTGCTGGAACTGCCCTCAGTGCCTATTCCTTAATCCTTATCCTAAAACTGCAAATTGATGAAAGGGTAATGTGTATGTCCTATAAATTTAAAATGGTTCATCTTTTGTCTGTGACTAAATATGTTGTCTACTCATTACATTCGTTCTATTCATCAGAATCATACTGAACACTTACTAAATGCTGGGTCAGATTTTAGTCACTGGGGATATAATACTCGATAAGATGGACAAGGTCTCTGCTCTTTCGTAGCTTCCGTTCTAATTAAGGAAAGCTGAACAGTAAATAAGTAAACATAACTGAGTAAGAATTTCAGTTGGCAGCAAGTGCCACAAAAGCAATCGAATGTACTGATGTGATGATAGAGACATTCCTTAAACTTTTGGGTCTCAGGACCCCCTTTATACTCTTAAATTATTGAAGACCCAAGTGATTTGTGTAAGTATAGGTGTGTTATCTATTGATGCTACGCTATTATAAATTAAAACTGAAAAACTTAAAAATATTTATTAATACATTTAAAAGTAATAAGCTCATTATAAGTTATAATAATGTATTTTTATGAAAAATAACCATACTGTCCAAAACAAAAAATTTAGTGAGAAGTATTAGCATTGTTTTAAGTTTTTAAAATCTCAGTGTCTGGCTTAATAGAAAACAGCTGGATTATCTTAGCTACGTTTGTAGTCAAACTGCTCAAACATTATCTTGCTTTAAGCATATAAAGAAAATGTATACCTAAAGTTGGACTTGGTGGCTCACACCTGTAACTTTAACACCTGGGAGGCCGAGATGGGTGGATCACTTGAGGCCAGGAGTTCAAGACCAGCCTGGCCAACATGGCAAAACCTTGTCTCTACTAGAAATACAAAAATTAGCCGGGCACGGTGGCACACGCCTGTAGTCCCAGCTACTCAAGAGCCTGAGGCACAGGAACTTCTTAAACCTGGGAGGCAGAGGTTGCAGTGAGCTGAGATGGTGCCGCTGCACTCCAGCATGGATGACAGGTGAGATTCTGTCTCAAAAAAAGAAAAGAAAAAGAAAACCTGGTCTCATAGCTGTGTAGTTAGAAAAAAGAGCAGTATTTTAATAGCCTTTCAGATACTGTAACATATTTAATACCACACAATAGGTGGTTTCTTGATTGGTTACAGAACATTAAACTATATGAATGAACTTTTTATACTCGGTACTTTGAAAGAAACTTTTACCAGTACATGATTTTATAACATGTTTTGGTCATTTAGAAGGTACAAATGGTGGCTGGGCATGATGGCTCATGCCTGTAATCCCAGCACTTTGGGAGGCCGAGTCGAGTGGATCGCTGGAGTTCAGGAGTTCGAGACTAGCATAATCAACATAGTGAAACCCCTTCTCTACTAAAAATACAAAAATTAGCCGGGCGTGGTGGCGTGCTTCTATAGTCCCAGATGCTCAGGAGGCTGAGGCATAAGAATTGCTTGAACGGGGGAAGCAGAGGTTGCAGGGAGCCAAGATCGTGTCACTGTACTCCAGCCTGGGTGACAGAGTAAGACTCTGTCTCAAAAAAAAAAAAGAAAGTACAAATGGTCCCCCACTTAAGATTTTTCAACTTTACAATGTTGCAAAATAGGTGTACATTCAGTAGAAACCATACTTTGAGTACCCATACAACCATTCTCTTTTTCACTTTCATAACAATATTCAATAAATTACATGAGCTATTCCACACTTTATTATAAAATAGGCTTTGTGTAAGAGGACTTTGCCCAATGATAGGCTATTGTATTCCAAGCACATTTCAGGTAAGCCATGCTAAGCTGTGATGTTCTGTGAATTGGGTGTGTAGTACATGCACTTTTGACTTAACAGTATTTTCAACTTTTGATGGGTATATCTGCGTGTAGCTCCATCATCAGTTAATGAAGAGCATCTGTGTTGGATCACTGACATAATACAGATCTCCCAGATGTTGACACATTATACAGATTATTAAGATTATTATTAAGATTAACATTTTTAAATAACACTACTGATCTAGCCGGGCGCAGTGGCTCACGCCTGTAATCCCAGCACTTTGGGAGGCTGAGGCGGGCGGATCACGACGTCAGGAGATTGAGACCATCTTGGCTCACACAGTGAAACCTTGTCTCTACTAAAAATACAAAAAATCAGCCGGGCGTGGTGGCGGGCCCCTGTAGTCCCAGCTACTTGGGAGGCTGAGGCAGGAGAATGGCGTGAACCCAGGAGGCAGAGCTTGTAATGAGCCAAAATCGTGCCACTGTACTCCAGCCTGGGCGACAAAGCGAGACTCTGTCTCCAAAAAAAAAAAAAAAAAAAACACCACTGATCTCATTAGAAGAGTCTTGAATATTGGGATGTGGTCAAGCTTATTCATGATCTATTCAGAATTCAGATTTGGCAACAAATAACAGTTCGTCGTTTTCCTTGAAATGACGGGTTCATTTTATTCATTTTAGAGAAAATATCTGCCAAATAATTCAAGTCTGAATAATTTGTCTTTCTTCCAATAACAAAAGCAGTTAGTTGAACTTACAGTTGAAATAATCACACAAGGACTTTTCTTTAAGATAACCAGTCATTCTATAAGGAGCCAAAAGTACTTTATATGTACATCCCATTTGTTAACTCAAGTGTTAAAAATACTGTGTGTATATTCAAAGGTCAAGATTTAATAAAATTAATTTTTTACTGCTTCATGAGCATTCTTAACTTGGACTTTTTTTTTGTTTCTTTGTTGAGACGGAGTCTCGCTCTGTTGCCAGGCTGGTGTGCCGTGGCACAATCTTGGCTCACTGCAACCGCCACCTCCTGGGTTCAAGAGATTCTCCTGCCTCAGCCTCCGAAGTAGGTGGGATTACAGGCGTGCACCACCATATTCAGCTAGTTTTTTTATTTTTTATTTTTAGTAGAGACAGGGTTTCACCATGTTGGCCAGGATGGTCTCAATCTCCTGACCTGGTGATCCACCCACCTCAGCCTCCCACTGGACTGACATTTTTTTAACTGAGTGCACGGTGATGAAGACTGCAATAACTGCCATTATAGTTTGGTGTCACTGCCTTGGTTCATGCCAAGGTGTCAGCACCATCAGTATAAATAGCAATACAGAGGGAGGAAGCTCATGTCTTATATGAAAACAGCCTTGACCTTACAGACCCTTTGAAAGGGTCTTGAGGACGTCAGGCGTCCGCACTTTGAAAGGTACTATGATAGTTAAAAGACTGTATTTGAGAGTGGCTGCAGGTAGAGAGAATGTCCTAATTTAGGTCGGTTATGTAGGGAAAGTCTTGTTGAGAAGGTGACATTGAAAATGAGTCTTCAATGATAGAAGGCAGGTTTAGTGGCTGATGGAATCCATATCATCTGCTTGACTAAATGAGTGATTTTCAACCAGGGGCAATTTTGCCCTGAAGGGGACTCTTGTAATGTCAGGAGACATTACAAGTTGTAACACTAGGGGAATACTGCTACTGGCATCTACTTAGTACAGGCTAGAGATGCTGCTAAACATGGAATGAATAGCCCCCCACAACAAAGGGTTATCCAGCCAAAAATGTTAACAGTGCCGAGATTGAGAACTCCTGCCCTAAACCAGCATTGAACAAGAATCGACTTTGCACTATTAGGATAAACAAAACAAAGACAAACATTTGAATTTATTAAAAATAAATTTTAGTTCAAAGGAAGGAGGCATTTCTGAAGAGCAATCCATGCAAATTACTTATGCTGAAATAGCTTAGGAGGGAAAAACCCTGGAATTTCCAGTTCACTTTCTTATCAGGATTCAAAAGGAAGTAGCAACTAATGCAAATGATGAAGAGGGTACTAAGGCAAATGACGAAGAGGGTACCAAGACCTGAAAACAATGGAAAGGTGAAAATTGAATCACTAAATTGAAAACAGTGAAAAACAACTGATGTCATACTGAAAATCTGATGACTTTAAACCCAGGTGCTTGCGACTTGTTCAGCGTTGTTGTGGAAATTCTAATCAATGCATAAAGACGTGGTTTAGAAATAAAGAATACACCTATTGCAAATAAAGAGGGAAATTAGTGTAGAGATATTTATAAACATTTACAAAATACAAGATAATTAATGGGAAGATGAGAGTTTATTAGGAGAGAGAGAAAGAGGCTAGGAAGTGCTACAGTCTTTAAAACAACCAGATCTTGCATGAACTCACAGCGAGAACTCTGTCATTACCATGGGGAGGGCACCAAGCCATTCATGAGGGATCCACCTCCATGATCCAAACACCTCCCACCAGGCCCTACCTCCAGCACTAGGGTTATGTGTTTTCTTGGGACAGGGTCTCACTCTGTCACTTAGACTGGAGTGTGGTGGCACAATCATAGCTTACTGCAGCCTCCACCTCCCGGGCTCAGTCAGTCCTCAGCCTGCCAAGTAGCTGGGACTACAAGCATGTGCCACCATGTTTGGCATATTTTTCTATTTTTTGTAGAGACTGAGTCTCAATGTTGCCCAGGCTAGCCTTGAACTCCTGGGTTTAAGCTTCACCCAAATTGGCCTCCCAAATTGCTGGGATTGCAGGTATGAGCTGCCATGCCTGGCCTGGGGGTTACATTTCATTCAGCATGAGATTTGGAGGGGACAGATACCCCAATCATATCACCAACCATATCTAGAAAATGTAATTTTACAAAAAAGTAGCTCTTTCACTATAGCAGCAAAAAAAAAAAAAAAAAAAAAAAAAGGTATAAGATGTCCAGGAACATTTTCATCAGGAAATACTCTGAACTTGTATGAAGAAAGCTCAAGGACCTTGTTCACAGGTACAAGAATTACCTGGTCTGTTATCAGATGTAAATATGGAATATAGCTAAAATGCCATTTCTTCCCAAATCATGCTTAAAGCAATTCTATTCAGATCACAGCAGAATCATTTTGAAACTTTACAAATACAAGTTCTACTCTGTTTTGAAGCAAAATGCATACTTCAAAACCTATTCCACTCACATTCTTCACGCTCATCATTAGCAGAACTGTCCTTTCAGTTTTTCAGGTCAAAATCTTAAGGGGTCACCCACGACTACTTTCTCACTCCCCAGATCTATCCATTTTATCTGGGGGGGAAAAAAAAAAGGTCCAGAATCTAATCCCATCTCCCCATTTTCCTTGTTTCCCCTGAGCTGTCCTTTTCTCTGCCCTGGATTACTGTAGTGTCCTGCTCACTGTCTCACTGGTCTCCCTTGGTTTCCCTACGACCATAGTGATTCTTTCAAAACATTAGTCAAATAATATATTCCTTAGAGTAAAAGTCAAAGTCCTTACAGGGGCCTAAAATTAGTTCTGCAGGCAAATCTTGTAAGACCTATTTTTATCAATCTCGTGAGCTAAGAATGGTTTTTACATTTACAGAGTTGGTTAAAAAAGCAAAGTATATGAGGCAGAGACCTTATATGGCCTGCAAAGCCTAAAATATTTACTGTCTGTTCCTTTGCAGAAGAATAAATGCCAACTCCTGCCCTGAACAGTGAGGCCCATGACCTTTAGTGATCTTGTCTCCTAATATTCTTCACCACATTGGTCTCCTTTCCTCATGCACTCCAGTCATACTCCCACCTGTTGTAGACCTTTGCATTTGGCTTTTTCCTTTGCCTGGAAGGTTCTTTGCCTAGTGCTCTATTTGGCTTACCTCCTATCTTTTTCAAGTCTTTGCTCAAGTGCCATTTTTCACCCAGCCCTCTATTTAAAATGCAGCCCTACCCTATGGCATTCCTCTTCCCCCTTATCTTGCTCTGTTTTCCTGTGCGCTATACTTAATGATACATGCTATTTTCCCCATGTTAGACCGTCAGCCTTTCAAAGATAGAGCTCAACAAATAGTTGTATTTGTTGAAAATGGAATAAAAAACAGGGTTACTAATAACACAAAACACAGTCATCTTGTTCTCTTCTGAATTCTTAATCTTATCTGAATTAGTTAAATATTGCTAAGACTGTTATAACAGTTTATATATTGAAATTGTGACTGAGGAGAGAGTACCATAGCTAGATATGTTCTCTCTGGATTCTGTGATGTTGGCCGACTACTGTATTATATTTTTCAGTGCTACTGCCCACAGAAGTAGTAAGATAAATGTCCTTTCTCAAGAGATCTTTACTGGTGGTCCTGGTATTGTCCGTGTAGGTTTATATTCATCATGTTCCCTGTAGTTAAGGATGATCCGGGGACATTTTTCCCAATTAGATAAATAAACATACCTAATGGATGTAATGATTGAATCACTGTGAGCTTGTTGGCAGGGTTTTGGTGATCTATAAGATAACAGTTCTCAAGTGTAAGCTGACATTCATTGTGATTAACTTACATGAAGAGAATTAAAGGGTTTAATTAGCCAAGTTTGTGAAAGACAAAAATTGGAGGAGAAGAGCACATTCTATGGGTGACTGAATTAAGCACCAAAAAAGCGTTAATGGTTAGAGGGAATGGTTGATACCAATTGACAAAACACAGTATAAATACAAGTATGACTCTATACTCTTTGTTAAAAAAAAAAAAAAAAAAAAAAAGACCATGCATCAAAAAGAAAGTAGAATCATTAAAAACGCTTGATTAATTTAGAAGAAGGCAGAAAAAAGATGAAGGGAATTAAATAACAGTTGGGGTATAGAAAACAAGTAGTAAGATGATAGACTCAGATATACTGTATCAGTAATCACATTACATATAAATAGTCTGAATAACCCATTTAAAAAACAGCAATTGTCAGATTGGGTGAAAGAATCCCTACTATATGGTGCCTATTAAAAAATGTACAGCTAGCAACTTAAACAGGTTAAAAGAAGAATGGAAAAACATGAACTTTGTTAATACTCATCAAAAGAAAGCTGGAGTGGCTCTACTAATAGCAGACAAAATGGACTTCAGAGTAAAGAATATTACCGGGGTAAAGAAAGTCATTTTATGATAAAGTAGGGGTGAAATGTTCCAACAGATACAATAACTCTAAACATTTATGCACTTAATAACAGAGTTTCAAATTAAAGCAAAATAAAACCTGTTAGAACTGCAAGAAATAGTCAAATACACAATTAATAGTTGGAGATTTCAGTACCCTGCTATCAATAATTGATAAAACAAGCAAGCAGAAAATCAGCAAGGATTTTCTAGGTAGACTAGAATGATACTGTCAACCAACTTGACCTGATTGACATTTATAGAACACTCAACAACTGTGGAACACACCTACACATTCTTTTGAAGTTCACATGGAAGATCTACCAAGGTAGACCATATTCTGGGTCAAATAAAAAGGTCTTAGTATATTTTAAAGGATAAAGTTATACAATGGATGTTCCAAGACTGCAATAGAATTAAATTAGAAATGAATAACAGAAAAATCCTTGGAAAATCCCAAAATATTTAGGAGCTAAATATCATTCTTCTAGATAACTCATGGATCAAAGAAGATATTAGAAAGTAGTTTGAGGCTGGACATGGTGGCTCATGCCTGTAATCCTAGCAATTTGGGAGACTGAGGCGGGCAAATCACTTGAGCTCAGGAGTTAGAGACCAGCCTGGCCAACATGGCAAAACCCTGTCTCTACTAAAAAATAAAATAAAATAAAAGCTGGGCATGGTAGTGTGCGCCTGTAGTCCCAGCTACTCGGGAGGCTGAGGTGGCAGGATCACTTGAGCCCTGGGGGTGGAAGCTGCAGTGAACTGAGATCACACCACTGCACTCCAGCCTGGCTGACAGAGTGAGACCCTGTCTCAAAAAAAAGAAGGTAGTTGGAGTGGAATAAAAGCAAAAACACATCTCAGAATTAGTGGGATGCTGCTAAGCTTTACTCAGGGAAATTTCTAGCACTAAATATCTATGTTAAAATATATTTAAAAAGAAGAAATGTCTGAGTTTCTACCCTAAAAATTAGAAAAAGAAGAGCAAATTAAATACAAAGTAAGCAGGAAAAAGGAAACAGCTATCAAAACAAATCAGTTAAATAGAAAAATAAATTAAAAGATCAATAAAATTGTTTAAACTCTAGCTAAGACTGACGAGGCGGAAGAAAACACAACTTCCCATTATATCGAGGGAGAGATTCTTGTAGTGACAGTACCACAGATTGTACAAGTTAATAGGGAATAAACTTCATGCCATTAAACTCAACAGCTTAGATGAAATGGACAAACTCCAAAGATACAAATTGCCAAAGCTAACTCAAGAAAAAATAGATAACCTGATAGCCCTATATAGTTAATACCCTTCCTTACCACAGTGAAAACTCTAGGCCCAGATGGCATCGTTAGAGATTTCTACCAAATGTTTAAGGAAGAAATAATACAATTTCTATGTAAACTTTTCCAGAAAAGTTAAGAGAAATCATTCTTAACTCATTCTATGAGGTCAGAATTATAATATCGCCAAATCAGACAAAGGTATTACAATAAAATAAAACCCACAGACTAATATGTCTCACGAACATATATGCAGAATTTCTCTGTTTTAGCAAATTGAATAATAGACCAAGTGGGGTTTATTCCTAGAATGCAGAGCTGGTATAACATTACAAAGTTAATCAATATAATTCACTATATTGAAAAAGTACATGTCGGATGATGAAAAGGGGAAAAAACCCAGCATCTATTCCTGATAAAAAAAAAAAAATCTCAGCAAACTAGAAATAGGGGAAGGGAACTTTCTCAGCTGATAAAGGGCATCTGCAAAAATCCTACAGCTAGCATTATACGTATGGTGAAAGGCTAAATCATGTTATCTCTGAGATCAAGAAGACAACAGGGATATCTACTTTCACCACAACTATTCAACTTTGTACTTGGAGGTTCTAGAGCCTATGCAATCAGACAACAAAACTAAATTAAAGGCATTCAGATTGGAAAGAAAGCAGTAAAACTTGTAATTTGTAAATGACATGATCATCTACATAGAAAAACTGAAGGAATCTACAAAACTAGTAGACTAGTAAGTGAGTTTAGCAGGTCACAGGTTATAAGGTCAATATACAAAAATCAGTTTTATTTCTGTATAGTAGCAATAAACAGTCCAAAATTGAAATTTAAAAATACTTTGTATTCGAGAGTATTAGGTGTAATTGGGAAAAAAGAATGGAAAAAAAGAAAAACTAGCATTTAGAATAGCATCAAAAAATATGAAATGCTAAATACCTTTTAGAATAGCATTAAAAACATGAAATAGGGATAAATCTGACAAAGTGAAAGAGTTGTACACTGAAACCTGCAAGATACTAAGAGAAATTGACCCAAATAAGCGGGAGATTCATGTTGTTCATGGGTTGGAAAACCCAGTATTGTTAAAATGTCACTTCTCTCCAGATGTATCTAGAGATTCTGTGCAATTCCAGCAGGATTTTTAAATCAAAGAGTTTGTTCTAAAATTTGAATTGAAGTGCAAAAGACCTGGAGTAATCAAAGTAACTAATTAAAACAATGTTGGAGGGCTCACACTGTCTGATTTCAAGACTTAAAAAGCTACAGTTGTTAAAACAGTGTGGTGTCAGTGCATAGATAGACAGATATTAATGGAACAGATTGCAGAGTGCAGAAATAGACCTACACATATGTGGAGCATTAATTTTTGACAAAGGCATAAATGCAGTTGTGCAGAAAGAAGGTTGTTTCAGCAATTGTTGCTGAAACTATTTAGTAGGGCAGAGAGATAGGACTCAGACCTCATACCATATTTAAAAATTAAGTCAAAATGGATCACATAGGCAAATGTAAGACCTAAAATTATAAAGTTGCCAGAAGAAAATCTTTGTGACCTTGGATTAGGCAAATAATTTTTGGATGTTATGCCAAAGCACAATTCATTTAAAAAGTTGATAAATTGGAGTTCATAAAAATTAAAACCTGCTCTTCAGAAGACACTGTTAGAAGAATGAAAAAGGCAAACCACAAACTGGAAGAAAGTCTGCAAAGCATTTATCTGATAAAAGACTGCATCTAGAATATATGAAGAATTTTCAGCATTTAACAGTAAGAAACAATCCAGTTAAGAGTGGGCAAGATATTCATATATGCATTTCACCAAAGGAGATAGGCAGATGTCAAATAAGCCCTTGAACAGATGTTAATCATTAGGAAATTGCGTAGTAAAACCATAAGGAGATTCCACTACACAGCTGTTAGAGTGGCTAAAATGGAAAGTATTGACTATACCAAATGTTGGCGAGGATACAGAGCAGCTGGAACTGCTGGTGGGAATATAAGATGGTACAACCACTTTGGAAAATAGTTTGGTTGTGTGTATTGGGGGGTGGGAGGCAAAGTCTCACTCTGTTGCCCAGGCTGGAGTGCAGTGGTGCAATCTCAGCTCACTGTAAGCTCCACCTCCCTGGTTCACACCATTCTCCTGCCTCAGCCTCCCAAGTAGCTGGGACTGCAGGTTCCTGCCAGCACACCTGGCTAATTTTTTGCATTTTTTAGTAGAGATGGGGTTTCACCGTGTTAGCCAGGATGGTCTCGATCTCCTGACCTCGTGATCTGCCCGCCTCGGCCTCCCAAAGTGCTGGGATTACAGGCATGAGACCCCGCACCTGGCCTAGTTTGGCAGCTTTTTAAACCAAACTCGAACCAACTGTATGATCTAGCCATTTAAATATTTACCCAAGAGAACAAGAAATGTATGTTTGTGAAAATACTTTTGCCTAAATGTTCATAGCGGCCTTATCTGTAAATAGCTCAGATGTGTGGATAAACAAATTGTAGTACATCCATGTAACAGCATACTACTCAGCAATTTAAAAAAAAAAAAAAAACTATTGCTGTACACAACAGCATGGTTGAATCTCAAAGTGATTATGTTGAGCAAAAGAAGCCAGACTATAAAGAGCATGCAGTATATGATTCTATTTGCACAAAACTCTAGAAAACAAAGCTAATCCATAATTACAGAAAGCAGATCAGTGGTTGCTTTAGAGTTGTTAAAGATACGAAGGGGAATGGTGGCGGGGTAGAGGGAGGGGACCACAAAGGGGCGTAAAGAAGCTTTTGGTGGTTTCGGTTTTGATGGTGAAGGATATGTTCACTATTTTGATGGTTTTGTGGGTGTGTATATATATATGTGTGTGTTACATTAGGTACTTTAAATATGTGGCGTTCATTGTATGTCATTTATAACTCAGTGGTGAATAAGAGAAGACTGTTCATGTACCAACTGGGGCAGATGTGGCTTAGAAACCATAAAGCACCCAGAAAGCCCATTGGAAGGCTAGATTGCAATACTTAAAATACACTATTGAAATTCAGTGATTATCTTCTACTCTGTGTGGGCAAGTCCACACTTGAGGATGTTAGAGAAGCTGCAGTGTGCTGAGAGAGGGGTGACCAGGCCGAAAAAGAAATTCAAAACTCTACCGTGAGGAACAGTTGAATGACCTGAAGATGTGAGGTGCAGCCTAGGGAGAAGATTTGAGCAGAGTAATGTTGTAGGGCGGAGTAGCTCTTAGTAAAATGTATTTGGGAGACCATATAACGTAACGAAAGGATTAGAACTGATTTTGGCAGGAGGTAGAATTCAGACCCATGAGTGGAAATAAAACAGGAAGTCCAACTTTGTCTTGATATTAGGAAAAACAGCAAGTGGAAGTTGACTTTTTTAGAAGATAGCAAGTTTTTTGTTTCTGGAGAGGTATTGGCATGGGCTAGGTGACCACTTAGTTAAGTGTTCTAGAAGCAATTCAAGCTTTGCACCTTTGACACATCCTTACATCGATATACCGCCATACTTTGCAAAGCGTCTTTGTGTAGAGTCCCCCATCTTATTTTGAGATAAAATTGGTTCCGGTTTCTCGTGATCCAGATAAAGAAAGCTGTTGTTTACTAGGCTCATTACTTTGACTCATTATATTCGAGTCACATACAGAATTCACACCTAGCTCTGCCAAATCCGTGGTAAAGTTATGCCTTTTTCCACTTTATTCATTATATCCCTGGGCTTTTTCCATTCATTTCTTGTGATCACATAGACAAAATGATAAATATAACATTCGAGTGTTTATTCCTTTATTTGTTGTATGTTGGTATTTGTATTTGTTTTATATGGTACACAGTTACCACATTAAGAATTACGTGTGATACAAACAGATTAGTCTCTTAGGAGACTAATTCTTTTTAAAGAATTCATACAAAACTAATTTTCTTACATTTTAAAAAAGCGGTTAATCTTACCGTCTTTATTTTTAGGTAACTAGGGGACAGGGGTGGGGTGGGACTTAGTCTTTCACTGCCAACAACAAAACAGATGTGGTGTGTGTGATGACTGTTTACACACTCTTTGCCCACCACATGCTGTATAAAGGAGGTATGGCTGCCTCACTTAGCTTATAGGTGGGTTCCCTTCCTCACGATGAATGCTTGTGTTCACAGGGTTGAATAGCTATATTCACTTATTTCATGAGAGGAGTAAGTTTGCTGACATATTTTAAGAGGGGGAAAGGGAGTAGCCTCTTCATAGCATGGCCATTTAACAGTGACTCATGGTTACTAAACTTGTTTACAGTAATCTTGGACACCAGAAGGTTATTAATAGACTTTTCTTAGTCCGTGATCATTCAGCTTAAGAATACGCAGACATTTTCTTTAGTAAAGAGGTGGGGGTGGGGGGAGGTAGAAAGCATTTATCACTGGAATTAATGTGATAATAGAATTGTTCTTATTATCAAATACTTGGCACCAACAGGTATCTGTCAGTTCACCTTTAGATTCCATTTCACATCTTGGTCTTTATTTACTTTGATACAGAACTTTCTTTTTTCAACAAGGTCATTTAATCTCTTCTTTTAGAATGAATGATATTTCAGGCAGTAAATATAAATGGGTAAATAGAGGACTCTTGTTTAAAATGATTCTTTTGCTAAAGATTGGGTTTAAAGAAACTCAAAAAAACAAAAAAAATAATTTAAGCCTCACCATTCCCCCCAAATCTGAGCTCTTTGAGGCTTTTCTTTTTTTTTTTTTTTTTTTTTTTTGGAGACAGACTCTAGCTCTGTTGCAAGGCTGGAGTGCAGTGGTGCGATCTCGGCTCATTGCAACCTCCACTCCTGGGTTCAAATGATTCTCCTGCCTCAGCCTCCTGAGTAGCTGGGATTGCAGGCATGCGTTGCCATGTCCAGCTAATTTTTTTGTTTTTAGTAGAGACGGAGTTTCACCATGTTGGCCAGGATGGTATTGATCTCCTGATCTGGTGATCCCCCCACCTTGGCCTCCCAAAGTACTGGGGTTACAGGCATGAGCCGCCACACCTGGCCTCTTTGAGGCATTTCTTAATAATAACTAGTTTTATGTAAGTTAGAATCAATTCAGTTATGTAAACTAATGAACACAGGCATGGAAAATTTTGCTAAACAGATCCCTTCAAAATTCTTTCTAAAAAGATGACTTAACAGTAGTGTGCATCGGAATTAACGTTTCCCTCATGCATGGAGGCCTTTGTTGTCGTCTGCTGTCTTTACTTGCATCAGTATCTGTTGCAAGAGATCCCCAGTTTGATTGAATCCACAGACATTTTAGTGCCTCTCTGTGTGGGCAGATAGGCATAGGAGTCAAACCTTGTCCCCGTTCTTAAAGAGTATACAATCTAGTAGAGGAAATACACACGTAAGTAATATAGAAGGACTTGGGGGTGCAGATAAAATTCTGTGGGAACCAAGAGGATAAAGCAGTTCCTACATCTGTCAGAGACAGATACAGAGATGACAGGTTTGAAGTGACATTTAAGCTGATTTTTAAGGTTTTTGGCAGGCAAAGTGTAAAAGGGAACAGAATTTGAAACAACCTAAACTATGGCATGTTCAGAAAACAGCGACAAGTTCAGTGTGACTTTAAGAGGTGGAGATAAAGAGGAATGGTAGGAAGTAAGACTAGAGAAACAAGCTTTGGTGGAATGAAAAGGGCCTTATAGACAACCTAAGGGTATACTGAGGGGGGAGTGCAAGAGGTCTTACGCTATGGAAGTCTTATGTTGCCTTGCTTTGTTTTATTTTGGAATTAATCAATTCGCAGGAAGTTGCAGAAATGAGTACAGGAGAACCCGTGTACCTCTCACCATATCCCCAGTGGTAACCCCTCACGTAACTATATATAGTATCAAAACCAGAACATTGACATTGGTATAATCCACAGGGCTTGTTCAGATTTCACCGGTTTTACAATTTGTGTGGATGTGCATATAGCTGTATGCAATTGCATCACACTTTTGTAGCCAACATTAACACTTATGATAGAGAACTGTTTCATCAGCATCTCTATTGCTACCCCTTTATAGCCAGACCCATCCCCCCTATTCCTAACCCCTGCTGTCAACCACTAATCTGCTCTCCAAGTCTATACATTTTATTACTTCAGGAATGTTAAATAAATAGAATCATATAGTGTGTAAACTTTTGAGATGGGCTTTCTTCCACTCAGCATCATTCCCATGAGATCCACACAAGTGGTTATGAGTGTCACTAGTTCATTGCTCTGGAGAAACAAGTAGGTCATGGTTCCAGGTGCTCTTTCTCTCCCTTCACACACACACACACCCCTTTTTTTTTTTTTTTTTTTTGAGATGGAGTCTCGCTCTGTCACCCGGGCTAGAGTGCAGTGACACAATCTCAGCTCGCTGCAAGCTCTGCCTCCCGAGTAGCTGGGACTACAGGCGCCCGCCACTGTGCCCACCTAATTTCTTGTATTTTTAGTTGAGACGGGGTTTCACCGTATTAGCCAGGATGGTCTTGATCACCTGACCTTGTGATCCACCTGCCTTGGCCTCTGAAAGTGCTGGGATTACAGGCGTGAGTCACCGCGCCCGGCTCTTCATCCACTTTTTTAGTTTTACTTTATTCTAACTAGTATATTGGAATTCTGCATTGGGTAGTGGGGAAGTGTATATGAGTGTGTGCAAGAAAGATCTTTGTTTCCTTCATAGATTCTAATTTATTTCTATATCTATAGAAAGTCATGTTCTAATGATATATGTTCATTCCCCAAAAAAGCAGAAAATACAAGACTATAAAGAAAAAATAAAATTTATCCTTAATTCAATGCCAGGTGAAATGACTACTGTTAACTTGGTGGGAATTCTCATTCATATTCTAGGTTGCTGTCTCCCTCTCTTTGGGGCAGATAAGTAAATGAGTATGGGGTCATGCTACTCTGTAACCTATTGGTTGTTTTTTGTTTTGTTTTGTTTTTTGTTTTTTAAATTTTAACATCCTTTCATGTTAATGTAGATCTCCATTTTTTTTTTTTTTTAAATACAGAGCCTTACTATGTCACCCAGCCTGGAGTGCAGTGGCATAATCTCAGCTCACTGCAACTTCTGCCTTCCAGGTTCAAGCAATTCTTGTGCCTCAGCCTCCCAAGTAACTGGGATTACAGCTACCTGGCTGATTTTCATATTTTTAGTAGAGATGGAGTTTCACCATGTAGGCCAGGCTGGTCTTGAACTCCTGACCTCAAGTGATCCACCACCTTGACCTCCCAAAGTGCTGGGATTACAGGTGTGAGCCACCACACCTGGCCCTGAATTATTTTTAAAGCCTTCCATTTCATGGGTACATCATGATTAAACTAGTTCAGTGGGATAACTTCTGATTCTTTGCTGTTGTAAGTAACACTGCATGTACTTACCTTTGTGTACTTGTCTGTTTCCATAGGGTAAATTCCTGAAAGTGTAATCACAGGAAGTTGCAGAAATGAGTCAGAGACCTTGCACCTTTTAAAGCTCTTCAGTAACATTTTGCCAAATTGCCGTCCAGTAAAGTTGTACCAATTTATTTTCCTACCAGCAGTGTATGTAAAAGCCTTTGCCTCTGATAAGAAGGAAGAATATTTTATCCTTTTAAGATTATTACTATTACTATGAAATAGAATCTTTTGTGAGGTTTTTAATGTCTGACTTAGCCATTTATATACTTCAGCATGTTACTGTGTTTGTCTTTAAGTGTGCTTTCTATATTGAGGTTAGTCTTGCTACTAACTACTAAAAATTGGGGACAGTGAAGAGGGTAGCCTAGCCTTGTATCTCATCAGGTACAGTCCTGTCCCTTCATCTGGGAGTAGCCTTCTTGTCACCTTGTTTCCTAATGTAAAGCCAGTTTGGATCTACTGAGTGCTTGGGTCCAGAGGAGGAGTGTTCGTAAGGGCTGTTGAGTACTTCAGGGACATGGCATAGAAGCACTAATGGGTATGTGAGCTCTCTTGTCAAGTCTTCTGAAGTTGTACTTCAGTATCACTACTTTTTATCAGCAGTTGCCTCTAGTGACAGTAAAATAGTGCACTGATAGGTACCGTGGGAATGTTGAATTTAAGTCAAGAGAGTTCATACGAAACCTCCTGAGCTTTTGGTGATCTCTAAAAAGGCCATTTGTACTAATGTTTCGATTACTAATTGCTTATTTTCCCATCCTGTTCTGTTTTTCAGTGGGAAAGCAGGCAGTGAAAAATCTCATAGCGTTAGTGCTACTTGAAGAGGTTATTATGGACTCTATCCTTAAAAATTTAAAGTCCTGTTACATGTTATTTAACTGGGATACATTCCAAAACATTGCATCATTAGGCGATTTCTTCCAGCCTCTTGCTCCTGGGCTACAAATATGTATAGCATGTTACTATACTGAATACTGTAGGCAGTTGGAGCACAATGGCAAATATTTGTTTGTCTAAACATAGAAAAGGTACAGCAAAAATATGGTATTATATCTATGGGACCACAGTTGTCTGTGTGGTCTGCTGTTGACCAAGACGTTATGCGGCACGTGACTATAGTTAACTATGTCCTCACCCTGGGAGGGAAAGGAGTTTAGTTTCTGATACTGTTACTAGCGAGGTGAGCATTAGGTGTGAACTTTGGGATGTTGGTTACTACTGAAGTTGATCCTAACACTTAAATATTTTAATTTTAAAAATGTATTAAATGTAATTAAAGATGAAGTTGTTATCATTTGGTCATATGTGGAAGTCAGGCTCCATAGTTTAGAATTAATATGCCTGGCCCCGTCGGACATAGGGACTTCACCTCTCAACTCATAGCCTTGATCTGAGAAGCTCTGCCAAGCCCCAGACTCTTTCCTCTGTGCTGTGCTCTTTTGGAGCCTCCACACTGCCACCACTTACGGCAGCTCTGTACAGCCACACAGGATGAAGCACTTCTCAGAAGCCACAAGAAACAACTAAGAATTGAAACAAAACTCTGTACCTCCCTCCCAGAGGAGTCAGCAGTAAGGGATGATCCACATCTCTTTCTAGGCAAGTGAATGGGCTTATTGTAAAGGGGGGCTTTTCTCTCACGTCTTTCTTCTTGACCATGATCTATAAAACAGTTGGCTGCTTTTAATAAAGCAGTCTGCCCATGAAAAGTAATATAATGCTAAGTGGTCTATAGAAATGTAGCATCCGTGTTTTGTTCAACTGAGGAAACTTCCCAGACAATTCAGTCAGTTAACAAAATCATCAAGTCATTCCATGTGTAAATTGCCATCATAAGTGCTTTCCAAAGCCCTTGAATGTGTTAGGGAGATGAGAGGTACATGTGAGAGATTATAGCACTACAAGGTCAGCAACCAAAATAAGGTCACAGCTGCTGTAGGCATCAGAGGAGGAGAGAGCCATGCGAGGGAGGAAAGTCTTCCTGGATGCAGGAGCTCTTAGAGTGGAGAGAAGGAATGTGAGCATTCAGGCTTTTATGTTAGCTTGAGTAGAGACAGAGATGTCCAGGGTGAGAGAAGAAATGTAGATGACAGGGCAAGAGAGAATTGAAGAGACGTTTATTTGGAATTTGAGATCTTAAAGAAATGGAATGGGTCTCAGGGGTCTTCTGGTCCAGTTCCTTTAATTATTGGATGGTCCAGTAAGACCCAACAGGTTTCCATGAGGCCACACACTGGCACAATTGCACAGGGGTACATGAGTCAAAGCTAACCTCCTTTTTGTTTGGAAGCCCTTTCTGTAGTGCACAGAGAGAGAGCCATCAGCCTTGGAACGAAGTAGGATGCCCCTTACCTGTGAAGAAAAGGCATAAAGATTATTGATGAACTTACCAGACTTACAAAATGGTTTGGAAGGGTACCTTTCACCCAGCCTCCCTAAATGTTAACATCTCTTATAACCACAGGGCAGTGATCAAAATCCAAAAAATAACATTGGTATAATAATATTAACTAATGCACAGGCCTCTTTCAAGTTTCATCAGTTGTCCTACTCATGTCCTTTTTCTGAACCAAAATCTTAATTCAGGATCACACATTACATTTAAGGAGTCGTAACATCTCCCTAGGTCTCCTTTAATCTGAAACAGTTCCTCAGTCTTTCTTATGACTTTTATGACCTTGGTACTTCTGAGAAATACTAGCCAGCTATTTTGTAGAATGTCCCTTAATTTAGGTTTGGCTGATGTTTCTTCATGATTCAGTGTCGATTATGCCTTTGGAAGAATACCACAGAAGTGAAGTACCCTTTTCATTGTATCGTTTCAGGAGGCAGTGATGTCAGTAGTCTCATTACTGATGATGTTCAGTAACATCATTTGGTTAAGGTGGTGTCTACTGGAAAATTACTGTTTTTCCTTTTGTCATTAATAAGTATCTTGGAGCCAGGCGTAGTGGCTCATGCCTGTAATCCCAACACTTTCAGAGGCTGACGTGGGCTGATAACTCAAGCTCAGGAGTTTGAGACCAGCCTGACCAACATGGTGAGAGCCCATTGCTGCAGAAAATTTCAAACTTGGCCAGACATGGTGGTGCGTACCTATAGTCCCAGTAACTCAGGAGGCTGAGGTGGGAGGATCACTTGAGCCTGGGAGGTTAAGGCTGCAGTGAGACATAATTGCACCACTGCATTCCGCCTGGGCAACAGAGCTGGGCCTGATCGCAAAAAAAAAAAAAAAAAGTATCTTGGG